>NC_057714.1:63633182-63651677 GCF_004010195.1 Chiloscyllium plagiosum
AATGCCTTGCCAGTAGCAGTGGTGGACTCTCCTTCATTATGGGCATTTAAACGTGCATTGGATAGGCATATGGAGGATAGTGGGCTAGTGTAGGTTAGGTGGGCTTGGATCGGCGCAACATCGAGGGCCAAAGGGCCTGTACTGCGCTGTATTCTTCTATCTATCTATCTATCTATCTATCTATCTATCTATGTGCATAGATAGGGTGAATAGGCAAGAACTTTTCCGCAGGGTAGGGAGTCCAAAACTAGAGGGCATAGGTTTAAGGTGAGGGGGGAAAGATTTAAAAGGAACCTAAGGGGCTACATTTTCACACAGAGGGTGGTACGTGTTTGGAATGATCTGCCAGAGGAAGTGGTGGAGGCTGGTATAATTACATTTCTGGATGTATACATGATTAGAAAGGGTTTAGAGAGATATGGGCCAAATGCTGGCAAATGGGACTAGATTAATTGAGGATATCTAGTTGGCTGGACAAGTTGGACCAAAGGGTCTGGTTCCATGCTGTACTGCTCCATGACTCTAAATAATGGCAACTAGTATAAAAGGAATAACAATGGGGATTTTTAATCTACAAACAGATTGGACAAGTCATATTGGCAAAAATAGCCTAAAATATGACATGTTTTGGGATGTTTTCTTACAACAGTACATTTTAGAACCAAACAGGGCTATTCCAGATCTGGAATTGTGCAATGAGACAGGATTATTGATGACCTCATGGTAAAGACACCTTAAGGTAGCCATGATTGTAACATGATTGAACTAGAGAAGAGTGGACCTCACTCGCATTTTGAACGTATGAAGACAGAGTGAAGTAGGAAATTAAGTTAAGAGATAGATCAGCATATATTCAGTGGCTGACACTAAAACATATTTTTTCATAATACTAAGCAAAGCTACATTCCTATGAAAAGGAAAGACTCCAAAGGAAGACTGCACTATCCATGGCTAATTAAGGAATTAAAGGTAGCATCAAATTGAAAAAAGCTCACAATTTGGTCATGATTAATAGCGGATTTGAAGATTGCATATGGTTCTGGCTTGCAACTAGTAATTTTCTGATCTTGAAATGGCTTGAATCACCCCTAGATCCCTGGTTCCAGACACTGGATTTATTTAGGGAATGTGAAATGAAGAAGGCAGTAGACAAGTGTTTCAGGGCAAAAAAATCTCTGCATTTATTTAAAATAGAAAAGATAAATATAATACAAGAAATAAGGGTAAATGCAATAAAAAGGGAAATCAACACAATCAATCAACTATACGGAGGACAGTAACACTATTAGCTAGATTAACTCTATTAAAACAGTTGTATTTCGGTTCTAATCACAAAAACTTTAATTGCAGTCCCATGCACTGTCACCACCAATCTTCCCCCTGCTGCTAGCTAGGTCAGAGCTTTAGGGTCTCGGGATTTTCAGCTCACCACTGGGGAAAATGTGGATTTAAAGTGCGCCCGGTTGAGGAGGTTCTTGCTGTCAGTTCTCACGGTTCAGAATAGGCCCTTGTCTGGTAGCTTTTGTTTGGATAGCGCTTGGTTGGGTTTCCCCTCACCTCTTGGATGCCCTTCGTTTCGATGATGCTCTTGGTTTGGCTTCACGATTCAGCTTCTCTGTTCGGCCTCTGTGTTCTTGGTTCCAAAGCTGCTGCTGGGGACTGAAGCCTGTGGGGAAGGTGTTTATGTAGAAGCTTGTTGTTGAACAAAAAAAATGCTCTCCGAAGTGAGACTGAGGTAAGCAGTTGCCCCATTATCAAATCTGTTTTTCCAATTGTGTTTTTGCTGTGACCTTCTGAAGTCAATTGGTTTTCTGATTGTTAAGAATGTGTGTGAATAGATTTCGAATGAAATTGAATGCCCTATATCTTTGTTGACCCCACACTGCTAGGTAGCCCGAGGTGTAGAAGTTGTCTTAGTTCAACTGATTGTTCTTTTACAGTGGAGGTATAAATTGGAATTCCAGGCTGAACGAGGGTTCCAGTCAGCTATTTTAGTTCTGAGAGTTCGGTTTGTTGCAGGCTGAGCCCAGAGTTCTGTCCAGTATTTTAGATATTGGGGATTTTTGCTCAAACCTACAATTGGGCAGAATAGATGAAAGCTGAAAAAGGAAGGAAGGATAATGGTAGAAAATATAAAGGAAAATCCTAAATTATTTTACAAGTACATTAACAGCAAAAAGGATAACCATGGAAAAAGTAAGGTCCATTCAGCACCATAGGAGTAATTTGTGCCGGAAGATATAGATCAGGTTCTAAATGAATACTCAGTATCGTTGTTCAATATTGAGTCGGATGATTGGTACAGAAGGTAGCAGAGACGAAATCCTCCTAATATTTAAGTTGTATTTAGACGTACTGTTGCAATCCTAAGGGATACAAGGCTCCAGGCAAAATGTCAGAATACGGGATTAGAATAGGTGCTTGTTTCGGACCAGGGCGGGCTCCATGGGCCAGAACTGCAGACCTGTATGACTCTAATGATTAAAATAAAGTGAGGAAGACACTCGGGCACAAGAGAATGCTAGCTAGAAATACAAATAAAGCAAAAGTACAGTATTTGAAAGGGTAGACAGTAAGTAAAGTGAGAACTAAACCACTCATGAGTGAGTCAAGAATAAATAATGGAAAATAAGGTAATGGTGCACGAGTTGAACAGATATCGTGTATCTCTCATAATTATGGACAGCAAAAATAATATTTAATATATAATTGAAATCAAGAAGTAAAGGGGTAGGAAGAACATAAAACAATTCATGAGGTAATGGATGATAAAATAACAAAATTTAAAAATTGTTTGAATTTAAGGCTGACAAGGTTCTAGGTCCTGATGGACTTCACTCTAATGTCTTTTTAGAAAATGGCTGAGATAATGGACACATTGGTTTACTCTTCCAAATTTCCCTAGATTCTGGAAAGGTATAATCAGATTTGAAAATTGCAATTATAACTCCTCTACTTCGGAAGTGACAGCAAGCAGAAAACTACAGGCAGTTAGCTTTACATCGGTCAAAGGAAAAATGCCATGAATTCAGTCAGGTGATTTATCACAGGATACTTAGAATATCTTGATGCAATCAGGCAGTGTCTGTATACCATCATCGTCATGGATTTCATTAGCAAATGCATGAAGGATTGTGTACCAAAAAGTCAATTTGAGTGTTCCCCAACCATAAACTTTGAATGAACCAGGAAATCCACTCCCTACTGAAGACCAAATGGGTAGCATTCAGGTCGGATGACCTAGACCAATAAAGAAAGTCTAGATATGACCTCTGCAAAGCTATCAGGGGTGTCAAGAGGCAGTACCTGACCAAATTAGAGGCCCAAACCTACCAAACAGACTCCCGCCAACTATGGCAAGGCCTAAACAACTTTAGGGGAAAGTGAGGACTGAAGATGCTGGAGACCAGAGTTGAAAAATGTGGTGCTGGAAAAACACAGCAGGCCAGACAGCATCCGAGGAGCAGGGGAATCGATGTTTCGGGCATAAGCCCTTCTTCAGGGATGGGGTCCATGCGGGGTCAGTCAGTTCCGTAGGCAGGTGCTGAGGAAAGAGATGTGGCTGTGGTCGCGAGTCTGTTCCAGGACGTGGCTGAAGAGTTTCAGGGCAGAGGAGATGACCTGGGGGGTGCAGTGAGAGAGGGACTCACTGAGATCCTTGTAGAGGGAGGAGGAGAGCTTCTTCAAGGTAGGCATCCTTGCAAGAGGATTCGCAGTAGGTTAAGATCAACTAAAGTGAGGACTGCAGATGCTGGAGACCAGAGTTGAAAAACGTGGTGCTGGAAAAACACAGCAGGCCAGACAGCATCCGAGGAGCAGGAGAATCAACGTTTCGGGCATAAGCCCTTCTTCAGGAATGGACCTAAACAACTTTACCAGATACAAAATGAAGCAGAGCAAGCTAGCAGACAAACACATCCCTCCCTGATGCAATCAATCAATGCTTTTTATGCTCGGTTTCAGCAGAATGCCAGTGGCGCTGTGATGTCTGCCCGACAGCTGCGAACACACTCCCTAGGTCACTGCTACAGACATCAGATATGTCCTCCTGGGAGTCGACCCAAGGAAAGCAACAGGCTCGGATAGTGTGCCCGGTCAAACGCTCAAATCCTGTGTGGACCAAATTGGTGGAGGCATTCACTGACATCTTCAACCTCTCCATCCTACATGCTGAAGACCCCGCCTGCTTCAAGAAGACCAATGTCATCCCTGTACCTAAGAAAGCACATGTAATGTACCTTAATGACTACCGCCCAGTGGCTGTGACCTCAATAACCATGAAGTGCTCCAAGAGGCTGGTCACGGCCCACATCAACTCCAGTCTCCCAGCTGGCCTTAATCCCCTACAATTTGCCTACTAACGTAACAGGTCCACAGTGGATGCCATATCCCTAGCCCTGCACTCTTCCCTGGAACATCTGGACAACAAGGATATATATAGCAAACTCCTGCTCATTAATTGCAGCTCTGCACACTATCCCCTCCAGGCTGATCTCAAACTCCATGACCTTGGTCTCGGCTCCACCTTCTACAACTTGATTTTCAGCTTTCTGACCCACAGATTGCAATCAATCAGTGAAGATAGGTAACTACACCTGCTCCACAACACCACTCAACACTGGAGCCCCCAAGGATGCATCCTCAGACCCCTACAGTACTCCCTGTATATGCCCATTTCTGTGTTGTTAAATTCCAAACAAATGCCACATACAAGTTTGTTGAAAATAATGACAAGTCAAAATACAGAAGGGAGATACAAGGCATGCTAACATGGTGCAATGAGAACAATCGCTCTCTCAACGTTAGCAAAACTAGAGAACTGAGCTTGACAAGTTGGAGAGCATCAAGTTCCTATGAGTGACGTTAACCAACAGCCTGACCTGGACTTCTCATTTAGATGCAACAGTCAAGAAGGTATAACAACACCTCTTCTTCCTCAGGCAGCTCAGGAAGTTTGGCATGTCCAGAAGGACCCTCACCAACTTATACAGATGCACAGCTGAAAGTATACTGTCCAGGTGCATAATGATACGGTAATTGCTCTGCCCAGGACCGTAAGAAACTACAGAAGGTATTGTGCACAGTGCAGACTATCACAGAAGCCAACTTTCCACCCATGGACTCCATCTACATGGCTCACTGTCATGAACAGGCTGCAATCATCAAAGACCCATCGCACCCCAGTAATGATCTGCTACAACCTCTTCCGTCAGGTAGAAGGTTCAGATGCCTAATACACACCAACATCATCTTATCAGCTGTTATTCGTGATGAATGGACTCTCTAGCCTCAATAAGCAATGTAACCTGTATGTCTCTAAGTCTTTTGATCTGTATATCCTTGCTTACTATGATCTCCTTGTACTGCTTCTAAATAAAAGCTTTTCACTGTACTTTGGTACAGGTGACAATAAATAAATCAAATTAAATCAATTGTTTTATAAAGTGAAATCATATTTGATCAGTACATTCATGTTCTTTGAGGAAGTAATAAGGTACATTGGTGACAGGAACCTGTAGATGCCACGTACCGGGATTTCCAGAAGACATTCAAAAGGTACCAAGTGAAATATTTGATAGAAAATAGGATTAGCAGACATTAGCAAGGATAGACAGTGGGAATAAATAGATCATTTTTGATTTAATAAGATGCAATTAATGGAGTAGCTCAGGGATCAGTGCTGAAGTCTCAACTATTTAATTTCTATGTCAAAGATTTAGTCCCTATTTCTAAGTCAATGATGCCACCAGAGCTACTGAGTTTCTCCAGCAATTTAAGTTTTTGTTTATTTCAAATCTCCAGCATCCATAGTTCTTTGTTTTATTTTGGGGACTAAATTGATAGTTGCTAAATGTGTTGACAACAAAGACTGAAGGAGATTCAGTTGTGCAAGAGAGAGAGAGAGAGAGAGAGAGTCTGGAAAGGGATATAAAAGGATTGTGAACAGAGCCCATTTTTGGCAGATGCAGCATTATATAGAAAATGTGGATTTGTCCATTTCTGCAGAAAGATTAAAAGCAACATGCCATTTAAGTGGAGAAAAATTGCAGAGCACTACAGTACCAAGCAATCTGGATATGTTGGTACTGTACATGAACTGCAGAAAGTTAGCCTGCACATACAAGTGTTTAGGAAGGCAAATGCAATGTTGTTGTTGTTAATAAAGGACAGTTGCAGGGGATTTTAGTAAAACATCTGTATCATCAGGTCTCCTTTATTTTAAAATGGACATAATTGTATCAAACAGTTACAGAAGGTTCATTTGACTGATTCCTGGAATAATTATTTAATAAAGAAAGGAGGTGGGTAGCTTGTGTCTGCATCCACTGGAGCTTCAGAAGAATAAGAGGTGATCTTACTGAAATATACAGGATCCTACAGGAACTTCATAGGGTGGATGCTAACAGGATGTTTCCCCTTGTGGGAGAGACTAAAACTAGGGTTCACAGTTTAAAAATGAGGGATCTTCCAATTTAAGGCAGAGGATAGGAAAGTCTTCCTCTCCAAGGGTTAGGAATCTGTGGAATTGTCTTCCCCAGAGAGTAGTACAGGCCAACTCTTCAATATATTTAAGGCAGATCCAAAAAGGCTTTTGAGAAATAAGATACAAGAGATGCATTCAGACATAAATGTAACCAGCAGTCACTGGCATATCACCTAGAAGTCTGATGGTCTTTACTTCAATGGTTCTTTGTATATTCAGAGTCTTCCCACTTGGATCATTGTTATAATTAATAAGAGCCGGCTGCTTGGCTTCAATGACAAATTTCATCACAACCATGTAGTCTCAAACCAGTCAGCTTTTCCACACCTGTAGGCTTATGGTTTATCAAAGAGTATTCCATTTTGTGTCTGCACTGTGTGGTAAAGCCAGAAAGTGCTAGTTAAATTGAGTCAAGGACTGTTGATTTTTATCAAGCAGCATAGCTGATATTGATAGATGGGTGACATTTCTGTTTAGAATTAAACATTTTCCTGCACTGTATCCTAAACAAGTGCACATCAGAGAGTGACTGGTATCTTAGTCAGCTTTGATGTTCAAGAGGTTAACAGGCTCTGTTAGAGTTGTGAAGCAAATCTGAAGAACATATTCTGAAACATATGTGAGGGGTTTTATCATTAGGAATATGAGTACCTTACAATATTGCTGACAGCTTACCCACCCATTTTATCTGAACTCTTTCCCCACCAAATGAACATGCAATGTCTTTCTTTCAGTGAACTGATCTTAGATCCTGGTCTCTTATAGGGTTTTAAGTTGATGTTCAGCCCATCACCTCTGTGTTAATCACAGCATCTTATATGTCTTGTCCATCAGTTGCAGGTCATCTGTCAGTCCTCAGCACTTGGTCCTGATGTTTCAGCTTGACAAACAACTGGCAACCTTTTCTTGAGCAGAGATCTTGATTGTAACAAATGTTCAGTGGGGCGTACAATGCCTGATTTCAAGTGGACAGTGGAATGGCTCCTCAATGTTGGAGTCAGCCTCAATCATGCATTCTGTACACCAAATGAATTGGGCTGATCACTCATAACTGCTGAATCCTATACTTTGTTAACAATTGGTAGCAAATCATAAGTGTCTATTTTGGGTCACGGAATGGGGAACATTTATGATGGTCCAGAGCTGCCAAATGTGTGGGTTCGCACTTAAAATTTCCCGTGTTGCATCTAAAAAATGCAAACCACTGTTTGGTACCAATTTAGTTGCAGGAAAGATTACATATTTAGTTATCAGTCCACCTTTGGGCTCCACTCTCCATTTGTGTATCAGGATTTATTTCCTTAACTTTTAACTCTGAAGGTATCTATAAAGCAGTGGAGCTATTCGAATGCAGTTCATAGTTTGGTTTCAGGGTGTCTCCCTGTGCCAGTGGGCCTGCAACCAGCATATCTGGGGGCCACATGTCCTCAGAATTCATCTGATGCTTCAGTTTAGGGTTGCAAAGGACCTATTTCCCGTGTGCCACCAAAACTATGAAGAGCTGATGATTTACTAATGGGGGTGCTGTGTACTGACAGGGCGACTTACACCGGTGGATCTCTGTTTTAGAATTGCTACGAGCCAGCAGTGTAAGATGGAAAATTTGCTGATATTAAGCTTGAACCAGACAGACAAATAAACTTATTGGAATAACTGCTATGTAACTCAGAATTAAAATCTGATCTGTCCATACAGGTCAAGAACAATAGAAATACAGATACGTCAGCAAATAAAGTTAAAAAAATTGAAAATCTAAGATAACATTGCCTGCAATTGTGTCACCAACCGATCTTAAAAATAAAATTGCAAAACAACGCCAGCATTTTATTCCTTCCCAAGCAGATGAATGTTTTACAAACAGATGAATTCCTTAGCTGCAATACTTTAACTCAATAAACTAACATAAATGTTTTCTAAAGAACCCTGACATAAGCAGAATATTCAAATTTTTATTGAGGGTATGAAAGTGTCTGAATCAGCCAAGGTAATTGCATCAAAATGCCATTATGACTTGATAATCCAACTACTGTACATCTGTCACAGGCAAGAATCATTTAGCAAAGCTACTGATAGCATACATCATTTTTACACTAAAAAGAGCTATATTACTATTTTAAACTTGCACACTTTTTGAACAAATAAAATACCCACGATGTAATCATTAACCTATTCTTTAAAATAATTCAGGAAATAGGATGAAAATTTGTCCAAGTACTATTGTGCTCGAGTGTTATACTTACATTTGCAGAAAGGCACACAAACCAATCTATATCTGGCAATAAACATACAATAAATGAAATTCAATGAGGGAACAGTGGCATAGTATGAATAGTGAATCAGGTTGCCAGGAGATAAACAAGCAGGGGAAAGTAGACTAGCAGAAACAATAAAGACAGAGGAAGCAGCAGAAGTTGACAACTATAAAGCAAAATTACATGGTTGGAAAATATAAAATATTTAAATGGAACACTCCAAGGGAGAGAAGTGAAAAAAGAACATTGTAGATAGATCTATTTCCCTCAATTCATCCTGTTTTGAGAGAAACCTAACACTGGTGTGTTTGCCATGTGCCACAAACAAATAGATATAACGCTGGCAAAATACTTTGTGATTAATTTTTAATGATTTAGAACAGTTGTGCTTTAAATTACATAGGCGGTGCATGGTGATCTGTATGTGGTAACAGTTTGTAGGATTCAGTTCCACACTTTCATTCAAGGACTTCTAAATCTTAAACCACTTTCTTCCCTCAGTCCAAATGATGAACTGTACTGGAATAGAGTGGAGGTCAATAACAGACTTAAATAGCAGGTTCAAGGGAAAAAAATGGCCTACCACTGGTTTATAAGTTATGCATTCCTTTTCTGACAGACTGCCACTCCTCCACTTCCTAAAGAACCATTTCCTTCCTGCTCAGGATTTTTTTCAAAAATGCATTTGTTTAATACAAGGAACAAAGTCAGCCACTTTTCCTTCAAGCCTGCTCCACCATTCAATGAGATCATTTTTTTCAATTCACTCATGGGTGATGGGTGTCTCTAGCTGGTCAGTATTTATTGCCCAACCCGAGTTGCCTTTCACTTAGTTGAACGTGGTGGTGAGCTGCCTTCTTGAACCACTGTCGTCCCTGTGCTGTAGGTACATCCTCAATGCCATTCGGGAATGAGTTCCAGGATTTTGACCCAGCAACAGTGAAGGAGTAGCGATATATTTACAAGTGAGATACTGAGTAGCTTGGAGGGGAATTTGCAGGTGGAAGCTTTATTTCTATCCTGCTGTTGGTAAAGGACATATGCAAGGATAGGGATTGTGGTGTCGAGGAAATTGTCTTTAAGGTATGATTCTTTGAGTACATCAGACTTAATTGACTGGTCTGTGAGACAGCTCTCCCAGGTTTGGCGCTAACCTTCAGATGTTCACGAGGAGAGTTTTGCAGACCAACAGGGCTGTTTTAGCTGTTGTTGTTTCCAGTGCCAAGGTGGTTCATTCCAGTTTCAATTCTTTGTTGAGATTTTGTAACGATTAATACACTGGAGTGGCTTGCAAGGCCATTTCAGAGGGTTGTTGAGAGTCAACCACATGGCTGTCGCTCTGGAGTCACACGTAGGCCAGACCTGGCGAAGATGGCAGATTTCCTTCCCTTAAGGTGAACCAGACATGTTTTTTTTCCAAATCAATCAATAATGTTTTCTTCATGGGTATCAGGAAATTATTAATTCCAGTTTATTTAAATCTAATTCTAATTCTATCATGGCTGATATGCTTTTGACCTAAATGCTATATTTCTGCATATCTTTATGTCTTTCATCCCCTTAAAAATCAAAAAGCTTTCCACTTCAGTCTTAAAAATATTTAAAAAATTCTGCATTAATTACTCTTTTGAGGAACGGATTACAAAACCATTCAGCCCTCAGAATTATTTCCGCCCCATCGCTGACTTACATGAGTGACCCCTTATCGCGAAATTATGACTGCTCGCACCAGATTCTCCCATAAGATGAACCATCCTTTCAACATTCATGCAGTCAAGTCCTCTCAGGATCTTATATGATTCAGTTTAGTCATCTCCAATTCTTCTATGCTGCAGAGGATACAGACCCAGCTTATTGAGTATTCCCTCATAAGGCAATCCTTCTTTGAACTTCTTTCAATGAACTTCTTTAAATACAGTGACCAGTACTCCAGACGCAGTCTCACTATTGCCCTGTATAACTACACTTACATTCAATTCCCTTCATAACAAAGCAACATTTTATTTGCTTTCCTGCTTTAGTTGCATACCAACTGTCTGCCATTCATGCACAAGGACACCATTATCGCCGTCTCAGAGGTTCTGCAATCTTTCATCATTTATATAATTCACTTATTTTTAATTCTATTAAATTGGACAACTTCACATTTTCCCACATAATAGTCTATTTGCAAAAACTTTGTCCAACTCACTTAACCTATCTATGTCCATTTGGAGGCTCATGTTCTCTTCATAACTCATTTTGATACCTAACTTCATATCATCAGCAAATGTAGCTCCCATACCCTTGTCCAGGTCCCATATCCTTAGCCAGTCAATCCTCTATCCATACCAATATGTAAGCCCTAATACCATGAGCTTTTAGTTTCTAAAATAATTTTGATTTGGCACATCGACCTTAACCCTTCTAGAAATCTAAGTATAACCTGAGTTCCTCTCCCTTTTTTTGAATAAAGGAGTTATGTTAGCTATTTTCCAATTAAAAGGAAATTTCCTCAATTTAATAGGTTCAGAAAATTAATAAGAATGCATAAACTATTTCACTTGCTAGTTCTTTTAAGACGTTAGGATGAAATCCATCAGAACCTGGGGACTTTTCTACTTACCATTCCAATAATTTAAACAGTAGTACTCCTTTGGTAATTGTAATGAGTTCTTCCTTCCCTTTCAATTCCTAATTTGCAGCTATTTCCAGGATAGTACTGTATCCTCAAGCAAGATACTGACCATACTGAACCAGCACAACATTCAGCATTAGTTGTGATTCTGCAATTGGACAACATTTGCTAAGTAACGCACATTGTGAAAAAGAGTTATGCTGACACCAATGCAGAAATCTGAGTTGCAGTGTGCCACACTACTTTTTTTCTGGAAGCTATACATGATACTACACAGGGATATGCTGCCCTTGGAGGGAAACTTGAGAGGTTCACAAGCATGATCCTGAGGATAAAGTGCTTGACATATGAGGAGCAGGTGTGTACTCGAAGTTCAGAAGAGTAAGGAGAGATTTGATTGAACTTACAGAACCCTGAGAGGACTGGATGGAGTGGATGTGAAGAAAATGTTTCCTCTCGTAGGAGAGAATAACCCAAGGGCACAGTCTCAGAGCAAGGAGTTCTTTAGGATCGTTGCTGGATTTGGAGCAGATGACACCAAAATTGGAGGTGTAGTGGACAGCAAAGGTTACCTCAGATTACAATGGGATCTTGACCAGATGGGCCAATGGGCTGAGAATGGCAGATGGAGTTTAATTCAGATAAATGCGAGCTGCTGCATTTTGGGAAAGTAAATCTTAGCAGGACTTATACACTTAATGGTAAGGTCTTGGGGGGGTGTTGCTGAACAAAGAGACCTTGGAGTGCAATTTCATAGTTCCTTGAAAGTGGAGCCACAGGTAGATAGGATAGTAAAGGCGGTGTTTGGTATGCTTTCCTTTATTGGTCACAGTATTGAGTAGAGGAATTGGGAGGTCATGTTACGGCTGTACAGGTTATTGGTTAGGCCACTTTTGGAATATTGCGTGCAATTCTGGTCTCCTTCCTATTGGAAGGACGTTATGAAACTTGAAAGGGTTCAGAAAAGATTTACAAGGATATTGTCAGGGTTGGAGGATCTGAGCTATAGTGAGAGGTTGAATAGTCTGGAGCTGTTTTCACTGGAGCGAAGGGGTGACCTTATAGAGGTTTATAAAATTATGAGGGGCATGGATCGGATAAATAGACAAAGTCTCTTCCCTGGGGTGGGGGAAGTCCAGAATTAGATGGCATAGTTTTAGGGTGAGAGGGGAAAGATATAAAAGAGACCTAAGGGGCAACCTTTTCACACAGAGGGTGGTATGTGTTTGGAATGAGCTGCCAGAGGAAGTGGTGGAGGTTAGTACAATTGCAACATTTAAAAGGCATCTGGATGGGTATATGAATAGGAAGAGTTTGGAGGGATATGGGCCAAGTGCTGGCAGGTGGGACTAGATTGGGTTGGGATATCTGGTAGGCTTGTATGGGATGGACCGAAGGGTCTGTTTCCGTGCTGTACATTTCTATGACTTGCCCCTGTGTCGCAGGCAAATAATATGTGTATACATACTGAGCCTGTTTCAACTCAATAAAACAGCTTCATGGCCATTCTCTGGCTCATTTATCAGAGCAACATCTTGAACAGAGTTGGACTGGTTAGTTTAAAATCTAAACAAATCTTGGCAGTTCACTGCCAGCCATGATTAACTGGTGTGTTCTTTATGCAAAGCTTCTCCAAATGAGTCCAATTATCAACCAACCTCTCCTCTCCTTTCATACAGTAGTGTTGTTTTTCCTTTACTTTGACATTTCCTGCGAATTATTCTGATGAGTGCAAGCTGAAAGGTTTCAACAAAATCAATCTTTTCTCAGAATACTTAAGCATTCTACTACTGAAAATCAATTCATATTTCTTCGCATTCACCGCAAAAACAGAATCTTAAACTAAGTTACAAGCAAACTCCAAGGGAGGCCCCGAGTTATTAAGGCTTCAGAAATGATACCCAAAATTGTCAACCCCCATGTCGGGAAGGATGAACCGGCAAGAAAGTGGACTGTCCTATGATCAGATCTACACTTGAATAACTGAATATTAAGAAGCTTCATTGAACATAACTATATAAGAGGAAAGGTAAGAGTATAAGATACAAACATTGCTTCAGTTGGAGTACTGCATCTAATTCTGGGATCCACACGTTTGAGCTGTGAAGGCAGTGGAGAAGTTTACGAGACTGCTGACAGGGTGGAGGAATTTCAGTCTGAAGACAGATTGGAGAAATTGATACTACTTTTCTTCACTGAAAGAAGGCCGAAAGAAAAACCTGATAGACGTATTCAAAATCAAAGGACAGAATAGAAAGCTTTTGAAAGGTTTGAAAACAAGATAATATATTTATCGTAAAATAAGAAAAGCCAAAAAGGAAAAACTTCTCATGCAGATGCCTAGAGTCCAGATTGCACTGTCGGAGGATGCATTGGAGGCATGTACCACTGTGACATTCAAAAGGGAATTAGATGATAGTCTGAAAAAGAATATGGAGGGAGAAGAAGGAGGTATGGAACAAACAATTAACATTTTGGGACCAGTGACCCTTCTTTTGGGTCACTGAATCAGAAACATTAATTCTGCTTTCTCTCCACTGCTGCTGCCAGAGGTGACTGAGTTTTGCGAGGAATTCCTGTTCTGTTTCTGATTTTCAGCATCCAGAATTCTTTGGGTTTTTTCGCTCATTTGGAGAGTTGGCACTGATACAATGGTTCAAATTATCACCCACTACACTAACAATTCTGTGATTGGGTGATCTTTGCAACCTATGGATCCAAGTTCCAGGCTCATGTAAGTTGATGTCATTATGACATAGCTCCTTTCACATTAGCTCATTAGCTATTCTTAAAGGTTCATATCATAACCTGGAACATCCTGAGGCCATTTTGTCTGGCTGTTTCTCTGACTTGTGGGTTGTTGATAGATGGGTCTGTGCCTGACACAGTGTGGTAGTATTAGATTCCTTCGACATTCATGTAGGAATTGAAGTTGTTCGTAGGTAGTGCTTAGACGGTTGGTACAAGATTCCCATTTTCCTTGCTTGTTTTAGCGTTTCTCATCCATAGGTGTTCAAGGTTTGTGTAAAGATTTGTAGCTTGGGTGCCAGTTGCAGTTGTTGTGGGCACATTCACTGAGTGTCAGGTACTGACTGCCAATCAACAACCCACAAGCCAGAGAAACAACCAGACAAAACCGGCCTCAGGATGATCCAGGTCATGATTATGGACACACACAATAGACTACACAGGTACAGACATGAAACTGCACATCAAAAAGCATTTTGAAAGCAACCAATTAGACGCGGATTGTAACAATCGAACAGGCCATCACAATAGGACAGAATAGAATCACAAACGAAAAAAAAGGCACTACAAGACAACCTCTCCAACAGACAGCTCACAGACACAGAAAAAAGCAGTACTAGTTAAGAGATTCAACTACAATCACAAGGACACAGAAAAAACAGACTTCCTAGCTGCATTATAATGTATGCTCAGAACAAACAGACGAACCGAAGAGACACAGCAAATGGTCAGACAAACCAATGTACCCTTACTAATAAAGAAAACACAAATGGACAACCTTAACACAAAGGAGACAGAAGCCCTAAAAATATTCAAAGAGGACAAAAACATAATCATAGTACCAATGGATAAAGGCAGAATGACAGTAATCATGAACAAAATGGAATACGTACTTGCAGAACTACTTGCAGATACCAACACCTGCCTAAGAGGGAATGTGTCCTCATGCCACAGTTAACCAATAGAATAAAAACCATACTATGAATCTACACAAAAATGGACTGATAACCAAGACCTACAAAAGATGAAACCAGAAGCACCAACACCCCACAACTTTACAAAATACCTAAGGTACACAAACCAGACATACCACTTAGACCCACTGTGGCACTTCCAGGAACTCCACCACAAAAATTGGCTGAAGAACTTCAATAAAAACTCAAACATCTAATCAGCAGATGCAAACACTCCATTAAATCATCACAGGAATTCTTAAATAATATCAAGAACATAAACATAGATGAGGGCGAAGCGATGGCTTCACTTGATGTAACTGTGCTGTTTACCTCAATTGACATAACCTTAGGCAAATAGACAATAGCCAATTTCCTGGACAAACAGAACAGATGAACACAACAGGGAACCAATCAACAAGGATTGCATACTGAAACTACTGGACCTATGCTTGATGATGTGCTTCATATTCAACGGCCAGATACACGAACAAATCAATGGGACACCTATGAGCTCACCCATCTCCGGGGTCATAGCTGAAGCAGTGCTGCAACGATTAGAACAAACAGCCCTCCCATAAATCTGACCCAAACTTTAGGTCAGATGTGTAGACGACACTTTTATAATAATTAAAGCAACAAAGATTGAAAGCACACACCGGCTTATTAACACCATGCTCACAAATTTAAGAGAAAGGAGGAAATTAACAAACAATTCCCAATCCTGAATGTGATGTTGGAAAGAACACAATGGGTACGCACAACAAAAGTGTACAGAAAACCCACACACATTGACCAGATCTGAACTATAATAGCAACCACCCAACCACACACAAGAGAAACTGCATTAGGAATCTGTTCAGAAGGGCTACAACACACTGCAGCACTCCTGAATTCTGAAGAGAAGATGATGACTTTTACAAAGTCTTTACCAAGAACGGACAGCCCTGCAACTTCATCTGCAGATGCCTGACGGACAAACAATACACCAAGGACAGACCATGACCCCACACACTAACCACTCTAAAAAATACATCTCAGAGCTGACAGCCAGACCCATTCAACCATTCGGATTTATGATAGCATATAAAACATTAGCCACGCTCAGACACAACTCACCAGAACAAAAGATCCAATACCCATCATGGGCAGGACAAATGTGGTGTACAAGATTCTGTGCAGACTGCACAAAACACTATATAGAACAAAAAAGGCAGACAAACAGCAATCCACAATTATGAACATCAGCTAGCCACTAAACGCCATGATCAGCTATCCTTGGTATTTATACACACAGACAACAAGGACCACAAATTCACCTGGGACAACACAGCATGAATAGGACAAGCCACACAGGCGCCAGCCAGAGAATTCCTAAAAGCTTGGCACTCATCCACGAACTCAATCAATAAACACTTGACCTAGACCCTATAAACTGACCACTGCAAACAACTGTTGGATCTGGCAATTGGAAGCAGCGGGAACGAAACCAAATAAATTCCAACCAACGCAGTATAGGAGGCTCCATAGCACTGATGATGTCACCTCGAAAGGGGATAAAACTCTGCAACCAAATTCACAGCTCGGCGAACATACCCACAAATGCAATCAGCATCCAAGTTACAAATCGTTACACAAACCTTGAAACCATATATTTTTTAATTTTCAAGAGGTTCAATATTAAGCAAGAGAAAAATATAACTTGTGGTTTAAAAGGTGGCTTTTACTTTTGGACAGCTGACTTGCTCAGTATTACTATCAGCAGGAATCACTGCATATGATCCATAAGAACCTTGTATGAAGTGATTCATTTTGGTCGATACAATAGAAACTAAATGATAAAACTTTACAGGGGATAGAGAACAGAAAGTCCTGAGTGTATATGTTTTCAAATCTTTGATGGAAGCAGAACAAGTTGAAAAAATTTTGCTAAAAACTTTAGCACTTTATAAACAAAAGGGGAGGCAAATTCCTCGTGGTATTATGGTTGGAATGTTAACATAGAGACCTAGACAATGTTCTGAGGACCAAGGTTCGAATCCTGTCACAGCAGATGATGGAATTTGAACTCAATAAATATTTGGAATTAAGAGTCAAATGATGACCATGAATCCATTACTGATTGTTGGAAAAAAACATCTGGTTCACTGATGTCCTTTAGGGAAGGAAATCTGCCGTCCTTACCCAGTATGGCCTATGTGTGGCACCAGTCACCAGCAATGTGACTGACTCTTAACTGCCCTTTGGGCAATTCGAGAGGAGCGATAAATACCACATGGCCAGCGATGCCTTCATCCTGTGAATGAATAAAGAAATAAAAAGAAGCCTGGGATACAAAAGTTACGTAACTGAAGTAGTGCTCAATTCTGGGTATCAAGGCCTCAGAAAGGCTAAAATGAGATTTATTCCAGTGATACCATGAATGACAAGTGTAATTAATCTGAGAGACTGGAGAATGGCAGGTGCTCTTGTGAGGGCAAAGCAGGATAGAGGAAGTTGACAATCCTGTTCAATATCATAAATGCTTCTGGCAAAGTAAACATGAAAAAAAGGCTGCAGCAGAAGGGTTAAGAAACGGGAAACAGATTTAAGGTGACTAACAAAAAATAGACCATGAATAGACTTTTTATTTCATATATAGTGAGATTTGAACTAGAAAACTGCTTTATAGGGTGGTTGAAGATGATTCAATAATAACTTTTCACATGAATTTTTACAAAAGAAGGTAAAGGGGGTAAAATGGATGATTACGGAGAAAGAATCGGGTCTAATTGGATAGCTCTATCAAAGAGCCAGCAGAAGTATGATGGAATGAAGTGTCTTCTGTGCTACATTATTCTGGTTCATATGTATATAAGTCTTCATTATTTTTAAACTAAACGCACTTTTTTGTTAAAATCCATGTGTCTTTTTCAGCTTGTGTTCCTGTCTTTGAGAGGAACCATGAAAGAACACACACAGCATTTCTATTCTATCCTCTCCCATTAATGGAGGAGAAAGTGAGGTCTGCAGATGCTGGAGATCAGAGCTGAAAATGTGTTGCTGGAAAAGCGCAGCAAGTCAGGCAGCATCCAGGGAACAGGAGAATCGACGTTTCGGGCATAAGCCCTTCTTCAGGAATGAGGAAAGTTTGTCCAGCAGGCTAAGATAAAAGGTAGGGAGGAGGGACTTGGGGAAGGGGCGTCGGAAATGGGATAGGTGGAAAGAGGTCAAGGTGATAGTGATAGGTCAGACTGGGGTGGGGGCTGAGAGGTCAGGAAGAAGATTGCAGGTTAGGAAGGCGGTGCTGAGTTCGATGGATTTGACTGAGACAAGGTGGGGGGAGGGGAAATGAGGAAACTGGTGAAATCCGAGTTCATCCCTTGTGGTTGGAGGGGTCCTAGGCGGAAGATGAGGCGCTCTCCTAACCTGCAATCTTCTTCCCGACCTCTCCGCCCCCAC
>NC_057714.1:63652885-63666529 GCF_004010195.1 Chiloscyllium plagiosum
TTGGAGGGGCGGGGCTCAAGGGCGGAGGAGCAGGAAGTGGAAGAGATGAGGTGGAGGGCCTCGTCGACCACGTCGGGGGGAAATTGCGGTCCTTGAAGAAGGAGGCCATCTGGGTTGTGCGTTTTTGGAACTGGTCCTCACCTTGACATCTTTCAACCTATCACATTTCCGACGCCCCTCCCCCAAGTCCCTCCTCCCTACCTTTTATCTTAGCCTGCTGGACAAACTTTCCTCATTCCTGAAGAAGGGCTTATGCCCGAAACGTCGATTCTCCTGTTCCCTGCATGCTGCCTGACCTGCTGCGCTTTTCCAGCAACACATTTTCAGCCTCTCCCATTAATGCCAATTAACGCACATGCAAGGACCAATCATAGAGTCATAGAGATATAGTGCATGGGAACTGACCATTTGGTCCAACTTATCCATGCCAATCAAATATCCTAAATTAATCTAGTTCCATTTGCCAGCATTTGGTCCATATTCCTCGAAACCCTTCCTATTTATATACACATCCAGATGCTTTTTAAATGTTGTAATTGTACCAGCCTCCACCACTTCTTTTGGCAGCTCATTCTATGATGCCAATGTGCAGAATGTTTCAGAGAACATCTCTGGGACACATACACTAAACAACCCTGCTGCCCTGTGGCTGAACACTTCAAGTCCTCCTCCCTCTCCAATAAGGACATGCAAGTCCTGGACTGCCTCCATCGCCAAACTCTAGCCACCTGACGGCAGCAGGAAGAACTCCTCACCTTCCACCTTGGGACCCTCCAACCACGCAGGATTAATGTGGATTTCACCAGTTTCCTCATTTCCCATCACCCCACTTTATCCCAGATCCAACCTTCCAACTCGGCACCACCCTCTTGAACTGTCCTACCTGTCCATCTTCCCTCCCACCTATCCATGCCAAACTCCTCTCCGATCTATCACCTTTCCCCCACCTTCATCTACCTATCGCATTCCTAGTTACTTTCCCCCCAGCCCCACCTCCCTCCCATTTATCTCTCAGCCCCCTTAGGCCACCCTCTCATTCCTGATGCTCAAAACGTCAACTCTCCTGCTCCTCAGATGCTGCCTAACCAGCTGTGCTTTTCCAGCATCACATGCTTTGACACGCATCACCCTCTGTGTGAAAAAGTTGATCCTTTGGTCCCTTTTAAATCTGTCCCCTCTCACCTCAAACCTATGCCCTCTAGTTCTGGACTCCCCCACCCCAGGGAAAAGACTATCTATTTACCCTAACCATGCCCCCTCATGATTTTGTACCAAGCTTTACCTCATTTCATTTATCTCTCCCAGTAGTAACCCAATGATCTTCCAGTGAATTAGTTTAATCCACATCTCCCTTCCAAGTGCCCACTGAAGCAACTGAAGCACTGAAGAACTTGAGAGTATATTCAGAGCAGGCAACAGGTGCAAAAAATTGAGTTAGTGACTTTGAAAACAAAAAGCAGAGGGTGTGAAATGTACAGCACAGGAATTTGACAGTGTTAAAAAGGTGCATTCATAAACACAAAGAGTCTATCAAATAAAGATGATGACCAAAAGGCACAAATAGTAACATAGCAATACGATATCATTGCTACAACAGAAACTTTGCTCTCGAGGGGCAAGATGGCAGTTAAACATTCTTGGATATAGAGTTTTCAGAGATCTTTACTGTCTCAAGCTCAGTGTTGCCCACTCATGATAACAGGTTGTGCCCGAAATGTTGACTATCCTGCTCATCGGATGCTGCCTGACCTGCTGTGCTTTTCAGGGCCACACTGGCCAGTATAGAAGCATAGGAAATGGGAAAAGGAGTTGGTCATTTGAGTCAACTCTCTAACTCATCCAACTCAGTATCCTGTTCCTGCTTTCTCCTCAGACAGACCCTTTGATCTCTCTAGTCTGAAGAACTGCATCCAACACCTTCTTGAAAAAAAAATTCAATGTTTTGGCCTCAACTGCTTTCTATGGAAGATAATTCTACAACCTCACCACTTTCCATGTGAAGAAATTGCTCCTCATCTCATCCAACACAGACACAATTAGCTGAAAAGCCTCTTTTTTGTGCCATTACATTTCTATGGCTCAATTCAACTTCCTTTGTTGACTGCCCCTGAAGAAAATACTCCCACGTTTTCTTTAAAATCGTACTCTGAAATTTCAAACTATTTAGCATTTGACTCTCTGTTCACCATGACAACTTTTTATTTATTCTTTCAAGGAATGCAGGTTTTGCTGGCAAGGCCAGCACATCTTGACCATCCTTGAATGTCTTTAAGCTAAGTGATTTGAAATTCAGAGAACAGTTATGAATCAACCATATTAGGTTGGCATCACATGTAGGCCAGATCAGATAAAAAATGACAAATTTCCTTCCCTAAAAGGACATGAGCAAACAAGACAATTTTTACAATGGATGATAGTTTCAAAGTCACATTACAAAAAAGTGCTTTCATTTCCAGATTTTACTAACTGAAATTAAAATTCAACAGATACCTTAGCAGGATTTGAATCTAAGTCCTCGGAGTATTAGACTCGGCCAATAACTAGTCCAATGACAATATTATTATTCCAACATCTTCCCTAAATATTTCTACAGCTACCAATCTTTCAATCACACCCTTTGACGCACTTCTATCCAATAAAACCCTTATTCTTCCAGGAATTTCCAGCAGTCAACTGGTTGAGGTACTTATTACCAGATCTCACTGGATTATATAAAATAATAATAATATGATCCTCAGAAACAAAAACAGAAATTGCTGAAAAAACACAGTGGGTTTGCAGCACTTTTGGAGAGAAAGGACAGTTAACGCTTTCGGTCCAGTGATCCTTCTTCAAAACCCAAGAAGGGTTTCTGTTTTCATTTCCGATTTCCAGCATCTGGTCTTTGACATTTTTGGAGATCATGGTCCTGCTTATCTCAATCAAAAATGCTTACTATTAAGATCTGGGTAATACTTTAAAACATACCTCTGAAAGGGTATCATAGTTAATAATATATATTATTATATTTAATATTTTAAATAACAATGAGCACAATGAAAAATGCGGGATTCTTATGCTATCAACTGAAATTAATTTAAAGAAATTTTTAAAATGGCATTATCTATTTAGACTAAACCAGTCAATAATAAAGTGCAACTTAATAAATCATGTGTATTTTTATTTTGTTGAAACCTTCACTAACTCCTAGCACCATCTGTTATCATCAAAACTATATGACAAGATATGCTATATAATTAATAGGTAAACAACAATCTAATTAAAATGGACAAATACCCCATGTTCTTGCCATTTGGGAACTCTAATTACAGGCTAAATTTTAAGCTTGAATTAAATATTTAAGCTGGAAAATTAACTTTCCTTCTACAGCCTTGAATACATTAATACAAATATGTGAAGCCATTTTCAATACAAGAGTTGCATGCCAGAGAAACTTCCCTATTGCTGTGTATTGTACTATGTTAATCATATACTCAATTATTCACTAGCAACCAGATTTCTTTAGAACTCATTCAAGTAGAAGAGATTAAATTTAAGCAGTCACAGTTCCAGTCTTATGGACATTGCATTTATTGAGGTTCAACACAAAAATTTGGCAGCACCAGAAATGAAGGAATCACATTGCAGGAAATTTCATCAAAGCATTGAGCATTCAAAACTCCCAATATTTTAAAGTAATAAATGGTGTAAATAAAACATCAAATCCAAGACAGTAAATATGTTTATCAACTCAAATTACAGTACAATACGAATAGAATTATCATCAGTATCATTTCCCCTTTGCCACTTACTGTAAACAAATACCAGTACAATTAAGGCAACTTAATTGATAAAAGATTGAAATCTTGACGACAATGAAATTTTCACTACATATCCCGCTGCTGTATTTTTCTAATGTCAACTGTCTGTTAGTGAATAAAATGTTTAATGAATTGCAAAACTCTTGATTTATTCAACTAAAACATTTGCATTAAACTCATTTTGGCAATCAATGCGTTAATTTCTTTGATAAGCGTGCTTGCTTGTTTGTAAAAATCACTTATTAACCATTTCACTGATGCTTTCAGGTATTAGAGTACATTTTATTTGAGTACATTGCGAGAGCTCAAGCATTTTCGTCAGAGGTAAGCACTTTCATTTAGCTGTGAAAGCCACCTTCTCAGGAGTTAATACTCAGCTTTATGATACCGATAACACATCCATGTTTTCGTGGTTCAGAGCCCTCAGCAATAAACTGGCAGAAATTGTAAATAATGAAAACAGCACCTCTCATGATGATGATTGTTTTGGTAAGGTGAAAATAACTACAATTGAGTGCGCCAAACACTTCCCACTCAAAATCACTAAACAGCTTGGCTTACCATAGCTCTTGTAAAACAAATAAATGACATGGTATAGTTCACTACATCAACTGTATGATTGTTTTTACTGCATTATAATTAGATTGCAGTTTGTATTCCATTGATCATTCTTGCAACACTTGGTACAGTTGATAAAACCAATAAAATAATTTGAAGAATAAAATTATAGGCAAAAATAATGATTAAACAACTATCCTAAGTTTTAATGATTTATGTTGATCAACTGACTTGGTTCATAAATAAATAATATTAACAGTAAAAACTTGGTGTATAATTCTGTCATTGTAGAGTAAAAATACCTCATCCCTCAAGCAAAGTCAACAAAGCAGATAAAATGCTCATTTATCTCGTTGTCATCTCTGGGACCTTGATATGAACTAATTGGCTGCCATATTTACCTGCAAATGGCACTGACTATATTTCAAAAGTACTGTAATTAATTCAAATTGTTGAGGATGTTAAAAGGTGCTTTACAAATAAGATGGTTTCCCCTATTGTTACAGGTCCAGTGTTTTTATATAAAAAAACTGCTGAGGTACAACTTAGTAGCACTTACACAATTGCAGAATTAGAATTTGGCCAACATAACTACATTAAATTTAACTCAATTCTAAAATGAAAATACTATACTTAAATGCAAATATGAAGATGGCGATGTTAAGTAAGCCTCATTTAATGAAATTTAGTAATCTGGTCATTTGACCACACAATTCCGTTAGATAAACCTACCATTTGACAAATGTAAACTACATACAAGCGATACTTAATTCAGTGACAGAAGCAGCCACAAGACATTCTATGTATTGGAAAAAAAACACCTATTAGACTACATTGCCACAGCAAAAAATGCACTTCCGCAACATCTGCTGTCAGTATATGGCCCAAAACTATTTTCCTCACATTGTGTGGAGATTCAGCTATGCACAAAGACTTTTATAGTCTGATTATTGGTCTCCAGGCTTAGAAAGGTAATCAGCTCGTAGCATGCACAACTGATTCCAGTGCAGCAGGTACTGAAATAAGCTAAATAGTGAAGATTTACAGAAAATTGAAAATTAAACACTTCTGCATTATGTTATAATCAAGATTGTCTGTCATTGAAAGAATGACTTTTTTTAACATTTTCTTAAAGAAATCAAAGTTATATCAGCAAGCAAAGAGCAAGTATGAAAATTGCTCTCTAGGATCTGCAAATTCTCTTTGAAAACTCTCACTCGGAATTTCACCGGGGGATAAAATGATAGCTTGTTTTCTCTACAAGAGTTCTTGACAATCACTTTGCAAATTTCACAGGCTGCTTTTTGATTTTCAGAAGCTCCTATTCCATGCTTACTAACTCCTTTATTAGGTCACAGTGCCACCATCACTATGAACTTCCATGCATATGCAGAATTCTTAATAATATATATGGACTCCTAATTTGGAATCCATATCCTATACTGTTCCAAGAATGCACAATTACATACTTGTATAATTTAACTTATATAGGAACAAACTCACATCTGCAGCTCCTTTTAAAATTAGTCAGGAGTTGCTCTGCCAATTTCAAGCTTTTTTACACTCAAAGTTAGTGCTAACAAACATATCAAGATAATAAAGTGTAACCTGAATTTAGTCTGTTTTAAGTAACAATTAATGTGTTCAGTTAGTTCTCTTACTGGAAAAGGGTCCCCACTTCTCTTTAATACCCTTTTGTTTTTATATGCCTATTTTAGACTTCTAAATTTCCTTTTATATTAGCTGCTAGACTCTTTTCATGTTCTCGCTTTGCTTTGTGTATTTTTTCCCCAGTTTTCCTTTGAACTTTCTATATTCATCCTGACTCTCAAGTTTATTGCCTACCTGAGATCTGTGGTAAGCACATTTTTTCTTCTTCTTCATCTTAATCTCTACCGCTTTTGTCATCCAAAGCTCTCTGGATTTGTTTGCCATACCTTTCCTTTTGTGGGAATATATTTTGAATGTACTCAAAGTATCTTCAGTTACCATATTTTTTTTAATTCACAAACTGACTACAATTATCGAAGCAAGATCCATTGAGGTTCATTCTCCCCTAGTTAATTATTCTTATCCTGAATTATTCCTTTTCCATAGAAAACCTAAACATAATGACACAATGATTACTGCCTGTTAAATGTTCCCCTCTTGACATTTGATCGAATTCGTCCATCTCATGTCCGAGAACTAGGTCCAATACTGGCTCCTTTCCCAATGGACTGGGAACATACTCTCAAAAATCTTCTTGAATACATTTTAGGAGCTATTGCTAATTCTGCCTTTTACACCAACTACTATTCCAATCTATATTCAGGTATTTAAATCTCCCATTGTAGCTACACTAGAATTTCTGCACCGCTCCAATTTCCTTGTATATTTGTTTAAATACACGAGCCCTAATTTAAACTATACTACCTTGCTCCAGATTCAGACCACCTTACTATATCTACTTAGCTCACTGCTATCTAAAATGGAACTACTCCCTTCTCCAAAAATGTCTAGCATTCCATTTTACTTGAGAAGTATAATTACCACAACATGATGTGACTGTTGGATGTTGAAATTTCAGTAGAATATATGAGTGATTACTGGAGCTCTCTGAAATGTAATTAAAGTGCTTATAATGTTACTGGCTAATTATTAATCATTTAGTGTAGATGCTTTTTCATATCAAGCATTTATTAAGGTTATTCTCAATCATCACCAAAACAGTACAAATTGTAAAAGCTCCAGCAGAGACTTTATGCATCTTAAATCCATTTCAAATCTGCAATTTTACTTAAAATTCAGATAACCAAAACAAACTGATCAAACTTGGCAGTTACACATTTAGGTATCTAATCAAAATGACTGCTGCAGAACATACACCGAAACCAATACAACTGACTAATTCAAAATAACAAGGGAATTTTAAAAATCTATTGATATACCACCTCACAAATAATGTGCTACTTTTGAAGGGAAAAACGAATATGGAGACATTGAGCAGTAGTCTACAATTCCAATTGCAACCCCATAACACTATGGTATACAAGATATAGTAGCGCCTCGACATATGAACGACCCCGTTCACGAACAAATCGGTTTACGAACAGGATTGTACGTAAAATTTTGCTTCAACGTACGTACGAAATTCAAGGTACGAACGAAGGTACGAATGCAAAACGCCCGTGTGCGACCACGCGGTTTCATTGTTCTGCTTTGCTATGCGCGCTTTGAACGCAAAAGCTCTCTGGGCCCCACATGATCTCATTCAGTTTGTCTTTGACACTGTGAACATTGTTCGTTGCTATATCCAAACATTCTTACGTTTTTTTTGTTTTTTGCATTAAATTAGCCCTCATTATGGCTCCGAAGAAAGTGAAAAGTGGTAGTGATAGTGGTGTTAAGAAGACTAAACATTTTACCGCGGAAACGAAGAAGGAAATAATAGCTAAACATGAGAATGGTGCTCGCGTATCTGATCTTGCTAAGCAGTACGACATGGCGAAACGGGTCAATTGGAATTACATTAATTCAAATGGGAAAAATTGATTCAGTTTGCAAACTTTTCAGTTCGCAAACCGGGTCGCGGAACGGATTAAGTTCGTAAGTCGAGGCGCTACTATATATATTTTTAAAAATAACACTATTTAGCAATGCTCAGGCAAAGCTCCATTGTATATAGCTTTTTGTTCGGTTTCAGCTACAATTCATTAGATTCTGCATTAATATCCTAAATCAGTTAATGGTTAAAATTACCAACTCACGCTTAGGGCAATTTAAAATTACTTGTTACTTTCCCATAATATTGCAAAAGAGTCAAAGTTAAGTGGAAAAAGATGATTTGCCTTTCACTACTACAACAAATCCCACTGTGTTCAGCTACCTTTGAAACATAAGTACTCTTGGAAAGGAGGAAACATAGTTGCTTGCACACAGCAAACCGCCACAAATGGCAAAGTTACAATGATTAGTTTATCAGTTCTGTGATGTCTATGGAAGGATGAACATTAGTCAGGGAACTGAGAAAATAATACTCACTGTTCTTCAGAATTCCTCATGAGAGCTTTCTCACAATGGTTTATGCCATGGTTTGCCAACTCTGTTAAGCATCTCTTGATGTGGATCAGGAGCCCAACTCTGGCATGGCACCCTCTGCTGCAGAAGAGGATAGTGGGCTGAGAAGTGGGCACAATATATTGGCCTCTATTTTCTCTGAGCCCTTTTCTCGGCTCACCGAGTTTTCAGTTTCTGCTCATGTATTCCAACTTGCCTTTCCAAAGTAAGATCATCAGCCACAGAGACTGTCTCCCAGTTGCTAATACCAATGTCTCCAATGGTCATGTCTCACTTGTTGACGTCAGAGTCATAGAGCATACAGCATCCCTGCCGACCAGATATCCTATATAAATCTAGTCCCATTTGGTCAGCATTTGGCCCATATCCCTCCAAACCCTTCTTGTTCATATACCCATCCAGATGTCTTTTAAATGTTGTAATTGTACCAGCCTCCATCACTTCCTCTGGAGCTCATTTCATCCAGGCACTACCCCTTTGCGTGAAAAGGTTGCCCCTTAGATCCCTTTTATATCTTTCCTCTCTCATCTTAAACCTTTGCTCTCTAGTTTTAGACTCCCCAATCCCAGGGAAAAGTTCTTGTATATTTTACCGATATCCATGCTCCGTATAATTTATAAACCTCTATAAGGTCACCCCTCAGCCTCAGACACTCCAGGAAAAATAGCCCCAGCTTATTCAGCCTCTCCCTTTAGCTCATATCCTTCCTATAGGAGCGACCAGAATTGCATGCAACACTCCAAAAGTGGCTGAAGTAACATCCTGTATAGTTGCAAAATGATCTCCCAACGTCTATACTCAATGCAATGACCAAAGACAAGCATACCAAATCCTTCTTCACTATCCTATCTACCTGCGACTCTACTTCCAAGGAACTGTGAGCCTGACAACAAGGTCTCTTTGTTCAGCAACATGCCCCGGGATGTTATCCATTACATGGCTAGGTCCTGCTCTGATTTATCTTTCTGAAATGTAGCACCTCGCATTTATCTGAATTAAACTCAGTTTGCCAGTCCTCAGTCTAGTGGCACATCTGATGAAGATCCCACTGTATCCTGAGGCAACCTTCGCTATCCACTACACTTGCAAATTTAGTGTCATCTGCAAACTTTCTAGCCAAACCTCCTACATTCACATCCAAATCATTTATATAAATGACAAAAAGCAGTGGACCCAGCACCAATCCTTATGGCACACCGCTGGTCACAGGCCTCCAGTCTGAAAAGCAACCCTCCAACATCTACCTCTGCCCTGTACCTTCGAGCCAGTCTGTATCCAAATAGCTAGTTCTCCCTGTATTCCATGTGACCTAACCTTGCTGATGTGTCTACCATGAGGAATCTTCTTGAACACCTGACTGAAATCCATATAGATCACATCCACCACTCTGCTCTCACCAATCCTTTCTTTACTTCCTTAAAAAACTCAATCAAGTTACTGTGACATGATTTCCCACACAGAAAGCCTTGTTGACTATTCTTAATCAGTCCTTGCCTTTCCAAATCGCACAAATCCCGAGTAATAGAGGTCTGAGCACAGGGGCCAGATTATTTGGTGCAGAGGTCTGCCCTGATTTTTAATGCTGATTACTCTCCCCCCACACCCCACCACCTCCCCACCCCCATCCCAAGATGCTGAAACCCTTTCTGAATGACCAGGCCTCTACCAAATTAACCACTGTTTGGGATCTCTGCATCTCATTTTAAATAAACCAATCTGTCAATTAGCATTAACCAGTCACAAAAAATATGACTTTTTGGTGGGTTTTGCTCATTTACATATAATGAACCACTAATGTTCAAGCATTTTCTTGGAAAAAACAAATTCAGCCTGACCATTGAAAGAATGGAAGGAAATGAGGGCATTCCTTAACTGCCAGATAAAAAGGTAGAACTTTGCTTAAACAATGTTTGGCAAGAAATGTGGGCACTAATCTTCAGAACAACATGTCCAAAGGCGTTGGAGAGGACATTAATGAGAGAAAAAAATTATAATTAGAAGACAGAAAGGTTGAAGGTGTGTTGCCTCAGTCAGGGTTTCATCTCTGACTGGCTTGAAAATATATTGGAGTAGGAGGATCCAGAGTTCTCCTCCTCTCTCTACAAAGATCTCAGTAAGTCTCTCGCTCAATGTAACCTCCAGGTCATCTCCTCTGCCCTGAAGCTCTTCAACCATGCCCTGAAACAGACTCACTACCACAGCCACATCTGCTTCCTCAGTCCTTGCCGACCTATCACCTTCATTCCCACCTCCATCTACCTATTGCACTCTTAGCTACCTTCTCCCCTGCCCCTCCCCATCTCCCATTTATCTCTCCACACCAGAGGCTCCCAGCCACACTCCTGATGAAGAGCTTTTGCCCAAAATGTCGATTTTTCTGCTCCTCGGATGCTACCTGATTTGCTGTGTTTTTCCAGCACCACTAATCTTGACTCTGATCTCCAGTCCTCACTTTCGCCTAGGGATAAGAAAGTTAGGGAAGTAAACACGTGGCTAAGGGATTGATGCATTGGTGTGGGAAAGAGGGATTCCATTTAATGTGACATTAGCATCAGTTTTAGAACCGGGGTGGGGGGATCTGTACCATTGCGAGAAGCGGGAAGCAGTAGGGAATATGGAGTTCAATGAAAAGACAAGCAGCAGGATAGCATGTGTGCAGGTGGGTTTTAGCTCGAGGCAGACTAGGAATGAAGCAAAAAGGAAGGATAACTTCGGACATCTTGTGATTTCCAATATCTCTAATCATGATAAGAAAGTTAGCATTAAGGCACTTTACCTGAATGCTCATCGTACTCGTAACAAAATAGATGAATTTACAGCACAAATCATCATGAATAATTATGATGTGGTAGGCATCACAGAGATGTGGTTGCAGGGGGATCAGGACTGGCAATTAAACATCCAAGAATTTGCAACTTATCGAAAAGACAGGGAGGTGGGCAGAGGGGGTGGGGTTGCCTTATTAGTTAAGAATTAAATTAAATATATGGCACTGAATGACATAGGGTCAGAAGATGTGGAGTCTGTGTGAGTGGAGTTGAGGAACCATAAAGGCAAAAAAAAACCATAATGGGAGTTATGTACAGATCTCCTAACAGTAGTCAGGACCAGACACGCAAGACAGACCAGGAAATAGAAAGAGCACGTCAGAAAGGCAAGGCCACTGTGATCACAGGGGACTTCAATATGCGGGTGGACTGGGTGAACAATGTTGCTGGTAGATCAAAAGAAAGGGAATTCATGGAATGCTTACAGGATGGCTATTTGGAACAGCTTGTGATGGAGCCCACAAGGGAGTAGGCTATTCTGGACTGAGTTCTATGCAATAAGCCAGATTCTATAAAAGATCTTAAAGTAAGGTAACACTTTGGAGGCAGAGATCATAATATGGTAGAGTTCAGTCCGCAGTTTGAAAGAGAGAAGACAAAAATCAGATGTAATGGTGTTACAGTTAAATAAAGATAATTACAGGGCATGAGAGAGGAACAAACAAATATTGAAGCAGAGCCTATTGAAGACAGTAGAGCAACAATAGCAGGAGTTTCCGGGTGCAATTGAGGACATAGTACAGAGGTTCATCCCAAAGAAAAGAAAGATTATCCAGGAGGCAGAATTAGACAGCCATGGCTGACAAAGAAAGTCAGGAAATGTATCAAAGAGAAAGAGAGAGGCTGTAAAGTGGCCAAGAGCCCTGGGAAATTAGAAGATTGGGAAGGCTACAAAAACAAACAGAGGATAACAAAGAGAGAAATAAGGAAGGAGAGGATCAAATATGAAGATAAGCTAGCCAGTAATATTAGAAATGATAGTAAAACTTTCTTTCAATATAAAAGAAACAAATGAGAGGCAAAAGTAGACATTGGGCTGCACCAAATTGATGCAGGAAGGCTAGTGATGGGAGGGAAGGAAATAGCTGAAGAGCTTAATGCGTACTTTGCTTCAGTTTTCACATTGGAAGACATGAGTAATATCCCAACAATAAAGGAGAGTCGGGGGCAGAGTTGCGTACGGTAACTATTACAAAAGAGGAAGTGCTAGAAAAGCTAAAAATTGATAAATCTCCTGGCCCTGATGGCCTACATCCTAGAGTTCGGAGGGAAGTGGCTGAGGAAACAGCCGAGACATTGGTTGTGATCTTTTAAAAGTCACTGGAGTCAGGGAAAGTCCCAGACGATTGGAAAATAGTTGTTGAAACCCCTTTGTTCGAGAAAGGATCAAGACAAAAGATAGAAAATTATAGGCTGATTAGCCAAACTTTGGTTGTTGGTAAAATTCTACAATCCATTGTTAATGATGAGACTTCTAAATTCTTGGAAGTGCAGGGTCAGATTAGAACAAGTCGAGGTAACAAGTAGGTTAGACCAGGGAAACCCAGTGGATATTATCTATCTAGACTTCCAAAAGGCTTTGAGAAGGTGCCTCACGGGAGGCTGCTGAGTAAGGTGAGGGCCCATGGTGCTCAAGGTGAGCTACTGGCATGGATTGAGGATTGGCTGTCTGACAGAAGGCAGAGAGTTGGGATAAAAGGTTTTTTTTCAGAATGGCAGCGGATGACAAGTGGTGTTCCGCAGGGTTCAGCGTTGGGGCTGCAGCTGTTCACTTAAAATATTAATGATCTGGATGAAGGGACCGGGGGCATTCTGGTGAAGGTTGCTGATGATACTAAGTTAGGCGGACAGGCAGGTAGTACTGAGGTGGTGGGGAGGCTGCAGAAAGATTTAGACAGTTTATGAGAATGGTCCAGGAAATGGTTAAGGAGAAAGTGAGGTCTGCAGATGCTGGAGATCAAAGCTGAAACTTTATTGCTGGAACAGCACAGCAGGTCAGGCAGCATCCAGGGAACAGGAGATTCGACGTTTCGGGCACAGGCCCTTCTTCAGGAATGAGCAGAGAGTGTTCAGCAGGAGAAGATAAAAGGTAGGGAGGAGGGACTTGGAGGAGGGGCGTTGGAAATGTGATAGGTGGAAAGAGGTCAAGGTGAGGGTGATAGGTCGGAGTAGGATGGAGGCGGAGAGGTCAACAAGAAGACTGCAGGTCAGGAAGGCGACGTGGTCGACGGTGCCCTCCACCGCATCTCCTCCACTTCCAACTCCCCTCCTCCAAGTCCCTCCTCCCTACCTTTTATCTTCTCCTGCTGAACACTCTCTGCTCATTCCTGAAGAAGGGCATGTGCCCGAAACGTCGAATCTTCTGTTCCCTAGATGCTGCCTGACCTGCTGTGCTGTTC
>NC_057714.1:63667355-63773545 GCF_004010195.1 Chiloscyllium plagiosum
GAAATGTGGTAGGTGGAAAGAGGTCAAGGTGAGGGTGATAGGTCGGAGTAGGGTGGAGGCGGAGAGGTCAAGAAGAAGACTGCAGGTCAGGAAGGCGGTGCCGGGCTGGAAGGATCCGGCTGAGACAGGGTGGGGGGAGGGGGGATGAAGAAACTGGTGAGGTCCAAGTTCATCCCCTGCGGTTGGAGTGTTCCCAGTCGGAAGATAAGACGCTCCTCCTCCGACCGTCGGGTTGTTGTGGTTTGGCGGTGGATGAGTCCAATGACCTGCATATCCTCGGTGGAGTGGGAGGGGGAGTTGAAATGCTGTGCCACAGGTTGGTTGGGTTGGTTCGTCCGGGTGGCCCAGAGGTGCTCTCTGAATCGCTCTGCAAGTAGGCGGCCTGTCTCCCCAATATAGAGGAGGCCACACCGGCTGCAGCGGATGCAGTAGATGATGTGGGTGGATGTGCAGGTGAATCTGTGGCGGATATGGAAGTTTCCTTTGGGGCCTTGGAGAGAAGTGAGGGGGGAGGTGTGGGCGCAAGTGTTGCACCTCCTGCGGTTGCAAGGGAAGGTGCCGGGATTGGAGGTTGGGTCGGTGGGGGGTGTGGATCTGACAAGGGAGTCGCGGAGGGAGTGGTCTCTACGGTAAGCTGATAGGGGAGGGGAGGGAAATATATGATAGGGGAGGGGAATCCCACACCTCCCCCCTCACTTCTCTCCAAGGCCCCAAGGGAAACTTCCATATCCGCCACAGATTCACCTGCACCTCCCCCCACATCATCTACTGCATCCGCTGCAGCCGGTGTGGCCTCCTCTATATTGGGGAGACAGGCCGCCTACTTGCGGAGCGATTCAGGGAGCACCTCTGGGCCACCCGGACGGACCAACCCAACCACCCTGTAGCACAGCATTTCAACTCCCCCTCCCACTCCACCGAGGATATGCAGGTCATTGGACTCATCCACCGCCACACCACAACAATGCGACGGTCGGAGGAGGAGCGTCTTATCTTCCGACTGGGAACCCTCCAACCGCAGGGGATGAACTTGGACTTCACCAGTTTCTTCATCCCCCTCCCCCCCCCTTGTCTCAGCTGGATCCTTCCGGCCCGGCACCGCCTTCCTGTCCTGCAGTCTTCTTCTTGTCCTCTCCGCCTCCACCCTACTCCGACCTATCACCCTCACCTTGACCTCTTTCCACCTATCACATTTCCAACGCCCCTCCTCCAAGTCCCTCCTCCCTACCTTTTATCTTCTCCTGCTGAACACTCTCTGCTCATTCCTGAAGAAGGGCCTGTGCCCGAAACGTCGAATCTCCTGTTCCCAGGAAATGGTTAAGCAAATTCAACGTGAGTAAATGCGAGGTCTTACACTTTGGAAATAAGAATACGGCATGGACTATTTTCTAAACAGTGAGGATATTCATAAAGCCGAAGTACAAAGGGATCTGGGAGTGCTAGTGCAGGTTTCCCTAAAGGTCAACCTGCAGGTTGAGTCAGTGATTAAGAAAGCAAATATAATGTTGTCATTTATCTCAAGAGAGTTGGAATGTAAAGGCAGCTTTATAAATCTGTAGTTATGCCCCATTTAGAATACTGTGTCCAATTTTGGGCCTCACACCTCAGGAAGGGCATAATAGCACTGAAGCGTGTCCAGCAGAGATTCACACGAATGATCCCTGGAACGGTAGGCCTAACTTATGATGAACGGCTGAGCATCTTGGGATTGTGTTCATTAGAGTTTAGAAGGTTGTGGGGAGATCTAATATAAATTTATAAGATAATGCATGGCTTAGAAACTGTGGTCGCTGGGAAGCTGTTTCCATTAGGCGGGGAGATTAGGACCAGTGGCACAGCCTTAGAATTAGAGGGAGTCGATTTAGAACAGAAATAAGGAGACATTTCTTCAGCCAGAGAGTGGTGGGCTTGTGGGATTCATTGCCACGGAGGACAGTGGAGGATGGAATGTTAAATGTTTTCAAAGCAGAGATTGATAAATTCTTGATCTCAAGAAATTAAGGGCTCCGAGAAGAGTGCGGATAAGTGAGTTGAAATGCCCATTAGCCATGATTAAATGGCACAGTGGACTCGATGGGCTGAATGGCCTTACAAAGTTTGAGAGAAGATTTGTAGCTCGGGTACTCGTTGTTGTGGTTCTGTTCGCCGAGCTGGAAGTTTTTGTTGCAAATGTTTCGTCCCCTGTCTAGGTGACATCCTCAGTGCTTGGGAGCCTCCTGCGAAGCGCTTCTGTGGTGTTTCCTCCAGCATTTATAGTGGTCTGTCCCTGTCGCTTCTGGTTGTCAGTTTCAGCTGTCCGCTGTAGTGGCCGGTATATTGGGTCCAGGTCGATGTGTTTGTTGATGGAGTTTGTGGATGAGTGCCATGCTTCTAGGAATTCCCTGGCTGTTCTTTGTTGTCCCAGTCGAATTCATGTTGCTTGTCGTCTGCGTGTGTGGCTACTAAGGATAGCTGGTCGTGTCGTTTCGTGGCTAGTTGATGTTCGTGGATGCGGATCGTTAGCGGTCTTCCTGTTTGTCCTATGTAGTGTTTTGTGCAGTCCTTGCATGGGATTTTGTGACACTACATTAGTTTTGCTCATGCTGGGTATCGGGTCCTTCGTTCTGGTGAGTTGTTGTCTGAGTGTGGCTGTTGGTTTGTGTGCTGTTATAAGTCCTAGTGGTCGCAGTAGTCTGGCTGTCAGTTCAGAGATGTTCTTGATATATAGTAGTGTGGCTAGTCCTTTGGGTTGCGGCATGTCCTCGTTCCGTTGTCTTTCCCCTAGGCATCTGTTGATGAAATTGCGAGGATATCCGTTTTTGGCGAATACCTTGAATAGGTGTTCCTCTTCCTCTTTTTGCAGTTCTGGTGTGCTGCAGTGTGTTGTGGCCCTTTTGAATAGTGTCTTGATGCAACTTCCTTTGTGTGTATTGGGGTGGTTGCTTTCATAGTTCAGGACTTGGTCTGTGTGTGTGGCTTTCCTGTGTACCTTTGTGGTGAATTCTCCGTTTGGTGTTCTCTGTACCATCACGTCTAGGAATGGGAGTTGGTTGTCCTTTTCTTCCTCTCTCGTGAATCGGATTCCTGTGAGTATGGAGTTGATGATCCGGTGTGTTTTCTCTATTTCCGTGTTTTTAATGATTACAAAGGTGTCATCAACGTATCTGACCCAGAGTTTGGGTTGAATTTGTGGTAAGACTGTTTGTTCTAACCTTTGCATTACTGCTTCTGCTATGAGTCCCGAGATCGGTGAGCCCATGGGTGTTCCGTTGATTTGTTCGTATATCTAGTTGTTGAATGTGAAGTGTGTTGTGAGGCACAAGTCCAGGAGTTTAAGTATGCCGTCTTTGTTGATGGGTTCAATGTCCTGTTGTCTGTTATGTCTGTTCCTCAGGTTGGCTATTGTTTCTCTGGCTAGGGCTTTGTCAATAGACGTGAAAAGTGCCGTTACGTCGAATGAGACCATGGTGTCTTCCTTGTCTATGTGTATATTTCTGATGATGTCCAAGAATTCCTGTGTTGATTGTATAGAGTGTCTGGATCCGCTGATCAGGTGTTTCAGTTTCTGCTGTAGTTCTTTAGCCAGTTTGTGTGATGGTGTCCCTGGTAGTGATACTATGGGTCTGAGTGGGATGTCTGGTTTGTGCACTTTAGGTAGTCCATAGAATCTGGGTAGTCCACGAATGGCCTTACTCCCACTCCTATGTTTTATGGTCTTACAGTTGTCCATGATTTCCAAAAGATAGTAGAAATGGCAGTAACACACAATACTGATTAATATGGGCACCGAGAAGGCATCTAGTTGGACCAGATTACAGACCATGTTTAAATGCCTCTAATATGACAATTCTGAACTACTTGTTTGAAACCTTTCATACCACCTTCCTTCTATTTCTGTAACCATCTCCTTCTCTACAAGTCTGCAAAGGCCTCCTCTGCAATATCCGAAGACCAGACCTAAAGTTGGAAATGCTATCCTAGAGCTGAAACAGGGCAGTCAAACAGCAACCTGCCACAGTCAAGCTCACCTAATCACAGGCATCAGCCAACATTCCACTCATCTCAAGCACATCTCTATATACATTCTATACCACCAGCAGAGACAGATCTACCAGTTGTGGAAATATAGTGGCATACAGTCAGAAGGAAACTACCATGCAAGTACTCAACATGGACTCCACAGACTATCATTTTAGATCGGCCACGCTCAAGAAATTCTCCTACTGTATACACTCGATAATATTAAATCTCACGTAAAAGTCGACCCCCTATTTTTGGCTAAATAACCTGGAATTTTCCATACATCTTCTGTAAAAGTTGGCCCTAGTTTTTCCACAGATAACAGATCGACGTTTATGAGTCTGTGTGCTGGCCACATGTCCCACTTCAGCTTTCCAGTGTGCCAGTTGTTCTGCTCCACTCCCAGTCTTCCAGTCCACTGGCTGTTGTGTTCCACTCCGGGCTTTCAGAATTACCATAATTTTTTTATTCTTCATTCGTTTAGAGATCAATTCGGCTTCTGGTAATGATACAGTATGAATTGTGACTGGCATGAATTTCAGTCCCTCAAAAGTAGTATCAACGTTATAGTCAACCCCATAAATTTAACCTTAAAAGCAGTCAAAAAATTTGACTATTTTTCATGTATGTACAGTAGTTACCACATAGTATCTTAAATCAATGGTCCTTCATTTAAAAAAAAATTGAAAGCACAGTGTAGCAAGAATATAGAATGCACTCAGAGGGTGTTTCTAGCACCTATCACAACCAGTAGCTCAAGGATACCACCACTTAAATAGAGCAACTCATTGCTGCACAACTTGCACTTGCAGCATGTAATTCAAAAAATCACCAGGGAACAATTTATTTGTCCATGTTTCCACTATTCTGTCACAGATGCATCAATGTTAGCACTGCTTAGAATGACCATACACCATTTGTACAATCTTCGTTACATTATGTAGTCTAAGCATTCAACCAAGTGTGTAATAGACTGAAGTCATAACTGACATTTCAGAAAATGGTTACATTTGATCCAAGTTTATAACTCTTTCTTCAGTGCTTTCAATGATCTTTACTTCACAAAATCTGAAAGAAAGCTACTTGGTGATGGTTGTATTACATTCACAATCTCTAGGTGACAACGCATCTTATCCATGAGAATGTTAACAAAGTGATAACAAAGAATTACCCCACACTATTATTCAATCAACTTGACTGAAACAAAGTTAAAAATCAAACAACACCAGGTTATAGTCCAACAGGTTTAATTGGAAGCACACTAGCTTTTGGAGCGCTGCTCCGAAAGCTAGTGTGCTTCCAATTAAACCTGTTGGACTATAACCTGGTGTTATGTGATTTTTAATTTTGTACTCCCCAGTCCAACACCGACATCTCCAAATCATCACTGAAAAAACGCACAGCAGGAAGAAACAAGCCAACAGACAATAAGCAAACAGCAACCAAATAGTATGGCATACTTTAACAAGTTTTGAATTAAAAAACATTTGCTTAATTATCTTCAGTCCCTCTAAATTAAACATAACTGAATAGAAGGAACAGATTTGCATTGAAATAGCACCTTTCATGACCTCAATGTCCCAAAGTATCTTGTAGTCAATTAAATACATTGAGTGTAATTTAAGAAATATGGCATTCAGGTTTTACACACCAAGGTCTCAAAATTCACATCAGATCATCTATGTTAGTGATGTAGGTTTGGGGATTAATATTGATCAGGATTTAAGGAAATATTTTTCTGCTCTGCTTCAAAATAGTGACAAAAGCTATTTTATGCCCACCTGAAACAGCAGGCACAGTTTCTCATTCAAAAGACAGCATTTCAAACAGTAACTGAGTGAAATGACAACTAGATTATGCCCTCAAAAGTATCTGGAAGCGGACTTAAAATTAAAACTTCCTGATTCAGTGGCAAGAAAGCAACCAACTAAATTGACGACTATTCTACAAAACATAAATGTTCCAACACCACCAAGTTCAAAAGCTACAAATAAAAGCAATACAGCACTGTATCATAATCAGCTGTAAATTGATTTAATTATAAAATATGTTATAAATTATTTTTTAAAAGTATCTGGATGTGAAAAAATTCCATTAGCTGCCTTAAAACATAACATAATGACATCTGTGTTAAATATGGAACAAGGTTGCTGCTAAATATCATTATTAATTAAAACCTCAGACTTAAAAATAGTACATGTTTTTGTTATTTGGAATTGCTAGACAATTTTTATCTTTACTGTTAGCTTGTATCAATTTCTTTGTAAAAATCACAACAGTGTACACAAAGCAAAAAGCTGACTTTTTAAATTTATGTTACTAAATACAGCATGCTATAATTTTTCCTATTAAAAACAGCAAGCCGACATGTCAATGGATGCTTTGTTTACCAGAGATGACTGGAAAGCCATATGTTTTTTTCTATTGTGCAAAGAAGAAATGACTTTCAGTCACTTGTGTTTCTGATTAGCAAAATGATTTATGCCACAATCACTAAAAAATGCCAGCAAGTGAATGAAAAAGCACACCAGATGTGCGCATTGAGAAAAACAGTAGTTGCTACATTGTAATCACAGCTACCTAACTCTGCTTTTTATCCAGAGTGCGTGGGTACTCATGGAAATGGCACTTTTTCACTTTTTGCTCAGCTAAATAAATGATACATTTTATAATTTTTGCCACACACAATTCAATAAATTAATTACAGTTTTGTCTTTAGACTTATCATCAAGAGGAGGCTGGCAAAGATCACAGGGATTAATTGCTTCAGAGGTGTGAAATGCAGGTTTTCCTTTTCCCTGCATACCTAGTAAAGAAACAATGATTAATCACTGTTTAACTATTCTCTAAAGGGAATTGAGAATTTGCCAAACCAGGCCATATCCTCATAATCCAAAAGTTAAATTCAAGATAAAGTACAATTTGCACTGAACTACATTCATCTGTAAATTAACAGAAGTGATCCTTAATCTAGTTATAATATAATGCTACTTGCATTTGTTCCAGTACAGGTTGTTATCCAACTGTACCACATTATAGTTCTCAATCTTGTCCCAAGTAGTTCTTCTGGTCTAAGTCAGTATCTTCTGCACAATAGTTCATTTAGTTTTAGTAAGAAGGTCAATAGAGAAACTTAGCAGGTTTGGCAGCAGCATCTAAGGACAGAAAGCAGAGTTAAATTTTAAAATCCAGTGACTCTTCACCAGAACCAGTACTGAAGCAGGGTCACCAGACTCAAAACGTTAATGCTGCTTTCTCTTCACAGATGCTGCCAAACCTGCTGAGTTTCTCCAGGAATTTCTGTTTTTGATTCAGATTGCCAGCATTCACAGTTCTTTGTTTTATATTAATTCTCATTTAATGCTCTTCTTGCATAACTACATCTTTCAGCTTTATAAGTTTATGTCGAGGTTGGATAGCCAAGTCTCAAAACTGCAGTTAGGTAAATTGTATTTAATCCAGCAGAAATTTTCTTAGGTCATTTACAAAGAGTGGTGAACAGTCTGATCAGTTGCAGAAAGGGCTGTCCTGGAAATTTTATTTGCAGAGTAAATGCAATATACTTGCATGGAGAATAAGGATCCTCCTAAGTGTAGAATACTGCTTGAAGGACAATGAAGCCCAGAGGATCTGTCAGATCACTCACCAGATTGCTGTTGGTGCTCGTTCAGAGCTTTTATCATTTGTCATTGCTAACGTACATCCTCAAAGCTCGGTTTTATCTTCAATCCTCTTCAACAGCTATGCAAGTGACTTGCCTCACATCTTCTCTTGGAATTTTGCCCTTGCAGATGATCTGGTCCTTGCTACCTATGAAAACAATCCTGTGAATCTCAGCCGCAACTTGTCCCAGGACTTAGAAGTGATTGAACAATATTTCAACTACTGGTGCTTCAGCTGAAACCCAGCAACTGACTGGTCAAGAATGAACTCCTGTTTTCTTTTGGCAGTAAACCAGTTAAGAATGAACCATACTTAAATAGATTAGATTAGATTACTTAGTGTGGAAACAGGCTCTTCGGCCCAACAAGTCCACACCGACCCTCTGAAGAGTAACCCATCCAGACCCATTCCCCTATATTTACCCCTTCACCGAACACTACGGGCAATTTAGCATGGCCAATTCACCTAACCTGCACATCTTTGGACTGTGGGAGGAAACCGGAGCACCTGAAGGAAACCCATGCAGACACGGGGAGAATGTGCAAACTCCACACAGACAGTTGCCTGAGGTGGGAATTGAACCCAGGTCTCTGGCGCTATGAGGCAGCAGTGCTAAAGTAGCTTGGAATCATTCCAGTCTGCAGCCGCACATTATGCAAACACCTGAAAATGGTTACAAAAAAGACCAAGATCAAAGTAAATATTATCCAGAAACCATTAGGCACTAGTGGGGAAACCAGCACATGCAGTCTTTGTACTGTTAATCTTGCTTTACCAGTAATCTTCACCAGAATACTATTCCCAAGTGGGCAAAAAACAGCTGCATAATATACTTGGATATTGTCTTCAACAAATTAGTGCAGATTATCAGTGGCAGCAAAATGAACACCTGTACAATGGCACCCAGTCCTGACAGGTGCCAGAAGGCAAAAATGATTTTTGGGTTTGACTGCATTAAACAAACCCAAAACTGCCAATCCTGAAGACCTACAAAATCTATTGATATGCAATTCAAAACTCTCAAACCATTCTCACTCAGTTTCATATTTCACTTGCTCATTTTTCAAAAATCAATTTAAAAATAAATTATTTTAATCTTTAGCAGAAGAGAGTGAAGGCGGCAAAAACTTATTTTCTAATGTCACAATTACTATATCAATGGCTGCTCAACTCCATTTAGAGGAACAGTGTACAACTAGTTCAGCTCATGTAGGCTGTATAAAGGGAACAAAAAAAGAACATTTGCTTAAACTTTTTAGACTTATAAATACAATTTTCTCAAGACAAGAGCAATTTAGCAACTATATTGGCAACATAAAGAAGAACTCGAAGCATAACACACTGTCTTAAGTTTTGTGATTTATAGTGCCATAAAACGTTTTCGGTTATTCTGTCTGCTTCATATCCCAGTTTTTAGAAACCAGCCAACTAACAATGGCTTGCAGTTTCTCATGTACCTGTTCTGTCATCTCATTTCCACAGAATGAGGCGTGTATTGCAGCAGAGTTGGCAGGATGGTTAAGAAAAGGAACAAGTAATTTGTTTGAAAATTCTATCTGCACTGGTTTAGTTACATGATGTACGACTAAAAGATGATACACATATCGAAATTGCAAACTACAACATGATTAAACTATATAAGCAACAATCTAAGAACATTTCCTGATTGTGCGTATAAGGTAGGATATTTGAAAGAAGGACACTTTCACTGTTGAGATAGTAGCAAATATTGACTATCAAATTTTAACTCCAACCATATTTTTGTTATACCTAAGACCTTTCATGGACTAAAATAGTTTTTAAAAAGGAAGAAATATGGACTCAAAATGGTTACAGTTGTCCCCTGATCACAAACTAAAGCAAACTTTGACTGACCTACATCAAAGAAACAAGCTATCCACACTAAAATTACCAAATTTATCTGAAGACATCAAAACTAGGTAACTGAACCTGCGTCAAGAAATTTTAACTTCTGTTTAGTTCAGCAACTTGATAATTTTAAGTTGGAAGATAAAAGGCCCACCTAGCAGTTAGTCAGCATGGAAAGACAATGGAGTTAGGCTCCAGAATATGCACTGATTTATATTTTAACAGCTGCTTTTGAGTAGCACAGCAGACTAAAGAACATGGATTCATTCACAACAGCAGACTGAATCTGGACAGGTTGCTCTCTTTCTCTCCCTTCTACTCCTCTCATTATCTAAAGACGTTAGCCCAGTCATAAAACAACTTGAGAGCAACCATCCACCATAAACTCAAAATAATTCCAGATTTTGCCACTGCTACGGATATAAGTCAATCAAGTTTAAAATCTAACACTTCAAAAGATGCCAAGGACTTAGAAACTGATGTAGCATTGTTTTTCCTTGTTTGTGCCAGCCACCCTCCCTTTTAGGCATACTACCAGTTATTAGGGCTGTCCATGATGGAGTAGCACAAAATGGCTAACAGCTGCCACTCTCGCTCTGCAGAACATGACTGAGAAATATTTTATTAACGTAGTCTCCACAAGCATAACAATAGCAAAATTGTATAACAAAGGCTACTGGCTGGGACGGAATGTGCAGCTGCAGTGACTTACATCGATAAGAACATTTCATGCTAATTATAGAGTCATAGAGATGTACAGCACGGAAACAGACCCTTCGGTCAAAGTCATTCATGCCGACCAGATATCCTAATCTAATCGAGTCTCATTTGCCAGCACTTGGCCCATATTCCTCTAAACCTTTCCCATTCATATACACACCCAGACGCCTTTGAAATGCTGGAATTGTACCAGCCTCCACCACTTTTTCTGGCAGCTCATTCCATACATGCATCACCCTCTGCGTGAAAACGTTGCTCCTTAGGTTCTTTTTATATCTTTCCCCTTTCACTCTAAACCTATGCTTTCTAGTTCTAGACTCCCACACCCCAGGGAAAAAGACCTTGTCTATTTACCCCATCCACGCCCCTCAAGATTTTATAAACCTCTGTAAGGTCACCCCTCAGCCTCAGCCTATTCAATTTCTCCCGATAGCTCAAATTGTCCAACTCTAGCAACATCCTTGTAAATCTTTTCTGAACCCTTTCAATTTTCACAACATCTTTCCAATAGGAAGGAGACCAGAATTGCATACAATATTCAAAAGTGGCCTAACCAATGTCCTGTACAGCCACAACATGACCTCCCAACTCCTAAACTCAATGTTCAGGACAATAAAAGAAAGCATACCAAACATCTTCTCCACTATCCTATCTACCTGCGACTTTACTTTCAAGGAACTAAGAACCTGCACTCCGAGGTCTCTTTGTTCAGCAAAACTCTCCACGACCTGACAGTTAAGTGTATAACCCTGCTCTGATTTGCTTTTCCAAAATGTAGCACCTCACATTTATCTAAATTAAAGGCGGTATGTGGCTCAGTGCCTCACAGCACCAGGGACCCGGGTTTGATTCCAGCATCAGGCAACTGTCTGAGTGGAGTTTGCACATTCTTCCCGTGTCTGCGTGGGTTTCCTCCCACAATCCAAAGATGGATTGGCCATGCTATTTTGCCCATAGTGTTAAGTACATGAGCCAGAGGAAGTTGAGTTGCTCTTCGGAGGGTCAGTGAGGACTTGTTGGGCCGAATGGCCTGTTTCCACACTGTAGGGAATCTAATCTAATCTAAATTAAACTCCATCTGTCACTCCTTAGCCTATTGGCCCATCTGATCAAGATCCCTTTGTACTCATGTCATCCCGTTTCTGTACCCCATATCAGTCGAAGCAAACACTCAGACAGTATGGCCCCACCTTCTTTCCCTTCATTCCGAGCCACTGAGAGAGAGCAAATGTCCAGGTATGCAAAGACATCAGCTCTCGGTCTTCTCTCAAACAGCAGATTCTGAAGGAATTATATAGTCACTTACAGGGAGCAGCATTCAAATAAGGCAACATCTATCTTGATGGGTGACGGTTACAATCAACGAGCATCAACAGTAAAGATTAAGCCATCTGGCATGACACAATAGACGTTCCTCAGCTGTTAACAAGCATTTCACCATGGATGTTCTTCACCTCATTAACTGGCATTACACAACTGATGTTCTTCACCTCGTTAAACCATTATCCTTGCCTCCAGCTCCTCACTGTTTACTGCAAGCTCTTATCTGGTCAAAGTCATGCAAGCTGAGCCTTTGCCCTGCAACCCCAAACTTAACTCTTTCTCTACTTACTCATACCTTATACATATTCTCACTCAGAGGCAACCTTTTCGCTGTTCACTACACCACCAATTTTGGTGTCATCTGCAAATTTACTAACTATATCTCCTTTGTTCACATCTAAATCACTTATATAAATGATGAAAAGCATTGGCTCAGCACCGATCCTTGTGGAACACCACTGGTCACAGGCCTCCAGTCTGAAAAGCAACCTCCACCACCACCCTCTGTCTTCTAACTTTGAGTCAGTTCTGTTTCCAATTGGCTAGTTCTCCCTGTATTACATGAGATCTAACCTTGCTAACCAGTCTACCATGAGGAACCTTGTCAAACGCCTTACTGAAGTCCATATAGATCATGTTTACCGCTCTGCCCTCTTTGTTATTTCTTCAAAAAACTCAATCAAGTTTGTGAGACATGATTTCCCATGCACAAAGCCATGCTGACTATCCATAATCAGTCCTCGTCTTTCCAAATACATGTAAAACCTGTCCTTCAGGATTTCTTCCAACAACTTGCTCACCACCGACGTCAGGCTCACCAGTGTATAGCTCCCTGGCTTTTCCGTCCCATCTTTTTTAAATAGTGGGACCACGTTAGCCAACCTCCAGTCTTCCGGCACCTCACCTGTGACTATCAATGATACAAATATCTCAGGAAGGGGCCCGGCAACCACTTCCCTAGCTTCCCACAGAGTTAATTGCTTCTCTTGAATTATTTAATCAATCTATTACAATATTAACAGTAGGCTTTAGTTAAGATCCTTCAGATAATCATAGATATAAATACCGAAGTAGTTATAGATCTACTTACATAAGGAAAATCACTAAGAGCATTAGAGGAAAAAATTCAAACTAGGTTCAGTTAGAAGTGCCCTCTGAAACTTATATCTGGGTCACTCTTATACCGGTGTACATACATATGTTTGATGTTGCACTTTTTAAATCTTTTTCTGTGTTAGTAGTCTCAGAAAATTCCTGCCTTTCATTCAAAGGAGTTTGGCAATTGGCTCTATCATTTTCTACCAAACTAGGTCTTTGCTGAAGAATGATAACTGCATGCTAAAAAGAAAACAAAAATACTTGTTGCAACTGAGAGGTTGTGAAAAATCAGGGAGCCAATTCCCTCCCTCAGCTGACTATAACACAGACAAGACTATCTGTAAGAGTCTTAGAGTAGACAGACAATGGGTTGTTATGAGGAGAGATTACACAAATTAGGTCTGTTTTCTCAAGAACGTAGAAGGTTAAGGGGCGATACATTCAAACTTCTATCCATAAAAGGCAGTTGATACTAGATCAATAGTTAGTTCTAAATCTCAGATATATAATTTTTTTTTGTTAAGCAAAGTTATTAGGGGAAATAGGCCAAAGGTAGGTCACAGATCATCCATGAGCTCACTGAATGGTAGAACAGGCTCAAGAATCTGAACGGCCGACTCCTGTTTCAATGCCCCCATGTTGATTGAAACAACATGCCCTCAGTGAAAATTATTCAACAAGATATTTTACTACCATTAGCCTTCATCTTACTTGATAACTTGTCAAGCATATACGAATATACTCACTAATTTGTAGATTAATCTTTCTTCCAAATTTCTTCTGTGATGCCAGCATTAATACATGCAAGCTTAGCAAGTCAGCATCTACAAGAGAGAAAAAAGGAAAACTAAACAGTCCGTCAAACATTTTTTTAAATGTGTAAGTTAGCCTGTAGGCATCCAATGCAATCCCAATGACAACGATCAGAATCTGTTATGCTCCAGCTGATGGTAACATTGGACAAATCAGATTTCAGTGAAACCTAGCCTGTTAGACACGACGTTTTATACATTTCGTTTTGGTTCCCATGGAGGTCAGTCACTAGCAGCCTCTTGTGAAGATGCTCAATGTAGTTTTTACAAAGAAAAGCACACTGTACTACACAGAGTAAGAATTATTTGAAACAAATTGATTACAAATATCAGAAAGATTCAATCTTTTTACCAAGTCAACTGTTTTATAGGCAACCAAAATACAGTGAAGGGTCACTCTATCACGACTTCAAAGCTCTTTATTCAGTTGGCACAACTTTCATCGGTTTCGTTTTTGGTAAATTTCTGTGCATTCATTCCAGTATGTAACAGTGGTAATTTCACTGGACAGGTGATTCATAAGTTCGGACACATGGGTTCAAATCTCACCATGGGGGGCAGATGATGGTCTTGAAAGAGAATGGTCCCAGAATGAAAAACTTAACATCGGAGGTACATTTGAGGACTCTGGGTTTATACTCGATGGAGGTTAGCGTCATAGAGATGTACAGCATGGAAACAGACCCTTCGGTCCAACTCGTCCATGCCGACCAGATATCCTAACCCAATCTAGTCCCACTTGCCAGCACCCGGTACATATCTCTCCAAGCCCTTCCTATTCATATACCCATCCAGATGCCTTTTAAATGTTGCAACTGTACTAGCCTCCACCACTTCCTCTGGCAGCTCATTCCATACACATACCACCCTATGCATGAAAAAGTTGCCCCTTAGGACTCTTTTATATCTTTCCCCTCTCACCATAAACCTATGCCCTCTAATTCTGGACTCCCCCACCCCAAGGAAAAGACTTGGTCTATTTATCCTATCCATGCCCCTCAGGATTTTGTAAACCTCTACAAGGTCACCCCATATCTTCCGACGCTCCAGGGAAAACAGCCGCGGCCTATTCAACCTCTCCCTATAGCTCAAAAGGCTCAATCAAGTTTTTGAAACATAACTTCCCAAGCACAAAGCCAAGTTGACTATCCCTCATCCGTCCTTGTACATCCTATCCCTCATGATTCCCTCTAACAACTTGTCCACCACTGACGTCAGGCTCACCGGTCTATATTCCCTGGCTTGTCCTTACCACCTTTCTGAAAGAGGCTGGTTGTACGAAACACCTTAAAGGAGCGGGAGCGTGTGTGAGAGAGAGATAGACAGAGCGAGACAGACAAAACAGAGTGAGACAGACAGACAGAGCGAGACAGAGAGCGGTGGGGCATTGCATTATTGGTAAAGAAAACAATCACTGCAGTAATGAGGAAGGATGTTAGAGATGGGTCTTCAAACGAGGGCCTTCTGGGTAGAACTTAGAAATAAAAAAGGGCTGATTACCTTGCTGAAATTGTACAATGGGCCTCCCAACAGTCTGAGGGAGATAGAGGAGCAGAAATATAAGCAAATCTAATGAAGGTGTGAGCAAAACAGAGCAATAAACTTTCATAATTTTGTGGAAATAACATTTCTAGCTCACTGTTCCAAATTACTCTAATTGAAACGCACAGAATACTGAATGACCTGGACAGAGCAGATGTTGGGAAGATGCCTCCATTGATAGGAGAGAATAGAACCGGAGGGCATAGCCTTAGAGTACAGGGAAGAACTTTCAGAACAGAGATAAGGGGAAACTTCTTCCATAGAATTCATTGCCACAGAAGACTGTGGAGGCCAGGTCATTGAGTATAATCAAGATTGAGATAGATAGGTTCTTGAGTATCAAGGGTTACCAGGAGAAAGCAGGAGAATGGGGTTGAGAAACTTGTCAGCCATGATTGAATGGTGGAGCAGACTCGAAGGGCTGAATGTCCTCATTTCTGTTCCTCTATCTATGATCTAATTAACAAATATGGAATTATAAAAGCTAGTTTTAAGAACAGTGATCATTAAACTACCATTGATTTCTGGTAAAAATAATCATGTCCCATCTAGTTCACTGATGCCCTCAATGGAAAGAAATCTGTCATCCTTACTTGGTCTAACCTACATGCCACTTCTGACCCACAGCATTGTAGTTAATTCTTAAGTGCCTTCTAAAATAGGCTACCCGGTCATTCAGTTCAAGAACAATTAAGGAGGGGTAACACCCACAACCAAAGAACAAAGAAAATATTATTTGTTTCAATTATCATCTCTCAGAGAGTTCTTTAAGCCCTTGCTAACTTAATTAATACTATTAAATATGGATTCTTTAAACTTGCGTCTTTAACAGCCATGCAGAATGTCTTTCTTTTTGACACCTCCAGACTTTTACTTCTGGAATATCCTTGAAGCAATTCAGGTCTGCTACTAACAGTGTCCCAGATGCAAAAGACCTCTCTGAATGAATACGTTTCTGGTCACTCTAACTCGCCTGCTCTGGTAAAACACAAGTCAGCAAACAAACTAACAATTTTGCTTGGTTAGCTTGCAATCACTTAGCTAAACTTTCATAATTTTATCAAAATAATATTTCCAGTACACTGTTCCAAATGACTCCAGCTTTTGTCTGAAAGTCACTGTGACAAAACTGAAAACCAAAATCCATTTTTCTTCCACTTTGAACCGAAGTTTCCAATTAATAATACTATAAACCTTGTATGCAAATATTAAGCGTACATTCACTTTACAATTAAGAAAACATTTGAAGACAGAAAGAACAACTCATGGAAGAGGTTATATTCTAAGAGCTATGAAATAAATTCTTCCTTCAGATATATCACCAAACAATAATTACAATCAGCCCAGTGTTATCATAGAGAAATGCATATATGCCAACATTTGAAGTAGTTTTACTGACAGTATTTCACACTAATTTTAATATGCCACCATACCAATTCACCAAATAACCCCTCCAAACTTTAAGTTTACAACACGGTGGCTTAGTGGTTAGCACTGCTGCCTCAGTACCAGGGTCCCAGATTTGATTCCAGCCTCGGGCGACTGTCTGTGTGGAGTTTGCACATTCTCCCTGTGTCTGCGTGGGTTTTCTCCGGGTGCTCCGGTTTCCTCCCACAGTCCAAAAATGTGCAGGTCAGGTGAATTGGCCATGCTAAATTGCCCATAGTGTCAGGTGCATTAGTCAGAGGGAAATGGGTTTGGGTGGATTACTCTTCGGAGGGTCGGTGCGGACAGGTTGGGCTGAAGGGTCTGTTTCCACACTGTAGGGAATCTAATCTAATCTAATCTAAACTATTTAATTTGGGCTATTTCAGGAGAAAGTGAGTGTCAAATAGGAAAGGTATATTTTACCAATCCCATTCCTTGTTATAATTTACTTGTGTATGGCATTAACAATTTGTCTTTATATAGTATCCTAACACAATAAATGAGCATTGTAAAATCAAGTAGGACTAGAAAGCTCAAGATATTAGGCCAGATGACAAAAAGCTCGATCAGTGGGGTAGGTTTGAGGACATCTTACAATACGAAAGGAAAACAGGGAAGTATACTTCTAAGACTAGGCAATTCGAGATACAGCCACTACTGGTGGAGCAATTAAATTGGGAATGTATAAGACAGCAGTGTTAGAGAATTGCAGATAAATGAGAGACTTCAAGGACTAGAGGAGATCTACAGTAGAGATAGACAAGAATGAAACATTTTAATAAGAATAAGAAATTTTATGTCAAGACATTGCTTGATTTGAAATTAACATAGCTCAGACAACACACAGATGGTAGAAGGATAGGAATTGTTGGGAATTAAAACAAAGGCAACAGAACCTTGGAGGATGTCAAGTAGAATGTCAGAGAGCAGCCATGAGTGCATTGTAATAATGTTACAGTCCCAGACCAGATCGCAAATTTGTGTTATGATCTAGTGACGGTCCACTGCCTTATTCTGTAAAGTAGAAAAAAAGAGAGATCAAGGGAGTTAACAGAGTAAGGACACAAGACTTTTTAAAAAAATTCATTCATGAAAAATGGGCAACTGGTCCGCATTTATTGTCCATCCCTAGTTGCCCCAGGTGGTGGTGAGCTGTAGCCTTGCACCACTGCAGTCCACCTACTACAAGTTGACCCACAATGTCCTTAGGGAGGAAACTTCAGGATTTTGACCCAGCAACAATGAAGGAAAATCAATATATTTGTAAGTCAGGGTGGTAAGTGGCTTGGAAGGGAACTTGCAAGTGGTGGAGTCCTTATCCTTCTATCTCAAAATGGTCATTGGTTTGCAAAGGGCTGTCTAAGGACCTTTAGTGAATTCCTGCAGTGCAGTGTATCTTGTAGACGGTACACACTGCTGCTTATGGAGCGTCGGTTGTGGATAGACTGGATGTGGTGCCAAAGAAGGAAGCTGCTTTTTCCTGGATAGTGTCAAGCTTCTGGAGTGCTGATGGAGCTGAAACCATCCGTGCAAGTGGGGAGCATTCCACCAAACTCCTGGCTTGATTCTATGATTTTGGACAAGCAATAATAATTTTTGCTGTACAATGGTACAACAATAAGTTCAACATTTAATGTAGACTGTATTTCTATCCCAAAAATGAAAAAACGGTAGACATTAGCAGTAAGCGGTAATCAAAATCCCTCCAGTGCACAGTTTGGCATAACAGATCCTATGGCACTACTTCAAAGAGCAGCAAGGGGATTATCCCATATGCCCTGGTCAATATTTATATAATCACTATCCCAAATACATCATCCTGTCATTATAACATCATTGTTTGTAGAAAATTAATGTACACAAACTGGTTACCATGTTTTACTGTTACCATGGCGACTATAATTCAAAAATACTTTATGGGCTTCTGGATTAGTGGTGCTGGAAGAGCACAGCAATTCAGGCAGCATCCGAGGACAGGCAAAATCGACGTTTCGGGCAAAAGCCCTTCATCAGGAATAAAGGCAGAGAGCCTGAAGCATGGAGAGATAAGCTAGAGGAGGGTGGGGGTGGGGATAGAGTAGCATAGAGTCTGAGGAAATGACCTGGGAGTTGCAATGAGAGAGAGACTCCCTGAGATTCTTGTAGAGAGAAGAGGAAAACTTCTTCAAGGCAGGCATCCTTGCAAGAGGATTCGCAGTAGGGTTAAAATCAACGAGGTAAAAACAATGACTGCAGATGCTGGAAACCAGATTCTGGATCAGTGGTGCTGGAAGAGCACAGCAATTCAGGCAGCATCCGAGGACAGGCAAAATCGACGTTTCGGGCAAAAGCCCTCCATCAGGAATAAAGGCAGAGAGTGATGGATGTGGAAGGCTCCTTTAGGGCCTTGGATAGAGGTGAGGGAGGAAGTGTGGGCACAGGTTTTACAGTTCCTGCGGTGGCAGGGGAAAGTGCCAGGATGGGAGGGTGGGTCGTAGGGGGGCGTGGACCTGACCAGGTAGTCACGGAGGAACAGTCTTTGCGGAAGGCGGAGAGGGGTGGGGAGGAAAATATATCCCTGATGGTGGGGTCTGTTTGGAGGTGGTGGAAATGTCGGCGGATGATTTGGTTTGTAAATCGCTTTGACACAGTGGTCATGAAAGGTGCCATATAAATGCAGGTCTTCAATTTAACCTCCAGTTTTCTGTCCAGGTGGATCATTAGGTCACAGATCTACCTTTTGGGGTCTTTCTTCAACTCTCCCTTTTTCTTGTTGTGTTTCAAAACTGTTAGTTTGTAAGTACTACCAGATCCAACCAAGGATCATGGTTAACTGCTTTTCCTTCTACAGAGTCTGCCCGACCTGCTTCATACTTAATGTCAAACCCATGTGCAGATACAATGGCCCAGACAATCAGAAGGAATCATGAACAACAATATTTTGGGGAAGTTATGTCCTTAGATGGTAAAGGTGTATGAGTGCCACCACCTAAAAGCTCTCCTCCAAGCCAAACACCACTATCACTTGTAACAATATCATCTTTCCTTCGCTGGTTCAAAATTCTGAGAACTCTCTTCCTGACAGTACTGTGGATGCCCCTTCCTGACATGGATTGCAGGGGTTCAAGAAGACAGCCCACAATTACAATTTCCAGGGCAATTAGGGATGGGTAATAACATTGATCTAACCAGCAATACCTACACCCCATGATTAACCACACATCCTCTGGCTCTGTCTACCTATGCTCGATTTTCTAGTCAAAGAAAACCACCTCTCAATGTCTCCCCTAGTAAGCCCTTTCAGAATCATATCTATATCAATGGCATTACCTCACATCATTCCAGAGTAATTAGAGATGTTTAATAAACACTGGTCTAACTAGCAACACATATGTCATGAAAGGAAAACAAAATCAGATACTTTTGAATCTGCCAGCATAACTGATCTTCAATTTCAAAACCCTCAATAGTAATGTGGTTGACTCTTAAATGCTCACGATGAAATTGCGAATGGGCAATAAATGCTGTTCTAGCCAGCTACAGCCTCATTCTCTGAATATTGAAAAAATATCAAAAATATCAAACCCTGCCTTGACCACAAAAATCCAATATTGTAAAAGAAAAAGGAAGCAGTAGGTCAATCATTCCCTCTAGACTGCTGTCATTCACCATATTTCTCAATTCCCCAAGAGATCCATAACATACTTCAACCTTGAATATATGCCATAATAGTACATTCGCAACTTATGAAGCATGTAATTTCAGAGGTTCAAAGAAATCTTTGGAAGCTCTGAGCACGTTTAAAACAGAGACTGACAGCTTTTAAAAATACCGACGACAAAGGGATATTGGAATATTGTGCTAAGAAAAGGCAATGATCAGCGACAATATATTGACTACTGGAAGAGACTCAATGGACTGAATGGCCTACTCTTGTTCAAACATTCCTATGACTGCAGATCTAATTTGCTCAGTCTATATCATCAGACAAACTTCTAATCCAAGAAATCAGTGTAGTAAACCTTTATATCACCTTTCATCATTCAAAGTTCCGAGCAAAATTCCAAACAGGCTTAGTTTGCTCAAATTCTCTTCAAAGGCCAGCCTCCTCATTTTAGAAATCAGTCTTTTGGATTCCTTCTAAACTCCTGCATTAACTCCGTTCAAGCTGACTGCTTTGTGAAGATAAGAAATAAGTTTGACCTGCCAGTCAATAATATCACAACCGGTCTGATGTGGCCAGAACTCACTTTCCTGCTTGTCCCCAACAACCCTCAACTCATTTGTCAATCCAAAATGTCTAATATAGCCTTGAATATTTTCAATGATCTTCGAGAGAGAATTTCCCACACAAATGACACTTTGGAAAATAAATTCCCCCTATTTCCATCTTAAATGAGAGATCACTTATTTTTGAATTGAAATAACGTTCCAGAGTTCTGGATTCGCCCACAAGGAATCTCTCAGCAATAATCCTTTCAAGGCCCCTCAGAATTAATCTTCCACAAGGATCTGTGAGGACATGATTTCTTCTATTAGTTGCAAGCTACAGCAAATCTTTCCACTGTCTGTGCCTCATAAACCCAAAATGAACTTGAGTCCCACCCTCCACTCACAGAGAAGATGTTAAGAATTCATCTCATTCTTTGACACACATTTAGTAGGTCATATAGCTACAATAGTGACCCACTTTATAGTAAGATGCAATACTGCTGTTCTATTTTACATAAAATACTCGAATAGACTTTAGTGGAATTTCTAACTATTTTAAAATTCTGTAGTGCAGTACTGAAAATTTTTATCCCACCATGAAAAATGCAATTATCCCTTGATAACAGCAGTTCGGACTTTTGTTGTGTAGCTTAGCCAGACTATCACAAAATCATTTACAAGAAAATCACAACTAACTTAACATATATCCTTTATTTCAACTTCCCGAGTTGAAATGGAACATTTCCCTTTAGAAATGCTTGCAATTTTCTTATATTGGTTTTGGGGTTTTCTCAATTCACTTTCTGTCACTCTAAAAGGATAAAGCAAATCACATTGCAAAATATTTACACTTCAATAAGGGTCAATCAAGATTATGTGCATAAGAATCAAATATTCTATAAGACTGCGATCCCTATTTCAGCCACCACACTGAAAACAGACGTTATGCAGCTCCACACAGCAAATAAATTAGATCAAATGTGCACAAACCCACCCAAAACACTAAGAGTCGAGGGCAGACTTAGCCCTAACGTTCACAGGTAGTTAAATAGTACAGTTAAACCAGAAACTGAAATAAATTTAAAACTGAAATAAACCAATGAACTGAAAGCAGAAACAAATCCATTATTTAAGCACACATAATCCAATCTAATGCAATTTAAATCTTCTCAGATGGTAAAATGTATTATTAATGTACAACTTTAATGACTGCAGTTCATGCAGTTTATTTATACACAATAAATTCAGACAGTGAAGATAAAAGAAATCAAAGCAACGTTTATATTTTCTCTTTCTTCTTTCCCCTTCCAAATCAATAGTGCAGTCACATTAAGCTGTCCCAATATTCTAATTGACAGGAGAAAGTGGCCTCCTCGACATTGGGGAGACAGGCCGCCTACTTGCGGAACGTTTCAGAGAACACTTCTGGGACACCCGGACCAACCAACCCAACCACCCTGTGGCTCAACACTTCAACTACCCCCTCCCACTCCACCAAGGACATGCATGTCCTTGGACTCCTCCATCGCCAGACCATAGCAACACGACGGTTGAAGGAAGAGCGCCTCATCTTCCGCCGAAGAACCCTCCAACCACAAGGGATGAACTCAGATTTCTCCAGTTTCACATTTCCCGTCCCCCCACCTTGTCTCAGTCAAATCCCTCGAACTCAGCACCGCCTTCCTAACCTGCAATCTTCTTACTGACCTCTCCGCCCCCGCCCCACTCCGGCCTATCTCCCTCACCTTGACCTCCTTCCACCTATCGCATTTCCAACACCCCTCCTCCAAGTCCCTCCTCCCTACCTTTTATCTTAGCCTGCTGGACACACTTTTCTCATTCCTGAAGAAGGGCTCATGGCCGAAACGTCGATTCTCCTGCTCCTTGGATGCTGCCTGACCTGCTGCGCTTTTCCCAGCAACACATTTTCAATTCTAATAGACAATCAAGGTATCCAATGGTATACAGAAATACTCCTGAAATGCTACAAAAAATTTGAAATTTTTTAATTCACTTTTCAAAAAGTGACTGTTCATTGAACGGATGGTTTAAATAACCCCACAAGAACTGATGATATGCTTACCACTAAATCAGTCACCACTTTAAATTCATGTTTTTGATGCAATGTGGTATCACTGGCAAGGCCAGCATTTGTTGCCTGTACTAACTGCTTTTGGAGCAAGTGGCTTGCTGGACCATTCAGAAAGCAATTAAGAGGCAGCCCCATTACAATTGATCAGGAATGACATGTTGGTCAGATCAGATAACAACAGTGAATTTCATTTCCCTTAAGAACATTATTAAACCAGAAGTCAAGTTTTCAGTAAGAGTGTGCTGAACTTTGAAACTTCTTAAAACACCTTTATAAAATTAAACATTACTGTTACGAATGAAAAGCAAAAGAACTCAAGCAAATGAACTGTAAAACAAAGGTTTTACATCTTATAAGTTGAAATTTGCATGAAAATTTAAAACACTCCAACAGCAAAAAAGGTCAGTCACTATCTGAAAGACAGGTGAACGTTTCATATATTCCACTTTTTCCCAGTCTATCTATGCTCACCAAAGTTCACCCAATTCCAAGAGCTGGTCCCTTGAACCTGTTAAACTACAAGGCTTGAATGGCCTTGTACTTATAAATGTTTACTTTATATAACTTGTAGCAACTCCAAAATTATCTATCATATTTGCTATGGACTAGATCATCCCCACACCCCCATTTCAAATATATCAAGGAGATAACCTAGACTCTACTCTTATCTTATTTAAAGGCAAGTGTAAGGTGCTGCATTCCAGGTGTAATTCAAATGGTTAAGACTACTCGGCTTTAAGCAAACATACTTCATTCTTACTCTACAGTTAAAACAAAAAACAAAAAGTATTTGTATAACTTTAACTCTCTTGGAAAACTTAATGGAATAATAGATTTTACTACTAAACAGCAACATTCACTATCTCTGTGGCAACTTAACTATCCGAGGAGTGTGCTATCCTTGCAGTTCCCATCAGCTGCAGAGAATTTACTGGTGTTTAGCCCCAATAGTCTCTCAAGCACTTCCTCTTGAGTGCTTATTATTGTGAAATTTTTGTCTGGATAATTCCTTATCCAAAACAACTCAATATCAAATCATGCCCAAATCCATCTAATACTTATGTGCTGCTGCTTTACCTAAAGAGCCTCTTTGAGCGTTCCTCCCATGCTCAAACAACGAAAAAAAAATCTCACCTACATGCTCTTTAACAGTTTCAATCTCCCTCTGTTTCAAACTCTTTTGTATCTATTTCATCAATAACACAGTGGTGATCCTTACTTTGAACTATACCTTGTCTTGTTCAACTAAGCTGAAAAGTAGTGAAATCATACTGTTTTCCATATTTTACTGAAATCAAACCTCATTCACACTGTCAGGTGTTCAAATTGGTTCCTGAGAGTTTAAAATTCTGGAGTTCTTTATCTCAATTGTTCAAACACAAAATCACCATCAACTTATAATCAACTTCTAATCTAATGCAAATTTAACAAATTTATTCAAGAAAGGAAAAAAATAGTTAGCCTTACATCTCATGTTGGAAAAATGTTAGTCGATGATTACAATAGCAGAACATTAAGAAATACATAACATAACTAAACACAGTCAGCTTAGGGTAAGTCAAACCTGAAAACATTTAGCATTCGTTAACTAATAGAAGACAAAGAGTTGGATAAGGTGAGAAATGGAGTACACCAGGAATCAATGTGGGACCACAAGTGAATGAACCATAGCTAAGTTTGTAGACGACAAAACGAGGAGGAAAGGGAAGTGCTGAGGATGACAGGGTCTGCAGAGAAATAAAAAAAGTTAAGCAAAAATCGGCAAATTCTGAACAGATGAAATACAATATGGAAAAATCCAACATTGCACTTGGGCAGGAAGAATAGAACGACCGAGTACTATTTAAATGAAGAAAGACTGCAGAAAGCTACAGAAGATAGACTTGGCGATCCTCATGCATGAATCACAAAAAGCTTAACAGGTGTTAGGAAAGGGCTGTATCTATAAGGAAAGGCCAGTCGGAAAGGAATGTTGGCCTTTATAGCGAAGGAATTTGAATATTAAAAATAAGGATGCCTTGCTAAAATGATACAAGGCACTGGTCAGACCACACCTAGAATACTGTGAACAGTTTTGGTCCCATAAGGTAAGATAAAAGCATTGGAGATAGTCCACAGAAAATTAAGTAGGTTGATCCCAGGTATAGAGAGATTGTTTTCCAAGGAAAGGTAAAACATGTTGAGCCTGTGCTCATTGAGTTTAGAAGAACAAGAGCCAATCTTATTGAAATATGTAAGATTCCGAGAGGACTTGACAGTTTAGATGCAAAAAGGTTGCTTCATCTTATGGGAGAGACTAGGACCAGAAGACATAATGTCAGAATAAGGGATCATACATTTAAGACAGATGAAGAGGAATTTCTTCTCTCAGACAAAGTGAATTTGTATTTTCTTTTATTTTTCATTACAGAGGGCTGCCGAAGTTAAGTATATTCAGGACTGACATAGATGGATTGTAAATTAGTAAGACGAATCAAGGGACATAGGAAAAAGACAGCAAAGTGGAATTGACGAGACAAATCAGTCATGGACTCAATGAATAGATGAACAGTTTCAATGGGCTGAATAGCCTACTTCTCCTCCTACATTTAATGGTTTTCTGATGATGTTCTGCACCCTGACCATTGAGCTTTGAACTTAATACATTTTGACAAGAATTGGCAAAACATCTTTTAAAGACTAGAAGTTCCTTTATTAATGGAACAAGACAGATGATCAGGTTAGACAAACTGAAAAGGCAAAATTCTGGATCAGTGGTGCTGGAAGAGCACAGCAATTCAGGCAGCATCCAACGAGCAGCAAAATCGACGTTTCGGGCAAAAACCCTTCATCAGGCAATCAGGTGGTTTTACTGTGGTACACTACTTGAGAAAGTTCAATTTGTTTTTTTTCCTTTGGGTTGATGTTGTCATTTCCTGTGGTGATGTAATTTTCTGTTCTTTTTCTCAGGGGGTAGTAGATGGGGTCTAACTCGATGTGTTTGTTGATATAGTTCCAGTTAGAACGCCATGCTTCTAGGAATTCTTAGTATCCTTGCAGACAGATAAGCAAGGACACCACTTCGACTTGGAGAACACAGCCATCCTAGAACAAGCCAAACAGAGGCATGCATGAGAATTCCTAGAAGCATGGCGTTCCAACTGGAACTCTATCAACAAACACATCGAGTTAGACCCCATCTACCACCTCCTGAGGAAATCAACAGGAAATGACATCACCACATGAAATGACAACACCAACCCAAAGAAACCCAAACATATAAATAGAAAGCAGGAATCATGTACAGTACTTCACCTGAGGCCCACCCAAGATGTTACTTAGTAGGGTGACGAAACATCTGGAAATGAACCTTCCAGTTCAGCGAACAAACATACATCCAGAACCTCAACCTGAGCTAATGGAAATGAACCTTTCAGCTCAGCAAGTAAACCTACATCCAGAACCTCACCCTGAGCTACAAATCTTCTCAAAATTTGCTAAGCAGAAATACGTCAGCAATTTCTTCAACAAAAGTTCTTCAACCAAATACCAGAAAAATATTTTGTTCCCACTGTGGGTCACTTATGGCTTAAGTTAAATTTTTAATGTCACCTGCAGTCAGTAAGAAATGTGCAAAAGTAACAGAAAACATAAACTACTCCCAAGGCAGTACACAATGCACTTCATGCCATTAGGGCCATTTTATATTTTTTATAGGCTTACTGCCTCTCAAATAGATAACTGTTGCTAATCTACATTTGAAATCAAGTGAAGCATAAAAATGTGTCATGCATAAAGCAACACTGCTTTAACTCATTTTATCCATCAATAAGTCCCATGACAGAAATATTAAAAAAATGCACTGCAAACTGAAATTCTTTAGCAACCCTTGGTGAAGGTTTTAAATTCATGAAGTTGCTGAAGCTAGGGCTTAAGTTAACATGTCTTCTTGTGCAAAAAAAAATTGCACATCGATAAGACCTCAGAACAAGCCCTAATAAATACGAAATAGTGTAGTTAGCAATTGAGTAATATTAAGGAAAAAATCCCCCCATTTATGCTCTACTGCATTCATTAACTTGAGTGCTAATGAAAATAATTATTATACCCAAATAACCAAGCTTAAATTAGTCCTAACAACTGCAGCACATATTTAAAAAATGCAAGTGGGAAGTCAGAAGTTTCTAACTAACTACAAAATCCTTCAAGCCTACTCCACTGTGAATTCACAGATTCCACAATGTAAACTCCGGAGAACAGGTTGATCAAATTAAAACCTGAAATTAAAAGTTGGTCAAGTAATAATGAATACACTTGTAAATTTTCTTTGCAATATGATAATTATTAGACTGGCTGAAAATAACTTAGTTGAGTACTGCCATAAAAACAACAGTAAAAGCAAAATAAAATGACGAAACAAAAACAATGGAAACACAATGCAGGTTGATCACCACCTGCAGGCAAATAGTACATTTTAAAACTTAGATGCTGAGTCTTTAAAATTTCCTTTGTCTCTGACTTTTCATTTCTGAAGTTCCAAAGGGAAGTTAAAAATTTTAAGGTTTGCTTTATAAATGTCAACCAGCCTGGACTCCCCAGCCAGGGGCAAAAAAAAGTCTGAGAATCTAGTCTGACTAGCACCTTTTTAAATGAGATCACTTCTCATCTTCATACTTTAGGGAATACAGAAGGAGTCCATTCAATCTCATCTCCTTCGAAGAATAAGTCTGCTGAACCTTCACTGCACTCCTCTGAAAGAAAGTATGAATTAATTATTTAAGGAGAACAAAACTATCCACAATACTCCAGGTCAAAGGTCCACATCCAAGGCCCTGAATAACTGAAGTATACTTTATACTTATATTCCAAACATTCAATAACGAAGGCTACTATATAATTTGCTTTTCTAATCATTTACTGTACCTTGGACTGAGCTAATTCAATATTTTCATATAAATAGTTAGCATATAAATATGGGCATCAGCACAATTTAGCACTGAGTGCTGCTTTGGAAAAACCGCAAGGAGTTGGGGGAGTAAGGGGATTAGGTGAAGAGGAGGTAGTGCTCCTTTGCTTCTTCTAACCTTTCGCTCTGTAGGCATTAGTTATCACTCTACTGTAGGGAAGATGCTAGCCATTGGCCAAGTGTCTGGTAAATGGTTAAAATCTATTCTATTCCTAATGTTTGAAATAGCACAACAGTTCTTAGAACATAGAACAGTACAGCTCAGTACAGACCCTTCAGCCCTTGATGTAGTGCTGATCTTTAATCCTACTCTAAAATCAAATTAACTTATAAACCCTTCATTTTATTATCATCCATGTGCCTATCAAAGAGTTGCCTAAATGACCCTAATATGTCTGACTCCACTACCACCGCTGGCAGTACATTCCATGCACCCACCACTTTCTGCGTGAAGAACCTACCTCTGACATCTCTCCCAAACATTCCTCCAATCCCTTAAAATTATGCACCCTTGTGATAGGCATTTCTGCCGTGGGAAAAAGTTTCTGACTATTCACTCTACCTATGCCTCCCATTATCTTGTATGCCTCTATCAAACTGACTCTCAACCTTCTTCGTTCCAGTAAGAACAACCTTGGCTCCCTCAACCTTTCTTCGTAAGACATGCCTTCTAGTCTAGGTAGTATCCTGGTGGGTCTCTTCTGCACCCTCTCTAAAGCTTGCACATCCTGCCTATAATGAGGTGACGAGAACTGAACACAATATTGCAAGTGTGGTCTCACCAGGGCTCTATAGAGCTGCAGCATAACCTCGCGGCACAAACTCAATGCCCCTACTAATGAAAGCCAACAAACCATATGCTTTCTTAACAACCCCATCAACTTGGGTGGCAACCTTGAAGGATCTTTGAACATGGATCCCAAGATCCTTCTGTTCTTCCACACTGCCAAGAATCCTGCCTCAACCCTGTATTCTGCATTCAAATTTGACCTTCCAAAATGAATCACTTCACACTTTTCCAGGTTGAACCTCCATCTGACACTTATCAGCCCAGCTCTGCATCCTGTCAATATCCTGTTGCAACCTACAACAGCTCTCCACACTATCAACAACTCCACCAACCTGCATGTCATTGGCCAATTTTCTAACTTGCCCTTCCACTTCCTCATCCAAGTCATTTATAAAAATCACAAAGAGTAGAGGTCCCAGAACCGATCACTGCAGAATACTCCTGGTCACTGAGCTCCTAGCTGAATACTTTCCATCTACTACCATCCTCTGCCTTCTGTGCGCCAGACAATTCTGGATCCAGAAAGCCACATTTCCCTATATTCCATGCCTCCTTATGTTCTGAATGAGTCTACTAGTGGGAACTGTATCAAACACCTTGTTAAAATCCATATAAACCACATCTACTGTTCTACCTTCATTAATTTGTTTTGCCACATCCTCAAATAATTCAATAGGGCTTGTGAGGCATGACCAACTCCTCAAAATGCCATGCTGACTAATCAAACTATGCTTTTCCAAGTAATCATAAATCCTGTGTCTCAGTCCTCTGCAATTGCTAGGGTTATCCCTATTCCCTTTCTTGAATAAGGAAATAACCTTTGCCACCCTCCAACCATCTGGCACTACTCCAGTGGAGAGTGAGGATGCAAAGATCATCGCCAAAGGCACAGTGACCTCTTTCCTCACTTCCTCTAGTAACCTTGGGTATATCCCATTGGCCCAGGGGACTTATTTATCTTCATGTTTTTCAAACTTTTCAGCACATCCTCCTTCTTAACATCAACCTGTTCGAGCGTATGAGCCTGTTTCACGCTGTCCTTGCAAACAAGTTCTTCAGTTCCTTCCTTGGCACCTTGTAACGCTCTAGAGCCCGGTCTGATCCTTGCAACCTTAAGTAAGCTTTCTTCTTCCGCTTGACTAGATGCTCTACATCCCTTGTAACCCAAGGTTCCTTCATCCTACCATCCCTTGCTAGCCTCAGTGGGACAAACCTATCCAGCACCATCAACAAATGCTTCCGAAACAACCTCCACATTTCTGACGTTCATTTTCCTGAGAACATCTGTTACAATTTAGACACCACAGTTCCTGCCTAATAGCATCATAATTCCCTCTCCACCAATTAAATTTCCCATACCGTCTGCTTCTATCCTTCTCCATGACTATTGTAAAGGTCAGGGAGTTGTGATCACTATCACCAAAATGCTCTCCCACCAAGAGATCTGACACCTGGCCTGGTTCATTGCTAAGTACCAAATCCAATTTGGCCTCCCCTCGTGTCAGTCTATCCACATGTTGAGTCAGGAACCCTTCCTGGATACACCTGACAAAAACTACTCGATCCAAACTATTTGAAGCAAGGAGGTGCCAATCATTATTAGGCAACTTAAAGATGCCCATGACAACAGCCTGTTATTTCTGCACTTTCCAAAATCTGCCTCCCAATCTACTTCTCCGTCTCTGTTACTACTGGAGGGTCTGTAGAAAACTCCCAAGCAAGTGACTGCTCCTTTCCTGTTTCTGACGTCCACTCATACTGACTCAGTAGACAAACCCTCCTCTTGGACCTCCCTTTCTGCAGCTTTATATTATCCCTGATTAGCAATGCCACTCCCCCACCTCTTTTACTTCACCTCCACCCCCCAATTTTTTTTAAAATATCTAAACTTTAGAACATTTAACAACCATTCCTGCCCCTGCAATATCCAAGTCTCTGGAATGGCCACAGCTTCGTAGTTCCAAGCGCTAATCTAAGTTCAGCACCCTTATTGCTATTACTTCTTGCATTAAAATAGACACACTTTAACCGGACACACTGACTGCAACTCTGCTCTAAAAACTGTCTATCCCTCCTCGCAGATGCTCTGCACATTGTATCTGGCTGTTCACTCGCTACTCCATCCTTAGATTCAGAGGTCCGGTTCCAAACCCCCTATCAAACCAGTTTAAGCCATCCCGAAGAGCTTTCGTTCCTTGTAAGATTATTTCTAAAGACAGGAAAATAAATAGTTGAAAAAAATAAGTGGCTCATGAAACACATTAAGGGTAGTAGGATAAGGACAAGTAATGACTGGAACATATGAAAATTCCCGAATGCCAGTATGATCCAGGGCAAACATTTATTGTGAATGGAGGAACTAAGGCTCAGAATCATTGAGCTAGAGGCCAGACTGCAGGCACACAACCAGAGAGGAAGAAAGTTACCTGGATGTTTTGTATCAGGACGTGATCACACCCCTTCGGAATAGGTTTTCTGATTTGAACACTGATGGGGGACAGTGAAGGTCAGTTGCAGATATGGCAGTTAAGGGGGCCCTAAGGTTAGGTGTACAGCAGCCTTACCTTCGCAAATTGTCAAACAGGTTGGAGATTCACTAAGCTCGTTTGATGGGGTGAAGTGCTCTGGGATGGAGGGTTAATCGATCATAGCAACATCATATCGGAAGCCATTCAAGTCGGGGAAGCAAAAATGACGAGGCAGGACAAGCCTTCCTGATGAAGGGCTTTTTGCCCAAAACGTTGATTCTCCTGCTTCTCGGATGTTGCCTGACCTGCTATGCTTTTCCAGCACCACACTTAGGACAAGCAAAGAGCTGTAGGAGGTCAGTAAAATGAGCCAAAACTTCAAAGTTAATAATCCCTGCATTATTACTTGAGTCACATGCTGATTTATATCGACAAACAAGATTAGAGAAATGAATGTCAGGCTTAAAGACTGGTTTGAGGGAGCTGTGTTCTGGTTCATAGCACACTGTTATCAGTATTGGGGAAAGTGAGGGTTATAACATTGCAAAGATCATCTGAAACATGCTAGGACCAGTTTTAGCCAGCTACACATCTAGTGCTTTAAACTAAATAATGGAAGCAAGAGATCATATCTGGGAAGATGTGGTAAATCAAAGATGAAAGACAAAACAAGAGAGGAACTTATAAAAATTGGAAATAATAGTCAGTGACAGAATGGGGTAGACAGTTCAAATCTACAAGTATATCAGCAGGTAAGGCTAGAGATTTAAAAAAAAAAGAACTAAATAAAAGGTTCTGTATCTGAATTCATGCAGCATTCAAACTAAAACAAAATGATAGCAGAAATGCAAAAATATCCATGACCTCAGCAACCCCCCCACCATGAATGTAATTTTCTCTTAATTACAGAGACAGCAGCAGCCCACATCCACACAGTTCTCCAAGATATCTGCACTCATTTAATCCTAGCAACTTCAGCATCCCCAAACTGAATTCCTCCAACTACAGAGGCTCTACCTGTAGAGACGAAGGTCTGAAGAACTTGAATTCCCTCTAAAAACTTCTTTGCCTCCTTTCCCATCCTTTAAAAGGCTCCTTTAAAACCTACTTGTTTGACCATAATTTGATTTAGGTCACGACATGTGTGGGTGATAAAGGTGGGTGGGTGGTGGGTATAGAATGTACATCAGGTCTCACTAGGTAGGGATCAGACCTCTAGGGACATGTGGTGCTCATCAGGCACATGACCAGTGTGTTTGGATTAAGGGCTAACAGTGGGATTATTCCACGCAAGTTGGGAAAAGGGCTGGGGATCCAGGCCAGGTGCTGCAGCAGAGCCCATGTACTCGGTCTTCCCCCTACTCTTTTAGATCATTTCCCCAAAATTTACCCATATTAAAAGAGATATACTCACATTTGAGGCAGTTCAAGGGGACTCATGACGCTGATTCCTGGGATTAATCACAGTTGACTTATCAAGAATGACTAAACAGGTTAGGCCTTTATTCATTAGAGGTGAGGGTTAATCATAGAGTCAGAGCTGCACAGTATGGAAGCAGACTCTTCAGTCCAACTCGTCCAAGCCAACCAGATATCCTAATCTAAATCCATTTGCCAGCACTTCGCCCATATACCCATCCAGATTCCTTTAAAATGTTGTTATTGTACCAGCCTCCACCACTTCCTCTGGCACCTCATTCCATACACACATCACCCTCTGCGTGAAAACATTGCCCCTTAGGTCCTTTTTAAATCTTTCCCCTCTCAGCCTAAATCTATGCCCTCTAGTTCTGGACTCCCGACCCCAGGGAAAATACTTTGCCTATTTATCCTATCCATTCACATCATGATTTTATAAACCTCTATAAAGTTTATAACCCCTCAGCCTCCAACGTTCAAGGGAAAACAGTCCCAGCCTATTCAGTCTCTCCCTATAGCCCAAACCCTCCAACCCTGGCAACATCCTTGTAAATCTTTTCTGAACCCTTTCAAGTTTCACAACATCTTTCCGATAGGAAGGAGACCAGAATTGCACGCAATGTTCCAAATGCTGCCTAACCAATGTCCTGTAGAGCCACAACATGACCTCCCAACTCTTATACTGAAAAGAGGAAAGCATGCCTCCCTCACTATCCTATCTACCTGTGATTCCACTTTCAAGGTGCTATGACCTGCACTCCAAGTTCTCTTTGGTCAGCAATGCACCCCAGGACCTTACTTTTAAGTATATAAGTCCCGCCCTGATTTGCCTTTCCAAAATGCAGCACCTCACATTTATCTAAATTAAACTCCATCTGCCACTTCTCAGCCCATTGGCTGATCTGATCGAGATCCCCTTGAACTCTGAGGTAATCTTCTTCACTGTCCACTAACAACTAATTTTGGTGCCATCTGCAAACTGACTAACTATACCTCCTATGTTCACATCCAAATCATATATATAAAGGAAGAAAAGCAGTGGACCCAGCACCAATTCTTGTGGCACCTCGATTATCCAAACGAGATGGGTAGACACTACTTCATTCGGATAATTGATTATTCAGATAATCGATTTGACCTTACTTTTGCAAAGGGATGTGTAACTAACCGTTACGTCAAAAATATCCAATTACTGATGCTTGAGGTGCCGGTGTTTCTTTGTTTTTGTCAGTGTTTTCAGATGTTTTTCTGTACAGTAATCCGAATACAGTTACCTCTTTGAAGTAACGTTTTTGTGGGACCTTGAGATCTTCTTCAGATAATCCAAAATTCGGATAATTGGTATTTGGATAATTGAGCTTCCTATGTATTTCCCCACATTATGTATCTTCCAGGTCTTTCTCCACAGTAAACACTGATGCAAAACACTTGTTTAGTATCTCCCCCATCTTCTGTCGTTCCACACATAGGCTGCCTTGCTGATCTTTGAGGTGCCCTATTCTCTCTAGAGTTACCCTTTTGTCATTAATGTATTTATAAAATCCCGTTGGATTCTCACTAATGCTCATTGCCAAAGTTATCTTTTGTCCCCTTTATGCCCTCCTGATTTCCCGCTTAACAAAGAAAGTCACAGCACAGGCTCAGACCCTTTGACCCTGCAAGCCTGCGCCAATCCAGATTCTCTTTCTAAACTTGCCGCCTATTTCAAAAGGTCTGTATCGCTTTGCTCCCTGTCCATTCATGTATCTTTCTAGATACAGTTTAAATGACACTATCATGCCTGGCCCTAACACCTCCGCTAGCAACGCGTCCCAGGCAACCACCAGTCTCTGCGTAAAAACTTTCCCACGCATATTTCCCCCTCTCACTTTGAACTCATTACCCTTAGCTATGGAGTCCCCCACTCTGGGAAAAAGTTTCTTGCTAGTAGCCCTGTATCTACCTCTCATGATTTTGTAGACCTCAATCATGTTCCCCCCTCAACCTCCTTCTTTCTAATGAAAATAATCCTAATCTACTCAACTTCTCTTCCCTCCACTGGAACATTTAGATTGAGAAGTCCCCAGGGCCAGAAAAGTCCCCATCTTAGATTGCTCCGAGAAGCGAGAAAGGAGGTTACTAAGCCGCTGACGAACATATTTGCTTCCTCACTCTCCATAGGAGTCGTACCAGAGATTGGAGGGAAGTGAATGTTGTTCTCTTTCCAAGAAGGGTAATAGGGAAATCCCTGGCAATTACAGACCAATCAATCTTACATCTGTGGTAAGCAAGATTTTGGAAAGAATTCGGAAGGATTTATGACTATTTGGAAAAGCATAGCATAATTAAAAGCAGTCAGTATGGCTTTGCGAGGGGCAGGTCATGCCTCACAAATCTAATTGAGTTCTTTGAGGAGGGGACGAAACAGATTGAAGGAGGTCGGATAGTGGATGTGGTGTATATGGAAATCAATTGATAACATTCCTCATGGTAGGCTCATTCATAAAGTCAGGAGGTATGGGATACAGGGAGATTTGACTCTCTGGATTCAGAATTAGTTGGCTGACAGAAGGCAGAGTGTGGTTATAGATGGAAAGTATTCTGCCTGGAGGTCAGAGGTGATTGGTGTCCCGCAGCGCTCTGTTCTTGTGCCTTTGCTTTTTGCAGTTTTGATGAATGACTTGAATCAGGAGGATGAGGGGTGGGTTAGTAAATTTGCCAATGACACAAGGTTGGACGTGCCATTGATAATATCAAGGGGTATTGCAGGCTGCAGCGTGACATAGACAGGATGCAGAGCTGGGCTGAGAAATGGCAGATGGAGTTCCACCTGGATAAATGCAAAGTGATTCATTTTGGTAGATCGAACTTGAATGCTGAATATAGGATTGATGACAGGGGGTTTGGCAGTGTGGAGGAACAGAGGGATCTTGGTGTTCAAGTGCATAGATACCTCAACTTTGCCACCCAAGTGGATAATGTTATTAAGAAAGCATATGGTGTTTTGAATTTCATTAATGGGGGATCAAGTTTAAGAGCCGTGAGGTTTTGCTGCAGCTCTACAAGACCCTGGCGAGACCACACTTGGAATACTATGTCCAGTTCTGGTCGCCCTACTATTTGAAAGATGCAAAGGCTTTGGAGAGGGTGCAAAAAAGGTTTCCGAGATGCTGTCTGGACTAGAGAGCTTGTCTTATGAACAGAGGTTGACTAAGCTTGGACTTTTCTCTCTGGAGAGAAGGAGGAAGAGAGATGACCTGATCGAGGTGCACAAGGTAATAAGAGGCATGGATAAAGTCGATAGCCAGAGACTTTTACCCAAGCCAGGATTGACTGCGACAAGGGGTCATGGTTTTAATAGGTTAGGAGGAACGTATAGAGAAGATGTCAGAGGTAGATTCTTTATGCAGAGAGTTGTGAACGCATGTAATGCGTTGCCAGCAGTGGTGGCAAAATACCTAATACAGCATCAAGTGTTTTGAATAAGGTAACAATGTTGAATCTTCTCTTTATATCTTCCACTGTCTTCTTTCCTTCTTCTTAGGGATTTTGTTTCACTGGTCACTGATCATTAAAGGTATCTTTAAGAGAGCCGTTTTTCGGGCAGTCTGTATTGTGCTGGTGGCTTGTTAGTTCTCCCTCAACGGTTCAATTTTTCCTGGTCTTATACCCCAAAGCATCAGATTGTTTCATTGGGTTTTAATATTGTCAATACACTAAATTCAAACTTGATTGGAGGTTGGTATTTTGGGGTATAATTTAAACTGACTGGCCGAGCTTGAATTTGTTTTGTCGTCTCCAGACAACCCAGCTAATCCAGCTGTTCGACCAAACTTTACATTGTTACCTTATTCAGAACGCTTCGTGCTGTATCAGGTATTTCTGCGAGCTTTTAACTCTCTTAAAAGGTACAGTATCCCTTACACCTTTGTATCACTACAATGAAATCTAATTCTTATCTACCCAATTATTGGCTGCTTTTGCGACAACATATCAGCAGTAAATGCAAGGACAAATGAGTCTGTGATTAAAGACACATCTTGCACCAATTCTGTTAATGTCAGTTACAAGGGTAGTATCTTACTAATTATTTGCCATCATGATAACATTTTTGGGGTTTTCAGGAGGTAATTTGTCTGCTGACACATGAATTTTTAGTGTGCCAAAGTAAAATTGATCCATGACATTCAATAGGAACACCATTGCTGAAACCCGCACTTACAATGTACTGAGGGTTACCAATGACCAAAAACTGAACTGGACGAACTATATACTATGGCTAATAGAGCATGTCAGAAGTTGGAAGTTCTAAAGCAAGTAACTTGCCTCCTGAATCTTCAAACCCTGTCCACTATTCACAAAACAAGTCAGTAAAAATCACAGGGATAAACAACAAAGGCAAGTTATCCCTACACAGAAGAGAGAGAGAGAGAGAGAGAGAGAGACTTTGAGGAGCTGCTGTACCTAACACATTCTGTTTCTCCCACTCTGTCTCTGAAAGAGCTGCATGATTGGCATTAAAGTAGTATCTGTTTTTAATTTAACCTAGGGTGCATCTGCAGTAAGTTACTCCAATCTATGTCTCATTAAAGCATGGATGATCATGTAAGGCAGTTCATTAAGTTGGGAACATTATTGAAATGTGAAATATATGTGATTAATTCATGATCGAATAGTCAGTTCAGTGTTGCAGAATTAATTTGTGTTTATTCCCCTTTCAAAGTTGGACCTTTGGAAACCAGTATCCTGACATGTTTGTTAGCATTCACTTCAAACAAAAGTCGAGAAGGAAACTTTAAGTTGACAGAAAAGAAACAAAAGAGTGCTGCGAAGGACAAAGCGCTTGCAATTTTTTTTAAAGAAGTGCAAACATAAGACTCACTCAATTGTGAATAGCTAGAATTTTCATTTTGGAATATGGAGATTTATTTGTAATACATTAACAAAAGCATTTACTTACAGAAACATCGAAACAAGATTAGGCTATTCAGCCCTTCAAGATCATTCTGGCATTCTAGATGGATGGATAATAATCAATGATCAATCAATACTATATTTCAACATTTGCCTTATAACCCTTGATGTCACTAATACTGAGAATATCTAACCATCTCTGACTTGAAAATACTCATTGGCTGAGCTTTCACAATCCTCTGGGGCAAAGATTTTCCGAGATTCAGTCCCTTCTGAGTGAAGAAATTGCTCCTCATCTCAGTACTAAATGGCTTGCCCCTTATTCTGAGACTGTCCTCTAATTCCATATCCATAGTCAGGGGAATCATTCCAAGTTTAAAGATTTTATTTATGTTCTATATTTATTTATACACATATTTTGGTATTCGTGTCACCTCAGCTGTGCAAAACCCAAAAAAGAGAACACCAGCATAGAGATTAAGATTAGAGTGGTGCTGGAAAAGCAGATTAGGCAGCATCCGAGGAGCAGGAAAATCGACGTTTCGGGCAAAAGCCCTTCATCCTGAAACGTCAATTTTCCTGCTCCACTCTTATCTTGACTCTAATCTCCAGCATCTGCAGTACCCACTTCTACCTAGCACAGAGGTTAAGGTGACTACATCATCTAAGAAACGAATTAGTGGGAATGAAGAGAAGAAAAGGAAGAGCTGTTCAAATAAAATTACATGGTCTATGATAGGGTACAGTTTGACAGATCAAATGACTATTCTTAAGTTTGAAATTCCCAACCATTATGCAATACATTACAAGTGATTGAAGTGCTTAAATTGTTGTCTAACATACCTATAATTGACAATGGACTACCAGAAAATATCATTCCTCACCATACATTCATATGAAACATAAAAAGATTACCAACTTTAAAACCAGACTGCTTTACTACATACATCATCCAATTCTCAACACTGTATTCACTGTTTCATGAAATACCATTTCTGAAACCCCCATTTACAATGTACTGAGGGTCACCAATGACCAGAAACTGAACTGGACAACTATATACTGTGGCTGACAGAGCATGTCAGAAGATGGAAGTTCTAAAGCAATAAACTTGCCTCCCAATTAAATCACAGTATCTTGGAACACCTAGAAAAAAGTCTCTGCCACATTAAATCCAAAAACAACTTTAAAATTTTGCACATTGGTTTGTCAAAAAATTGGCAAGTCACGAATGTGGTACAAACTGTACATATATTTTGTGCACATCTACACATACAATAACAATAAGAATAATTTGGTGATTTACAGAAAATTAAATGAGCAATAGGGCCTGTGTAACTCACTAACTATTAAACAAAGCAGGCTTCAAATAGAACTTGCAGACTTTGAATAAATCCATAAATAAAACATTCTAGATTATTTATTTTCTTAAAACTAAAAAGCCAAAAAACCAGTCAAATCTAATTTAAAGAAATTCTCATTGTTGTTCTTTGGAGTGGCACATGACGTTTTTTTTCCCCCCAACTTCACTGATGACGTTTTGGCAATCTTTGGCAGAGCTGAATATTATGGAATTGTCCTGGCTCCTGAGAACAATTCCAATCATTGCAACCTTGCTCTGAATGTGGACAAAAGAGCTGAAATCCATAAGCTGGGTGAGAACGATTGCCCTTAACATCAAGGGAGCATTTGATCAAGCTAGACATTTAAGAGTCCTATTTAAATGAAGTCAATGAGAATCAGCAGTTTTCCCTGGCTGCTGTTATAAGTAGCATAAAGGAAGAATATTGCAATTATTGGAAGCCAATCATTTCAGCTCCAAGACACTGCTGTAGAAGTTCTTTCCAGCAAGTTAACAAGTATAACCGTCTTGGCTGGATTTTCCACAAATTTTATAAATAACCCATGACATTTTGTGAACAAGCAAATCCCACTATTTGACAACAAAAGTACATAAAATATCAAGCAGGGCAGCATACCTATTTCCTTGCTTTGTGAAGGCTCTTGTTCTCCTTTCACCATCAACGTATTTCATTTAGAGCAAACATGATCCTCAAGTGTATTGTTCAGGTACACAGCCAAATGTTGAACTATGGTTGTTAAAACTGGATTTATTGCTTCCCAGGCATCTTTTGATTTCGTCAGTTGTGTAGGATCTGAACACATCTCACTGTTCTCTGCTTTACATAGGCTATCAAATGTCTAGTTCACATATTTATCAATCCATAATTCACTTCATCTTCACCCACTCCAAAGGGGAGGCAATGGCCTTCTGGTATTATCACTAGACTGTTAATCTAGAGACCCAGGAAATGTTCTGGGGACCCGGCTTCGAATTTTGCCATGGCAAATGGTGGAATCTGAATTCAATTTTAAAAATCTAGAATTAAGAGTCTAAATGATGATCATGAATTAATTTCCAATTCTCAGAAAAAAAGTTCTGGTTCATTAATATCATTTAGGGATATCTTTACCTGGTCTGGTTTACATGTCACTCCAAACCCACAGCAATGTGGTTGACTCTCAGTTGCCATCTGAGCAATTGGAGACGGGGAATAAATGCTAGCGACGCCCTCACCCCATGAATAAACTTTTTAAAAAGCTACAACTGTTTCCATAGACATACTCAAAAATTCCTGCAAGGAACTTTGATCTCCAGCACAGTTAGTTAATCTAGACTTTTGCTTGGACATATGTACTGGAAATATTTTCAAAATTTTTCACTCCACAGTTTAGCAGCTGGGCATTATCAAAGTTCATACATATTGTCAATGTGACTTAATGGATGCTCATTTTTTTTGCTGCAGTCTGATGTTGAATTGCTGAAATTTGTAATTTTGACATTTTATAGATTAAGAAATCTTGGTCTTCTGCTGCAACATTAGATTTTTAATTTCATAAAGTAGTTATGTGGATCAGCTGTTGTTCTGAATCTTTACTGGACTTGGGAAGTAATTTGGCCCAGTTAAGCATGTAAACATGCATTGCATAACTGTTGGTAATTATAACATTTCAGCAATTGTCAATTGAGATACTGAATGCTCAAGATCAATCCTGCAGTTGGTCCCTGTTTTCATGATGCATTTTGTCTTAGGCATCTTCTTCAGACCAGATTCCTCTTTCTTTCATTATTGCATCAGTTTTTCAGTATCAGTGAATTCTTTCATCACAGCACAATTATTTCACAAGTTCTAAATATTATGGTTCCAGCTTAAAAGGTCATTTTTTGTTAAAAATTGCCATGCCAATAAGATGGCCATAAGATGTAGGAACTCAATTAGGCCATTCAGCCCATTAAGTCTGTTCTGCCATTCAATCATAACTGATATGTTTCTCAACCTTATTCTCTTGCCTTGTCCCCATAACCCCTTACTAATCAAGAACTATTTCTATCTTAAATATGCTCAATGACTTGGCCTCCACAGCCTTCTCCAACAAGGAGTTCCACAGATTCACCACCTCATGGCTGAAGAAATTCCTACTCATTTTATTTCTAAGGACCCATTCACTGAGGCTGTGGCTTCTGATCCTAATCTGTCCTACCAGTGGAAACACCCTCTCCATGTCTACTCTAGCCAAGCATCTTTGTGAGATTCCCTCATCTTTCTCAACCCCATCAAGTACAGATTCAGAGTTCTCAACCATTCCTCATATGTCAAGTCCTTTAAACCCAGGACCATTCTAATGACTTGCCTTATGTGGGTGTGTAAACTCCTACAACATTTTTGCATCAAGTACACACGAACTGTTTCATTTCACGCATTAATTATAGTGTAAAATAAGTAAAACATGCATGCCAGGACTGGCAATTGAGGCTGACTACTTATACAAGTACAGGATTTCAAAGAATGGAGTCAATTTATATGCCAAAGAGCGCAAAACATGATTTTTAGCATCAATAAACTGGAGTTGTTTTTAGATGCGAGGCTGACTAATGCACTGTAATCCATTACTTGTTAAAACTAAGTGCTGTAGACACAGAATTCAGCATCTACAAACATCACTTCCTCTCTTTTCCTTTTATGTCTGCACTTGCTAAACATTTAATACCCATGGATGTTCAGCTTCCAGCCTTGGTTGTGAGGTGACCATATCTCCGTAATCACAATCACATCGTATTCATTTATTAGTATTTATGCAGTTACTTCATCTACCTTATTGCAAATGCTCTACCCATTCTAATGTAGCATTTTTAGATTTGTCTATCCGACAATTTTACCCCTTTCTTGTGCTATGGCCCAATTCTCAGCTAGCCTTTATTTCTTCTGCCTTCCACTTTTGCTTTCTACCTTTTTCTCTCTCATTTTTACCTTTGTTTCCCTCACTTTTATCTCCCTATTCAGGTTCCCATTTCATTCAAGTTTAAAGTCTCCCCCACAATGCTAGCAACTGTTTCTGCGAGGATACTGGTCCAGGTCTTGCTGGAATGCATCTCATCCTATCTTCCAAAAATCCAGTTTCAATGTCTACAGAATCTGAATTCATAGAATCACAGAATATTTAAGAAACTAGGTTCTGGTGATTCACTCGTGATAGTGAAGTGTTTTCTCACAACACTTGGATCAGCAACCTGACTACACCTCTATCTCACAGTTCTGCTTTGCTGTCAGTGCTCTGGGGCTTTTCCATATCCATGCTTAGCTGGAGCCTAAGACAAGATTTACCAAAGAAAAGTAGTTTACGGAGGAGCCCTATGTGTCCATGCTGAATTTTCCCTATTAGATTCTCCCCTTGAAATCTGAAGTACGAATCAAAGGATCTCTTCATATTTAGCCGTTTGTTCAATCCTTTGATCTCTTAAAATATCATTGGTCTTTCATACAGTTGGCAGCTGCCCCACACTCATTTGAACTTCAAAGTACTGCAGATCTTGCAGATCTCAAGTAAAAACAGTAGAAATTTTCCAACCAGGTCTAAGCTTGTTCTATTCTTTTTGGGTACTTGTTACTTCCTTGCCTTTTTTGGAGTACTAATAATTAAAAAGACAAATATAATTCCTTAGAAATAAAGCAGAAAAGAATAGTTTTTTTCTACCTGGTACGCCCTCCAAGGATTCTAATTAATGCAATATAAATTTGACACAGTAATTTTGCATTTTTAGTTTGATCACCATTTTTTGAGGTACAGTTGCACAAGATAAAGGAAATCAATAGAACTCAGTTATATCTTTGGCAGAAACATGCAGCTATTTTCAGCTATACATCACAAGCTTCAACACGTGGCACTTCTAAACTAAGGCTTTTGTTTGGTGTAAAAACAAAAAACCTAGAAGATTGAGTCTAATATTTCTATATGCACAATAGAGAGAACTTTTATCTTTAAAAATGCACACATAGAAAAAAGCAATTACAGAAGTGACAAATTAGATCTGAGATCTTTGACAAATGTAATTAATTGACAGTACCAATACCAATGAAGTAGGCACAATTCAATAAGTCATTGCCTACAACTATTTTAGCACAATGCACGGGATAGCACCTGGGTTTAAAGCAGGAGTCTCAGATTGTAACTGAATATAAATTTGATGTAATTCACAAAGCCAGCAAGTGTATAATACCCCATCTTTTTCCCCCAAACATAAACAAGCGTGATCTTTAGCAATCAGCGAATGTTGGCAAGCTTATCTTCATGTTGTAGTCAGCTATGCAAAATGCATACATCAAGAATTTTGCTCATCTGGACATTTCATAGTATAAAACAGCATAAGGTTTAGCGCAAAACAAATGTACACACATTGCCAAAGCATTAGTCCTCGATCAGCTCTTCAGAATTGAGGTTATCTTTTGTAATATCCCACAGGAACAAGAAGAGATTCATAGTTTATCGTAAAACTGTAAACAACCAGCCATATTGCCCCATTTGATTAAGATCCCGTTGTAATCTGAGGTAACCTTCTTCACTGTCCACGACACCTCCAATTTTGGAGTCATCTGCAAACTTATTAACTATACCTCTTAAGCTCATATCCAAATCATTTATATAAATGACGAAAAGTAGTGGACCCAGCACCGATCCTAAAGAGTCATCCTTTCACTCTGCGACTGTGCCCTTGGGTTTTATTCTCCCCTACTAGTAGAAACATCATCTTCATATCCACTCCATCCAGGCCTCTCAGGGTTCTGCAAGTTCAATCAGATCTCTCCTTACTCTTCTCAAGTCCCTTGAGTACAGACCTGCTCCTCATATGTCAACTCCTTCATCCCCAGGATCATTCTTGTGAACCTCTCAAATTTCCCTCAAGGGCAGCATATCCTTCCTTAGATAGGGGGCCCAAAACTGTTCTTATTATTTCAAAAGTAGTCTGACTAGTGCCTTATACACCTTCAGCAGTACATCCTGCATTTTGAATTCTGGCCCTCTCAAGATCAATGCTAACATTGTATTGCTTTCCTAAATGCCAAAAGAATCTGCATGTTATCCTCAACACGATCCCGAACAGGGACTCCCAAATTCCTTTGTGTTTCAGACTTCCAAAGCCCTAGTCCTATGCAAACACTCCAGTACTACTATTTCCCCCTTTCCATTACTTCACCATTACAGCATGGGGTGGCAGGGTAGCTCAGTGGTTAGCACCAGGGACCTGGGTTTGATGCCAGCCTAGGGCAACTGTCTGTGTGGAGTTTGCACATTCTCCCTGTGTCTGCGTGAGTTTCCTCAGGGTGCTCTGGTTTCCTCACACAATCAAAAGGTGTGCCGGTTAGGTGAACTGGCTATGCTAAATTGCCCATAGTGTTCAGGGATGCATAGGTTAAGTGCATTAGTCAGGGGTAAATGTAGAGTAATAAGATAGGGGAATGGGCTGGATGGGTTACTCTTCAGAGGTTTTGGCCGAAGGGCCTATTTCCCCACTGTAGGGATTCTATGATTATTGAAAGTGCAAACACTCGCTTCGGCACAAATCTACAACTTAAATCCCTCTGCTGCTCCACCTCGGTCTTTTCCTTAATGACCTTTCTTAAAATCGATCATTTTAAATCACATTTCTGGCCACTCGTACATCTACGTTTTCTTTCGTTCTGCATCCACTTATCTCTGATATTGCTTTAGTGAAATGCATAAGGATAGTTTTCCACATTAAAGACATAATTGGTGATTTTCTAACCGTACATTTATTTTTCCTGTTTCTATTAAAGTACATCTATTCAGCATTTAAATCTTGCAAAAACTGCCTAACAGTACCTTGAATTTATGTAGCACCTTAATAATGTTTTCTAAGGCACTTTACAGATTCATCAGCAGCACCAAGATAGAGTGTAATTCTGAAAAGAAACCAAACATACCAAAGAATTTGGTTTAAGGAAGATTTTACCGGACCAATGGAACTACATAGGTTTGAGTACAGAATTCTTGAGCACAGGATCGAGGTGACAGAATGTAAAATTGCCAATGGTTGGCTAAAGGAAGGGTATGTGTAAAAGGCAGAGGAAGATAAATCTGGAATATCGTAGGGCTGATGGAAAAAAGGGAAGGGATGGGTCTCTGAGGAAACTTGAAAACAAAGATGCAAGTTTTAAAATTGAGGCAACGCTGAACCGCAAGACAATGCAGGTCAGGTGGCACTTGGAAGTTAGAACACAGACAGTAAGTTTTGTAAAATTACATAATTATGAAGAATGCAACATGAGGAGAACATTGCAACTGTCATGTCTATAAATAGCAAAGGAACGGATAAGGATTTCAACATCAGATGAGGTGAGGCAAGAATGAGGATGGATAATGTTAGGGAGGTGCAAGTGAGTGATTTTTGTGAATGAGGACAAATTGATTCAGCTCAATGACAAATAGAATGTCAACACTGCAAATGGGCGAGTCCAGCAGAAAAACTGAGGGAAAGGATAGGTGGTAAAGCAATGTAGCTGATAGTTGACCATGTACAAATCCAGCAGCTGCATTTCCAGAGGCTGTCATGGAGGTCCAGCATGTAGATAAAAATTAGGAGGACCCAGAACAGTTCTTTAGAATGCTGAGGTAGTTGCAAGGAAATGGGAAGAGAAACTATTTCACATGGTTCTCTTGCTACAAGAGAAGTGAAAAAGATTGCAACCAGGTGAATGCAGTCCCTTGTGGACAGGTGGAGAAACACTCGAAAGAATGCTGCAGTTGACCATATTAAAGGTTACACACATACCCAGAAGGATGAGTAACAGGTTTGTTGTAGTCACAAAAGAGTATTATTTGTCACTTAAATAAGCACTGATTCAATATTGCTGTAGGAAGTCTGAATCTGGTACAGATTTGGGAGCCATAACAGCTTTTGGGATTGGGACAGTAGATTACAAAGACAGATGTGACAAGAATGGATTCGATATTATGAGAACTTTTTAGATTTTTTTTTGAAAATAAGACAGTATTTGCGGTCTATGCATCTATTTTATGTACAGCAATGTTGTCAGGTAATTGGATTCAATTTTGTCTTACTATTCAAAAAGAAAACTATGTACTGCTGCAGACTTAATGCTTTTTTAAAATTACCAATGCAATTTTATTCTTGAGCTCTTGATACTGAAATTTCTGAATAATAACCAGCACACTTTTAATAAACAAAAATGAAATTATGGTCCTTGGATAGCTGCATTCTGTTTAAATTTTGAATAATGTCATTTATATTTTTCCTAGCAGATGCTGAGAGACTTTACAAGGACACCAGGTTCAATCAGAACCCTGATTAAAGTTCCATCTGGAGCTTAATGGATTCACAGATCTGTTACAATTACCAAAGTCACCAGTGTCAATCTTCACAACTGTATAAGAGCCTTCAGTTCCCATGTCTACAACAAAACATTTTTAATCAAACAGCCTCAATCCATTTACAATAAGTGGAAGAAAACCTGCATATTTGCCAGGATAGAACTAAACACGATGCAAAGCAACTGAAAATTGTGTCCCAGCACGTAACTGGTCATGAAATAATTATGACATTACTCCCAACAGGAAACTATCCCCACTAAATTTTGTCTTCATGTTTAGAAGATCTTTTGTGACATTTGCACAATATTTTGATACTCAAATAAAAGCATACATTCAATGCAGTTTCACCCTTTAGAATTGCAGCATCATACCTGTTAAACATGCTTTAGGTCAGAACCACTTAAGTATGCACATATTTATTTTTCAATTTTCAGAGAGCTATATTCATCGACAATTTTTTTCTAAGTCAGTTCCTTAGAACCTACGTTCAGAGAATTGGCAAATCTGTTCTTCTCATGACAGAGGCTAAAAGAACTTGTTCTATTTTAAAATCTCCCTCATCCATCTACCATAATATCATGATCTAGTCTGATAAAGACTATTTCTATGCTTTCAAGCAGCTTCTCCCAATATTGTCATCCACTTTGCAATATGTTTATTCCAGTTCAAAAAGGGTCTGAATTGGAACTCCATCAACAAATCAAAGGTTAGAAAGAAATAAGAGCTATCCAACATCATGAATTTGCTTCAGGAGCTAATTCTTTTCCATGAGTTATACAGGGCAATATTTCTTCAAATTACTGCATTCTATTTTTATATAACCAGTTTCAAACAAACAATGGTTAAGTAGCCCTCAACTATTTACAGACAAACATATGAAACTTTTGTTCAAAACTTACATCTAGTAACTAGAACTGTATTAGCTACATTCTCAAACTGCTTACCAAAACGACTGGCACAAACTTATGAATAATTTAAGAGTGCAGGTAGCTTTTTAAAATATTGTGTATTCCAGGCTGAAAGAGATGACTATGAAAAGAAAAACAGACAGAAGTACTGTCAGTACTGTTGAATTTCCCTAACATTGCATCCCACTGTTAAAATTATTGAATTCAAGTTACACTGCTGCCCCACTGTCAGTGCTGTCGAATTCAAGTTACACTGCAGCTCTGTCAGTGCTGTTGAATTTTCCTTGCAGTGCAGCCCCATTGTCAGTGTTGTAGATTTCAAGTTACTCTGTAGCTGCACGGACAGACCTGACAGTCAAGAATTATCTAATTATTTGCGATTGCTACATATTAAATATAGGAGATGGGATGTTGTGTTGAGGTTGCACAGGATGTTGGTGAGGCCTCTTCTAGAGTATTGTGTCCGATTCTGGATCCCCCTCTGATAGGGAGGATATTATTAAGTGGAGAGGGTTCAGAAGATATTTACCAGAATGTTACTGGGAATGGAGTGTTTGAGGTATAAAGAGAGGCTGAATAGGCTGGGACATTTTTTTCACTGGAACATAGGAAGTTGAGAGGTCACCGTATAGAGGTTGTTAAAATCATGAGGGGTATAGATAATATGAATGGCAGGTGTCTTTTCCCTATGGTGGGGCATTTCAAGACTAGGGGGTATCTTTTTAAAGGCGAGAGGAGGAAGATTTAAAAAAGGACATGAGGGGGTTTTTTTTTACACAAAGAGTGGTTTGTGTGGGAATGAATCTCCAGAGGAACTGGTGGATATGACTACAGTTACAACATTTAAAAGACATTTAGATAAATACATGAATAGGAAAAGTTTGGGGGAATATGGACCCAGCACAAGCAAGTTGGACTAGTTTAGTTTTGGATTATGGTCGAGATGGACAGGTTGGACCAAAGGGTCTGTTTCTGTGCTGTATGACTGTAAACATGCATGGTTTATATTTGTCATATGCCTCAGTCAATTTCAACAGAAGAATTACATCACATTTTATTGCAGGATTGTTCATTTTGAAGGTAGCTGAAAAGATTAATATCATTTGGACTAAAATCCTGTTATTGTTACTTCTTGCTTATCCCTAACTTTATCTGGCAAATTCAAAGCAGCGTTAACAGGATGCACGGTAGTAGCACGACAGCACGCCAGTGGTGCAGTTAAGAAGCACTAGAGTTGAGTATATATCGTAATCTTAAATCAAATTCCTATCCCAATTCTTTTTCATCATTATTTAATCCTTAGCAAATGCCTATCAAGCAGCAACAGTTACAAGCACTGTCCATTTACAAATATGTGAACTGGCTATAACCAAGATGCCAAGCTCAAGGAAGACTTTCTCCTTTCACATGAAAATTTACCAAATGTTATACATAATCACACTTTTGGCACAACTTAAACAGTTACATAAAATTGAAGAATTATTTGCAGTTAAATGACGAGAAGCTTTAACAAATGCACCAACTACAATCTAGGTCATTTTTTCAGAAACTATAAATATAAAATCATAAACAGACATAAGATACTGAAAGTTAAAAACATTTGTTGCATGCAACATCATGTGGTTTTAGTGAATAATTAATTTTATAAAGAATTCTCACTCTAAAAAGCCAAAATCCAGAAATAAAGTATGTATAGTAGAGATTGAGTGAAGAGTAGCCAGTTTTTTTTTTTAGAAAGCATCCAAACTCAAAGACCCCACCACAGCAGTGGGATTGGGCTACTTTGATAGAAACTTCATTTCATTCTGCTCTATTTTTTCTGCAACTTGTAAGTTTCAGATTCTGCAATGAAACATTTTCAAATCAGTTTATTGCACATTATAAAAAACTACATCTTAGGACGAAACATACTAAATTCCCAATCGCTTTTAAATACTCTTCAACATCTTATTCACACAAAGATGTTGAACAACATTATTTTGTATATTTTGATGAATTACGTAAACTCTATCATACCATCAACATAAAAAAGAAAAAATGCAGCAATAATGCAAGTGGCACAATAAAGTTTACTAAGTCCCATAGAACCCCCAGAAGGTTTTCAAGCAAAGACAACCAAATTATTGAAATTTTACTTACCATTCAACTTACTTCAAAGAGCAATGCTACTTTAAGTGGAAATTGTACTAACGTGTCTCCATGGTTTGCTAAATCAAATTAAATATGAAAAACCTGATCAGCTAAAAAGCTCTGCTTTAAATAAATAATATCACTACAACATAATTTTCTAATTACTGATTATGCATAAAGCATTAAATCAGCTTTTTTAATTCAGTAGAAAACACAGCAGGAGACTTGGGAGGATTCTGTTTTACTAATAAGACAAATTTATCACTTTCATTGTAATTCTTAAACGATAACATTCACTTTTAAACATCAGCAAATACATAACTAGTTAAGTTTCACCTCAGTTTCAATCTCAGAATTTCAATCTCTCAGAATTTCCTTCCATTTTATATATCATGTATCATTATACATTATTGGTTTATGTCAATCATAAGTCGAGTGTGTGGTATTGGAAAAGCAGAGCAGGTCAGGCAGCATCCGAGAAGCAAGAGAATCGACATTTCGAGCATAAGCCCTTCATCAGGAATTATGCCCGAAATGTCGATTCTCCTGCTCCTCAGATACTACCTGACTTGTTGCACTTTGCCAGCACCACTCTGACCTCTACCATCTGCAGTCCTCGCTTTCTCCTATGTCAATCACAAGGCAAATATGGGAGAGACAGTGGGTGGTGTGATAGTCATGCCACTGAACTAGTAATCCAGAGGCCGAGGGTGTCTGGGTCATACATTCAAATCCCATCATAGGAAGTCGAATTCAATTAATAAATTTGAATATAAAACTAATCTCTAATGATGGCCATGACAACTATCACTGATTATTGTAATGATTTGGAGATGCCAATATTGGACTAGGGTGTACAAAGTTAAAAACTGGTGTTCTGTGATTTTTAACTTTGAATGTTGTAAAGATTAGATTAGATTCCTTACAGTATGGAAACAGGCCATTCAACCCAACAAGTCCACATCAATCCTCTGCAGAGCAACCCACCAGGACCCACTCCCCTACCCTATTTTTACCCCTGACTCATGCACCTAACACGATGGGCAATTTAGCATGACCAATTCACCTGATCTGCAGGTTTTTCGATTGTGGGAGGAAACCGGAGCACCCAGAGGAACCTCACGCAGACATGGGGAGAATGTGCAAATTCCACACAGATAGTTGCCCAAGGCAGGAGTCGAACTGGATCCCTGGCGCTCTGAGGTAGCAGTGCTAACCACTAAGCCACCACGCCGTCCCAAAATTCCATCCAGTTCATTATTGTCATAGAATCATCGAGATGTACAGCACGGAAACAGACCCTTCGATCCAACTCGTCCATGCCAATATCCCAATCCAATCTAGTCCCACCTGCCAGCACCCAACCCATATCCCTCCAAACCCTTCCTTATTCATATACCCACCCAGATGCCTTTTAAATGTTGCAATTGTACCAGTCTCCACCACGTCCTCTGGCATTTTGGATTGCCATTTTGCACACAAAAATGTGCAGGTCAGGTGAATTGGCCATGCTAAATTGCCCGTAGTGTTAGGTACATTAGTCAGAGGAAAATGGGTCTGGGTGGGTTACTCTTCAGAGGTTCGGTGTGGATTGGTTGGGCCGAAGGACCTGTTTCCACACTGTAGGGAATCTAATCTAATCTACTCAGAACTTCCAATCAACAACAGTTAATTTTTCCTTTTGCCCTGAACTTACCATCATGTAGTGTGACAAAGGTAGGCTCCTAGAAAACAGTCAAACTTTATTGACACCAGAATAATCATACTTATGGTTATATCAACAAACAGTTATAGAACTTACTAGAACAATTTTTTTTCCCCCACAGGCACTTTTTTCCTATACTTTTAAAACGACAGGCCATTTAAATAAGCTCACATTTCTACAGACTTTAATCACCCTTCAAAAGTATTTATTAATTCTCTTTTCGAATAAAAGTGCAACTTCCACACTGTAGTTACTTTTAAATTGATTCAGTTCAAAGACAGTACTGAATGAGAGACTCAGTTCAGGTTTCCCACAATTGAAAATCAAACCATGTCTCTATTCCCCTACACACCATCCCTTTTGCTTCTACTCCACTAGAGCAAGCTGAAATAGGATCTGTTGGAAATGAGGCTACATGTTTTTGAACATCTGACCACAATGGTTCTGAAATTTTACTGTAATAATTCAACAATTCAAAAACCTTTCCTTTTAAAAAAAGCCTTTATATAATCAATGTAACGGTTTAAACAACATAGAAAATCAGGTGAAGAAAATTAAGAAACACATTTTCTGACGAGACTGAAAACTTTAAGAGTCCTTTATAACTTGTTTTCTGCTCTCAAAACAGAATTCATTATATCGCTTAAGTGATAAAATAGTGTCTCCTCTTCTGAGCTAAAGTTATTTTAGCCTGGTGCTACGTCCATTCAAGCTCAGCATTACCATTCTGCAGCTTCTGTTTTTCTTCCAATCATAGTGTGTGCCTGTCTTTCACTAGTTTTTCAGCTTCCTGTTATGCCTGCTCTGCTTGGCTTCTAGCATTTCATATTTCCTCTTAAATGTTCCAGCATTTCTCGTAGCTTGTTATTTGGCTCTAGTAAACCATTCTATGACTGTGATACAGTGGCAACCTGCATCTGCAGTTCACTAATTTGCTATCTGAATTCAATTGCATCTTTTTTTCCTTTTACAAGTTCTTTTATTTGAAATATGGGCTGTTAAAGTTTTGACTAAAGGTAGGAAGGTCTCCTTTATAACCTGTACACTTTGCAGCTTCTCAACCAAATGCCCCTTGCCAGCATGCCAACTTGTATCCTGTTCAAGGTCAAAAATCAGAGAATAAAGAGAATTAAGATAATTTGCTGAGAAACTTTAGGGTATTATGGGTTTGCAGAAATTATTTTAGCTGCCTAAACCTTTGCTCTTTTGCTGTCAAGTTTTTTTCATGTCTTTCAGTAATGGCCTCAAGAATTTCAATATTTGACTGCAACACCATAATTTAGCTTTGCACATTATCACTCACAATAATAGAATGTAAGCAATCTCATTTTTTCTGATCAGACATTGTCCTCTCAGGAATGTTGCAGTATTCCAATGCAGTCCAATGCAAATTCCAGGGATAGCACCTTATTTTCCATTTAGGCACTTTACAGCCTTGTGAAATTAACATTGTTGATTGAAGTTGTGAAACTTGGTTCTCCATTTTGATATTTTCCCCTCCCCATTACCTGTACACGGATTTCATGTTTTTGCTTTTATTTAGAGCTGAGCTATATTCCGCTAACACTACCCCTCTTGATCTATGTTTTGTCTCTTCTCTACAACCATTACTACTCCCTTTGACTGTCATATTATGAAACCTTTGCGTTCAAATCTTCCTCACCATTTTCCCTGATAATTCACTTGTTCCCCTTTGTCACAACAGAAATCTTTTCATATTCTCATCTCTTTTCAGTTAAATTAGTAATACTGAATTCAAAACATTAAATTATGATTGTCTCTTCAGATGCAGTCAGACTATTGAATTTTTCCAATATATTGTTGGTGTCTGATTGGAGGGTGTTTCCCAATATGCATAATACCCACTTCTTCAGTCAGATCGCTGTCATCCTATGGTTATCAAAGATCAGTAGCAGCCTTTTACAACTGCACAACCAGATGACAGCAGGACTATCTGTTTCTGTGATGTACTGTAATGTTTTTTGTTTGGTTGTGTTATCTTTTGATTCGGATTGTATCTGGTCAAATCTCAATTTCAACATATTTCATCTGCTTAACATTTTTGGTTACAGAGAATTATTTTTTAGGTACATATTTTCTTTAGAATTTTCAAGAATGATCTGCTGGGTGGGTTGGTCTCTATGGGATATTATGGTACGCTCTGGTATCAAGTTCCAGTTTCAGAGTTGTGGCTATGGTGTTATTTTTCATATTGTCTCTGATCGAAATAGTTGTTCAAATTACTCTTTTTCTGGGATGTCAGATTTTGCATGTCATGCAGTCAGATAAATCATATGTAACCTCAAGTTTATGATCATCTTCCAGAATACAATTATTCTACAAGAACAGAAGACATTGGAGCAGCAATAGACCACTTGGCCCAATGAACCTGCTTTATTATTTAAAATGATCATAGCCAATCATGAGGTTCTACTTGCCTTTCCTGACTGCTCTGCACATCCCTCTATTCCCTGAAAAACCAAAAATCTGTTTACTGTAGCCTTAAATGGATTCAAAAGTGCTACATCCACAATCTCCGGATGAGAGGCATCCATAGAATCCCTATAGTGCAGAAAGATGCCATCTGGCCCATCAAGTCTGTACTGACCATCCAAAGCACATCCCACAGGGAAGGGAGAACCAGTAGAGGTATTGTATTTGGATTTTCAGAAGGCTTTTGATAAAGTGCCATATAGCAGGGTAGTAGGCAAAATTAAAGCATGTGGGATTAGGGGTAATATATTGGTACAGATTGAGAATTGGTTGACAGCCAGGAACAGTGTGGGAAAAATGTGTATTTTTCCAGATGGAAGGCAGGGGCTGATGGTGTTCCACAAGGATCATTGCTTGGGCCTGAGCTGGCCACCATTGATAAATGACCTGCATGAGGGAACCAAATGCAACTTTATCAAGTTTGCTAATTAGCACAAAATTGGGCAGGATTGCAAGTTGTGAGGGGGATGCAAGAAGACTTCAAGATGATTTAGACAAGTCAAATGATTGGGTAAATACTTGGCAGAAGCAGTACAATATGGATACATGTCAAGTTATACACTTGAGTGTGAAACCAAAAATGCAGAGTATTCGTTAAATGCTGACACATTGGGAAGTGCAGATATATAGAGGGATCTGGGTGTCCCTGTACACCAGTCAAGGCAAGTGGACAGGCAGGTCAGCAAGAAATTCAGAAGGTGATTAGGATATTGGCCTTCACTACAAGACGATTTGAGTTCAGAAACTGGGGTGTCCAACTGCAGTTACACAGTGCCTTGGTGAGACTACAACTTAAGTATTGTGTGGAGTTTCGGGCCTCCTTACTGAAGAAAGGTGTCGTATCTGGGGTGCAGCAGAGGATCACCAGACTGACAGCAGGGATTGCAGGACTGTCTTGTGAGGAAGTATTGGTTCAACTAGGCCTTTATTCACTAGAATTTGAGAGATAATTTGATTGAAATGCATAAAACTCTAATGGGACTGAACAGACTAGATGTTAGGTAAGGTGTTTCCCCAGTTGGGGAATCTATTACCAGGGGACACAATCTCAGGATATGGGGTGGATCATTTAGGAGGAAAGAAATCTCCCTCAAAGGGTAGTGAACCTGTGGAATTCTCTACCACAGAGGGCTGTGGAGGCCAACTCACAATGTATTCAAGAAAGACTATTTTACAGGGAATTGACAGGCATAGGAGAAAACAGGAATATAGTGTTGAGATAGAAGATCAACAATGATCATACTGGAGCAGGTTCAAAGGGCCAAATGGACTAGTTTCTACACTTACACTTGTTAGATTAATTTTCAATGCTGTTAAGAAATTGTTAACAGATTCACCTGGTTCCTCCCTCAAAATACATGGTGGTGCTTTGACCTTGGCTGAAGGTGTATACTGAATTTTTTTCAAAATGTTGAATGTCACTTCATCCTTATTCACCTTAGTTATCCCAACAAATCTAAACTTTTATCTCCTGCGCAGGAAAGTCTGTGGTTGAGCTTTGCATCTTCTTTGACCTTTTTAGAAAAATAAATGAATGCAAATCTATACTTTTATTACAACTTCTCAAATTATGTTTCCACACCATTATCTGCCTAATTTATCCCAAGTGAAAAATGAATTCATTGCTAATTCATATCATTTTTGTGCGATTCACTCAGTTTTGTCTCTCTGTGGCATTAATTCAAACTCCATATATAGTCAACATTAATTCCATTTGAAAATTAGACTTTCACTCAAAGACATGTGCTACCACCAATGTTATGTCTTGTAGCTCCCAGACTTTTCAAATGCTGGTGTTTCTCAGTTCACACTATTATATTTTCTTAACATGTACAGAGCACCCTACCGGGGGGGGGGGGGGGGGGGGTTGCAATGTTGAATTAAATTTTAAATAATGAAGTCAGGGAGGTGGTTGAAGAATCAGACAGCAATCATAACTCTGTTACATTAAAGATTGTTATTGACAAAAAAACTAAAGATGGGTCTGAAATCAAAGTTCTTAACTAGGGGAAGGCTGATTTAAGTAAAATCAGGTGTGATTTGGCCCTAGTGGGCCAAATGCAGTAAACCATAGATATCAAGGGACTTACAAGAGAAAAGGGAGGCTTATGGCAAATTCTGAAGGCTCAAACTAGAAGCCCTAGAGGAGAACAACATGTGCAAGGGGAAATATACAAAGGAAATCAGGAGAGCAAAAATGGGGTGTGGAAAAATAATGGCAGGCAAAACAAAGGAAATTCCTAAGTTATAATTACATTAAGGATAAAAGTATAACTAGGGAAACAGTAGGGCACATTAAGGTCCACGTTGGTAATTGCGTGCGCAGCCACAGGCAAGGTTCTAAGTGAATGCTTTGTGTCTATATTCACTAGAGAGAAGGGCAGAGTAGGTATACAAATCAGGGAAAAGGTATGAGACACTTCAAGAATATTGGCTTTGACGGGGGAAGACTCCCAGTGGTCTGGTAAGCTTAACAGTCGATAAATATCCAGGGCCAGATGAAATGCATTGTAGTCAGTTTGGTGCGGCAAGGAAGGAGAAAGTGAGGTCTGCAGATGCTGGAGATCAGAGCCGGAGATGTGTTGCTGGAAAAGCAGGTCAGGCAGCATCCAGGGAACAGGAGAATCGACGTTTCGGGCATAAGCCCTTCTTCAGGCGGCAAGGAAGGATATAGCAGGGCACTGGCAATAATTTTGAAATCCTCCGGGCCACAGGAGAGATGCTACAGGACTGAAGAACAGCCATTGTAATATCATTATTCAAGAAGGGGGCAAAGGATGAAACAGGAAACTAAAGACTAGCCAGTCTAACCTCAGTGGTGGGGAAATTACATGGAAGCAATCTGAGGGACAGAGTTAATCTGCACTTGGAGAGGAAAGAAGAGTCAGCATGGCTTTGTTATGGAGCGATCATGTTTGAGCAGCCTGATTGAATTTTTCAAAGACATAAGAGGTGTATAGATGAGGACAATGCAGTCGACGTTGGTGGCTTCAGCAAGGCTATTGATAAGGTCTGACATAGGAAACCGACAGCAAAGATGGGATCCAAGCAAGTATGGAAATTTGGATACAGAGTTTGCTGAGTGACAGAAAGCAGAGGGTAATGCTCAAGGGATGGTTCTGTGATCAGCTGTTTGTAATATATACAGTTGGTTCTGAAAAAACACGATAGCTCCTTTCTCATGCAATCTCACGTTATAAGAAAATCGTGCATTTGTCACAACATTTAAACTAACGGGACCAGAATCATGTTATAGTCAATACAAGTTAGAAAAGTTTGCATTTTACAAGTAACAATCTAAATTCTTCAATCGCATTAAAGCCAATTTGCATAGAAGAAATGCGTGTTACAGCAGAACCGACTGTATACAGGTCGTCCTGGTATAATGCAAATTATCTATAACACAATTGACGAATTGTGGATGCTATTTGGATAACTCAAACTTTCTGCTTAATGAGTATAGCGATTTTCTATAGCAATCTTCTACATCTCAATTTTCTTTGGCAATTTTCCAAAGCACGATTTTCTACAGCGTGAGGTTACGAAGGAACACAATTGTCATGTTATAGAAGCATAACCTGTAAACAATGTAGAGTTGAATGTAGGAGGACTGATCAATAAGTTCATAGATGATATGAAAATTGATGGGGTGGAAAATAGTGAAAAACATACTTTTAGATTTCAGAAGGATATTGCTATGTTGGTCAGATGATCTGATCATTGGCGAAAGATATGCAATCTGGATAAGTGTGAGGTGATGCACTCAGTGGAACATACAAAGGGAATACATAATAAACTGTTGGACCCTGTGAAGCACAGAGGAGCACAGGGGCCTTGGTGTGCATGTTCACTGGTCCTGGAAAGTAGCAGGTTAAATAGATAAAGTGGTTGAAAGGAGATATGGGATACTCACCTTTATTAGCTGAGGCACAGAGTTTGACAGCAGAGAGGTTATGCTGAAACTGTATAAAACATTGGTTTGGCCACAGCTAGCATACTGCTTGCAGTTCTGGAATCCACATTATAGGAGGGATGCAATGACACTGGATAGGATGAAGAGGAGATCTACCAGGATGTTGCATGGTCTGGAGAGTTTTAGTAGAGATTAAATAGACAATGGAGCAATTGAGGCAGAGGGGGAAACATGTCTGAAATGTATAAAATTATGAGACTCAGACAGGACAGACAGGAAGTAATTTTTTCCTTTGGAGGAAAGCTCTCTGACTGGGATAGGTCTGAGGGAAGAAGCAAGTTGTTTAGAGAGGATGTCAGGATTTTCTTTCACCCAGCAGAGGAGTAGAAGCAGAAGCCCTCAGAACATTTAAGCAGCATTTAGATGTACATTTGCAATGCCAAAACATACAAGGCTATATGTGAAGTTCAAAAATGAGATTAGAATAGTTAGGTAATTGCTTTTCACTGATGCAAACTTTAGGGGTGAAAGGCCTTTTTCATCTGTAGACCTCTATGACTCTTAGACAAGGATTAGAAACAAATGGAGTTAGATGTCCATTTATCAAAGTTAAAACATTAAATTCTGAACAGAGATCCTTTAGCAGACTGATAATTTTATAACTTTTCCCAGACCTATACCTTGCTGCTCATCTCTCTTTTGATCAACAATAGGAATTCATCAGTGAGCAACACATCACAAGCATAATGTTCAGCATCAAATTATTTTGTTAAACTGTTGGCTTTACTGCCACAGTAATTCCAGATTAAAGGAACTCCCCATGCATCTCTCAGCCCCGTTGTAGTACTGTTAAATTCAATTGCCTTTAACAAAATTTTGCCAAGCCCGAAAGGTCATTCCCTCATGCTGGAAAAAACTCAGGATTATTTCAGTTATAAAAGTTATAAGGAATCAAATATCCATTATTTACATTTTAGAGAATAATAGGTCTGGAATTTCATGCACAAAGCTCTAAGAAAAAAATCCAGACTAATAGAATTAGACTTATCTAGTTACTTTAAATCAACAATCTTCATGTTACATTTTTGTTGTATAAAGATCATCAGTTATACACAAGTACTGAAGCTGGATATCCTCTGACTGATCTTACCAAGACTCAAGTTTTCTATTTGTGATACAAAATCATGCAATGGTGTGCAACTAATATGGTCATCCTTACTTTTTTCTGTCATCGTCTTATCACAGCTAGCTATAGCTCAAACTATCCATAATATATGCCTTTCAATCCACTGCTGCCAGAGTGGAGGCTGGATTTTACAGAGCACAATGATATTTGTAAGGACAGGAGCATGCTTTTTCGTCAGGCCCAAAGAACCGTCAAGAAAGAACCCATCACCACCACCCTTGCCTGAACATTACTCTGTGCAACAAAAGCAGACAGGCTTCTTGCCCTATTTTCCCACTACAGTGCATAATAAGCTAGCAAAAGCTGGAATGGGCCTAAAGGCAGGCCGATCAGTTGATGTTCCCCTTTTCTGCTGACAGCATGCATCCATATCTACTGCACATGTGTAAACCTTCAGAGCTATACAAGCATAGACTTCTGATACCACGCATGCAGAATGAAAAAGATAAGTGTGCTTTGGAATTAGATCTCTCATTGAAATATGTCTTGATACTGAAAAGTTTGGGAACCACTGCATTAAGTGTGGCTATTTTGCAAATCTGTATTTTCAATTATTTCAAACAGTAACAGAAGATAAGGGAAATTTACATTTAACTTTAAAACAAACATAACTAGTTGGAAGTTTGTGTGAAGATTTGTAGCTCGGGTGCTCGTTGTTGTGGTTCTGTTCGCCGAGCTGGAAGTTTTTGTTGCAAACGTTTCGTCCCCTGGCTAGGCGACATCATCTGTGCTTGGGAGCCTCCTGCGAAGCGCTTCTTTGATGTTTCCTCCGGTGTTTATAGTGGTCTGTCCCTGCCGCTTCCGGTTGAAGACAGGAAGGCAGCTAACAATCCGCATACATGAACATAAACTAGCCACGAAACGACACGACCAGCTATCCTTAGTAGCCACACACGCAGACAACAAGCAACATGAATTCGACTGGGACAACACTACTATCATAGGGCAAGCCAGACAGAGAACAGCCAGGGAATTCCTGGAGGCATGGCATTCATCCACAAACTCCATCAACAAACACATCGACCTGGACCCAATATACCAACCACTACAGCGGACAGCTGAGACTGACAACCGGAAGCGGCAGGGACAGACCACTATAAACACCGGAGGAAACATCAAAGAAGCACTTCGCAGGAGGCTCCCAAGCATTGATGATGTCACCTAGCCAGGGGACGAAACGTTTGCAACAAAAACCTCCAGCTCGGCGAACAGAACCACAACATAACTAGTTGGAATCAAATGTGGAATAAATGTAGCTGGGTGCCAGGGTTTCAAATAGTTATAAAAAAGTGAATACAAACTATACGTTTAAATTCAGCTTTCAGATGATAAACACCAGTCCGGGTTTATGATAACATATCAGTCTAGATGCAATCTATTCCAATAGACTTCAGGGATAGCACAGCAATAATAAAAATAAATAAATAATAAATGCAGCCAACACATAATTGACTTAATAAGTCAATCCCCCCTCAATATATACAAACAAGCTTTGAGAATTAATGAATTCAACATTTGTATTGTTGCATAAATGTATTGGGCGTTACCAGAACTGGACCAACAGTAAATTAGTAAATTCAATCTTGACAAATATATCTAATGCAGCTTTAGGTGCAGGACGTTTTGAACAAATTAAACAAAATAAATAACAATGAATCAAACCTCAGTGACAACTCAACAACTTAAAATTGTTCTTTCTTTCTGTCACAAACATGCTGCATCCACATTACAAAACATGATTTCTTTGGGTAGGAGATTCAACATTTAAAAAGATTAATCATGGTACCTTGGCATCAGATCAACAGGATTTAAAATTATAACTCCAGCAAATTATCTTTAAATTACATTCTCATTCATAACTTTATTGCCTCCAATTCAATATTGAGTACACTCCTGACTGGTCTTCTAAATTCCATCTGCCATAAAGTTGAGGTCATCCAAAATCTTGCTGCTACTGACTTACTCTGGAAGCAGACTCATGAGAGTGTGGCCAAATTCCACCACAACTCCATGCGCAAGGGTACTGTCAACACCACCATTGTAGCTCTATCAAACTATGATGAGACAGAATACAAGAAAGACATTGAATGCTTAGTGGCATGGTGTAAAGACAACAATCTCTTCATCAATGCGAGTGAAATGAAGGAGCTGTTCACTGACTTCAAAAAACTAAGTAGAAGGCATGCCCCAATGCATCAATGGCAGAGAGATGGAGTTGAGAGTGTGTGTCAAGTGCCTGGGAGTGATATTGACCAGTCTGTGCTGGGCAAAAGTGAGGACTGCAGATGCTAGAAATCAGAGTCTAGATTAGAGTGGTGCTGGAAAAGCACAGCAGGTCAGGCAGCACTCTGATGAAGGGCTTTTGCCCGAAATGTCGATTTTCCTGCTCCTCGGATGCTGCCTGACCTGCTGTGCTTTTCCAGCACCACTCTAATCGAGACACCAGTCTGTCCTGGTACATCCAAAATAATGCAATGGTCAAGAAAGCACGATAATGTCTCTACCTCCTCAGGAGGCTAAGATAATTTGGCATGTCCCTTAGAACTCTTACCAATCATCATAGATACATCAGAGGAAATATCCTATTTGGATGCATCACAGTTTGATATGGCAACTGGTCTTCCCAAGATCACAAGAAACTACAGAGAGTCGTGAACACACACCAGTCCATCAGCAAATCAGTCTTCCAACCATTGACTCTATCTATACTTCCTGTGCCTCAGGAAAGCAACCCTCCCACCATAGTTATACTCTCTTCCACCCTCTTCCAATGGGTAGAAGATATAAAAGTTTGAATACACATGCAAATAGATTCGAAAAAAGCTTCTTCCCCGCTGTTTGAATGGACCTCTCAAATGTTACTTGTGATCTCTCTTTCTCTCTGCACCTTCTATGGCTGTAACACTGTATTCTGCATTTAGCTCTGCTACTCTGATCCACTTTCTATTGTATGATCTGCCTGTATACCGTGCAAAACAACACTACTCACTGTATCTCAGTACATGTAACAATGAATCAATTTGCACACTGCTTACTTATCAGTAATCTATACTGCCTCCTTGTACAGCAGTGACAGAATTTAAAATTCTAGCCCTTAATTTCAAATCCCTATACCCATTGCTTTTAGCACCCAAAACCCTCAAATTATATACTCCCATTGAGTTTTGGCTAATTATTCCATTCACGCAGAGGGTGGTATGTGAATGGAGTAAGCTGCCAGAGGATGTGATGGAGGCTGGTACAATTGGAACATTTAAGAGGCATTTGGATGGGTATATGAATAGGAAGGGTTTGGAGGGATATGGGCCAGGTGCTGGCAGGTGGGACTAGATTGGGTTGGGATACCTGGTCGGCATGGACAGGTTGGACCGAAGGGTCTGTATCCATGTTGTACATCTCTATGACTCTATTGGTCACTGTACCTTCAATTGCCTTAGCCCTTAAGCTCCAGAATGCTCACAATCTGCACATTACTCAATTTCCTTAAGCTACTCCTTCAAACCTAGTGCTTTGCCTAAGCTTTTGGCCATCTGATCTAATACATTTTTATGCGGCTTGGTATAGTAATTTATTTTATAATGCACTTATGAAGTGTGAGGAGATAATTCATTATATTAACAGCACTGTTGTTTTACAGGTAGACAGCAACAAATCACAACTTAGCAAAGAACATTTTATTTAACAAGCAGTTAACTTGAGTTAAAATCATCAAAAACAAAAAAGGCAACCTGATTTTTCAGCATGTGAAGTAAAGGTTAAGAAATTAAGAACTACAATTTTTAAAAGATGAATTTGAAATCAAAATGGCATATTTCTATATCATATGGATTTTGAATGCAAGAATAAGTAACTAACCAGGTAGAGCTAAAGAGAACATCAGCTATTTAAAAGCTTTTTACCAACAATTCAGATGCAAAACTCAATCTTTCATCTATCCCATTCATCTGTCTCTCTGTTATTCATTTACACTTTGAATTTAAAAATAGCATTTTTCAGGGAAACAGGAAAAAAGTTCCAAAAGGACTACATTAATACAAGTGCTGATTCTAAAAGCCCATGCATTTGAAGATAAAACTTTGAGATCACAGATGAAACTGTTATAACAAATACTTGGACATATTTGATAAATGTCCTATATTTTATAATTTAAACTTCCATTCTAAAAATGTAGACCTTAAACACATAGGAATAAAGCTATATTGCGTGCAGAGCTTTATTTGCTTACTTCTACTTCTAGCCAGAGAAAAAAAATGCATAAACCAAACAAAACTTCACTATTTCCAGAGGAAATCAGTCAAACTTCTTTTCCTCTTCAGTGAAAGTGAACACGTTCCAAATGCTTCCCTTGTAACCTCTTAGTAATTTTAAGAAAACTATACACTGAACTGTTCACAATCCAGAGCACCTTAAAATATTCATAGTGGTGAAGGCTTTCTGATTAAACTAGATCTCACTATTCCTGATAAGGGAGCCACATTTATAACATGATCCGGCAAAGGACTAAATTTGTTTTTTGAACTGAACATAGTTTGAAATCTCAGCGACTTATAAGAAGAGAATAAAGGCACAGATCCTGTGGTTTTGAACAAACAAATTAAACATTACTATACAAAGTTAGAAAAGTAAAGCAATCCATCACATATATGGACTGAACTTACACTCTAGCAATTTGGGTTAACATGAGGTAAAGATGAATCATAGACAAAATGTGGTCAAACATCCTGCAGAACTCATCAAGTAGCAAATAAGATCAAGACACAAAACACGGATCATTCAGACACAGTCATTAAAAAGGAATTCCAATTCTTCACTTTCAAATGTCAAGCTTTGGAATTTCCTCACAAACCATTTCATCATGAACCACATCAACAACTGTTTGCAAGAACTCATTCCACTGGATTTGAGACTGCACTCCAGAATCTAACCATGGGCACAATTTCAGCTCTTTTGCAGATAGCTAGCTGCAGTAGGTTGACATTATCCCAAGGATTTCTATGTTCTCTACTATCTCGCAGCTGCTTGAGGGCATCCTTTACCTCCACACTCAGCCACACTGAACTATCAATTGCATCCAGGGACTTCTGTTACCTTAACTTCCTGAAGTGCACGAACACGAGAACTGCTGGAAGCCATTTCTTTGCTTCAACATGCTCAGTTTCAAGCTGCATCTGTAACTAATTTCTCCCAGCAAAAATAAATCTTGATAAAACAAAACCAGAGGATATTCATAAGCTCCACCTACTTCCATGACAACATAGCCTGCTTTGAGTAATTGTTTCTTACAGTCTTCCAGATTTAGTGGAACGCTTTTGACTAATTTAGCCTAAATCCCAAATAAACAATCCCTCGTCTAGTGCAAGACATAGCTAGTTTTGAGAAGATTCGTAGCTCAGGTTGAGGTTCTGGATTTAGGTTCGCTCACTGAGCTGGATGGTTCGTTTTTGAACTAACCTTCCAGCTCAGCGAGCAAACCTACATCCAGTGCAAGACATCACGTTTCCAGCGAAGCAAATCACTTCCGCTTTTCATAACTTCAACTTGCTTTGGATTCTATACAACAAATATGGGCAAGTTTCTAAACTGCCATTTGCTTTTGATTTTCCAGCATTCCCTAAAGCCCAGAATTTCAATTACCTTCCCTTTCTAGCTTTTAAACTTCTATAGCATTTATAAATACAAATTAGGTGCAGAAATAGACTATTTGGGCCTTTTAGCCTGCTCTCGCACTTAATTAGATCATAGCTAATTTATCCATGTTTTGTATTTCACATTCTCATCTACCCCAGCAAGGTTCACTTCCCCTGCCTAACAAGAATCTATCTCTATCTCTATCCTAAAAACATTCAATGACCCCACCTTCTGAGGTGAAGAATTCCAAAGCGTCTAGACCAGAAAAAGATTATCCTTCATCTCTGTTCTAAAAGGGTGACCCTAATTTTTAAAACAGTGACACTTGGTACTAGACTTACTAGCAGTAAACATTCTTTCCATGTTCATCTTGTCAAGGCCATTCAAGATTTTATACACTTCGATCAAACCACTCCTCTCTCTAAGCTGCAATGGAAACACGCCCTGCCTATCCAATCTTTCCTCACAAAGCAATCCACTCATTCCAGGTATCAACTAGTAAACTTCCTCTGAACTGCCTCCAAAGCACTGACAGCAAACTGTTTCAAACACCAGGCTTGATAAACGGCAATGATTATATACCTGAAATACCGGACGTTTACTGTATTAGTGCGATCTCCACAATGGCCAAGTAGTCAGTTGAGGGTGTGAGTGGGAAGGCTCTTTGCTGGTAAGTTTTATTTAAGGCGAAGTACCATTATTATTGAAGTGATTTAAAATGTAAAGGGAGTATAACAGTAATGTGTATACCATCTGCATTATGTTTTTAGGTACAGAAGCAATCATCCCAACATCCACAAACGAAGCTGCATCAGAACATTATTTCAACGAGTCAACACACACAGCAGCACAGAGGAACTACGCAGAGCAGAGGAAAATCACTATACCGTGTATTCAAACAGAATGGATACCCAACAAACACAGTCTGTCGATTTCTCAGCAACAAACCCAAACAAGCAGACATAAAATGCGTCCAGAAACCCTAGCCACTCTCCCCCACATCAAAGACAACTGGGAAATGACTAACAGACTACTCAGACCTCTTGACATCATGGCAGCCCACAAACCCACCAACAGACTAAAACAGCATCTAATGAACTTGAAAGACTCTATGCAGACAACAAGCAAAACTAATGTCATTTACAAAATACTTTGCAAGAACTATAACAAACACTACATTGGACATTGGCAGAAAACTAACCTCCAGAATACTTGAACACCAACTAGCCACAAAACGACATGATTCCCTCTCACTAGTATCCTTACATACAAATGAGGAAGGACACCACTTCGATTGGGACCACATGTCCATCCTAGGACAAGCCAATTAGAGACATGCACAAGAATTCCTAGAAGCATGGCATTCCAACCAGAACGCTTCAACAAACACATCGAGTTAGATCCCATCTACCACCCCCTGAGAAAAAGAACAGGAAATGATATCACCACAGGAAATGACATCACCAACCCAAAGAAACCTAAACATATAAATAGAAAGCAAGCATCATGTACACTGCTTTGTCTGAAGGCCCACTGAAGATGTTACCTAGTAGTGAGACAAAATGTCAGGAAATGAACCTTCCAGCTCAGCGAGCAAACCTACATCCATATCACATTTCATCTGCAAAGTCAGAGTCAAACCGATATATGATACGGAAACAGACACTTCAGTCCAACTCGTCCATGCCAAACAGATATCCCAGGATTTGAACTATAGGGAGAGGCTGAATAGGCTGCGGCTGTTTTCCCTGGAGCATCGGAGGCTGAGGGGTGACCTTATAGAAGTTTATAAAATCATGAGGGGCATAGATAGGGTAAATAGACAAAGTCTTTTCCCTGGGGTGGGGGAGTCCAGAACTAGAGGGCATAGGGTTAGGGTGAAAGGGGAAAGATATAAAAGAGACCTAAGGGGCATGCAGAGGATGGTACGTGTATGGAATGAGCTGCCAGAGGAAGTGATGGAGGCTCGTACAATTGCAACATTTAAAAGGCAAATGGATTAGTGTATGAACAGGAAGGGTTTGAAGGGATATGGGTCGGGTGCTGGCAGGTGGGTCTAGATTGGGTTGGGACATCTGTTCGGCATAGACAAGTTGGACTGAAGGGTCTGTTTCCATGCTGTACATCAGTATGACTCTATGACTCTACAATTATTCTAAGAAACTTGTCTTTGACAATCATAAAACAAGCTACATTGCAAGCATCAAGGGATAGATTGGGGTATCTAGCAGGTGCTGTAGTTTATCACAAAACCATCTGAAATAATTGGAAGTGACAACCAGCAGCTCCACAAATGATTTATTAGTCTTTCACTCAGCTTCCTTGGGGCCAGAATAAATAATTTACTGAGTCAGTGTCTTCAAATCATCAATTCTTCTCCACGTATCCAAAATGCATTAAACTCCAGTGGGTGTTTTATTGCTTTAAAATGCAATACAGGGACATTTCCCCCTACTTAACAGTCTATCAAGGTTAAGCAGTCACACAAAAAAGCATGTTATATATTATACAATCAACAGAGCAATCTAGAAAGCTAACAATTTCATTGTCACTGAGCTTCAAATAATTCTGCATGAAAAGCTGGAGAAATAGTGCAATTAGTACAGCAAACCCGCATTGAAGGGGTACACCCAGAATGCTAAACTTCATTCTCACTTTAGTTTTGTATTTTGTACTGCACATGCAAAATAGATTTGAATTTTTAAAAGTTACACAGATCTAATCAAATAAAGGAATATAATTTTAGTAATTAACACTCAGATCCACTGAATTTTGATTGAAGGTAACCTATTTATTGATTTTGGAAAAGGCACACAGAGTGCATGTGTATCAACACCCACTTGTATCATGTCACTTACAAATAACTATATCCAGTCAAAAGCTGCAGCTGAAGCTAACTTGAGTTTTTTGAAAACATTACTTCAATAGTGACATGATTTCAAAGTAAGCCCATCGTAATTTCAAAACTGCGTGGGGAAGAACGTTTAGCCAGAACAAAACAAACCATTTTTACAGAATCATGAACATTAGATACCTTAAACCACATTCAGAAGGTGAGTCGTCAAATCTGTTTACAGAAATTTGTCAAACATATTAGATTTTGGCTTTTGAAAATATGAAAGCTACAGATGTTGGAACAGGAAAGAAATTACATTTGAGAAAGTCATTCACCTGAGCATCTTCCAAACAGTCAACTTTAAATCTATCTTCCTAAAATAAACCCAAGCCAAATCCATACTTTTAAAGAGAAAAGAAAAAATCATTTTGTCTGATTATTTTATAAAATTAGCACTCAGCATTTTACAAATTAGTTTATAGGGAGGCAGTGACAAAATATTAACGTCACTGGATTAGTAATCCAGAGTGAGAAAGTGAGGTCTGCAGATGCTGGAGATCAGAGATGGAAATGTGTTGCTGGAAAAGTGCCGCAGGTCAGGCAGCATCTAGGGAACAGGAGAAGTGATTCCTGAAGAAGGGCTAATGCCCGAACGTCGATTCTCCTGTTCCCTATATGCTGCCTGACCTGCTGCGCTTTTCCAGCAACACATTTCCATCTAGTAATCCAGAGTCCCAGGCTAATGTTTGAAACCCACCATGGCAGTTAGCGAAATTGGAATTCAAACAGAAAATAAATCTTGAATTAAAAGCCATCTAATTGTGACCATATAAGTAAAATTGAAGGCAATGTCTTACCAGATCATAAAGTTGCTCTCTCATCAGAGAGAGATAGACAGTTGATGGTTGTGGTTTAACCTGAGCATCTCATCATGCCTTAGATGCATAGAGAGGTTGAGAAGCAGAGTCCTTCATGGTAATTTCAGCCAGTGCGAGAATTAAATCTGTGCTGCTGGCATCACTACATCACAAACCAGCCATCCAGCCAACTGAGCTATCCAACCTCCACGGTGGCAAGGTAACCATTGCTGATTCTCAAGAAGTTATGTGGTTCACTGAGATCTCTTAGGGAAGGAAATCTGTCATCCTTACCTGGCCCAGGCTACTATGTTTTACCAGACCCACATTTAATACACCCTCAGAAATGGCCAAGCAAGCCACTCAATTTCATCACACTATATATAGACATATGAACATATTTGCAGAAATAGACCATTCAGTCCCTTGATCCTGCTCCACCATTCAATAAGATTATAGCTGATCTGTCAGTATTTCAAATTCTACATTCCCATCTACCCCTAATTCTCCTGCCCAACAAAACTCTATCCACAATGGGTGATTCAATATTACATAATCTTCAGGAAAATAAAATCTCATCTCTGTCCTGAAAGTGCAACTCCTAATTTTAAAGCAGCCCTATTTCTGGGCAAGAGAAAACAGTGATTCCATATCCACCTTGTCAAGTCCATCTGGGATCTTGTAAACTTAAACCACTTTGTATTTCTTTCTTCAATAACTGCAGTGCAGCCTGTCAAATCAATTTTGAAATGTGCCCTATTCATTCCAGGTATCAATTAGTAAACCTTCACTGAACTATCTTCCATGTATTTACATTGTTTGTTATGCAAAGAGACCAAAATTGAACATAGTATTTTGGATACGGTCTCACCATCCCAGTATAACTGAAGCATAACTTTTATTCATTCATGGTACGTTGGCATTTTTGGCTGGGCCAGAGAGTGTTACTTAATCCAGGTTGACAGTGAGAAAGTGGTGATGAATTGCCTTCATAAACCATTGGCAACTTCCTTGTCTTCTTCACAATGTACTCTCCTACCTATCTTGGTATCATCTGGGAATGTGCATTCTTTTGCTAAACTTAAAGTCTCTGTTGCAAATTATACTTGTAAACTGAGGTCCTGAGATACACTGCTGTGGGATTTCGTTCCTCACATCCTGCCAGACAAACTCAAATGACTCATTTTTCTGCCTGCCAGCCAATCTTCAACCCAAGCTAGTAAAGAGCCAGACATCAGTAAGCCTTTTGCCAAAGCAAAGATCAGACAGCCTTTTGACAGGACGGTACAATCCTCTGGATTTGTGTCTATCAGCTCCTGGTAGGAAAAGAGGGAAGCTGACAACAGAGATCAGGAAAGAGGGAGGCCACAAGAAAGTAAGGTTGAGAGAACAGTGACATTATGAAAGGCCACAAGGAAGGAGGGTTGAGAGAAGAGTCAGAGTGTGGGGGTGGGGGGGGTGGGGTGGGTGGGGGGGGTGGCTGGTGATGTTGGGAGTGAGACTGCCATGGAGATAGAACACTTTTAAATCTGTCAGCATAGGAATTCGCAACTAACTTGAAGCCAAGTATAATGCCCAGAAGGCAGAATGACAGAATTCCTAAATTGTTTTGCTTTGAATCATGCTATCTTATTTAAATTATTTGCTTTCAAACAGACTCCTGCCTGGATTTTGAAACAGCTGCTATTCAACACAAAATAGGCAAGTTGACTGCTTCAGAAATTTCCAACAATTACCAAGACAATAGCAAAATCACTGACTGGAATGTGAAACTCCTATCTGTGAACATTCCAGCCAGGCCACCACAAAGGACAAAGAGATGAGATGTCGACATCAGTAAGTTCAAACAAAGGAAACCAGTGAAACCCAAAATTGCTCATTTTAGGACAAATGGTTCACAGTTATCTGCTACTAATCACAATAATTTCTGACCAAATACATCTCATAGTCAAGTGTCTCTATCGCAAGTCCCAGCCACTTAACTGAAACTACTGGCTTGTTTGAATCAACTTTAATTATACAGCCTCAGTTTTTTTTCATCAATCTGCTTATGACACCAAAAGATGAAGTAGCTCCAGACTTAGTTAAAAACTTGCCTCTGATCTTAAGATCTCGTAAAATCAAAATTCTTGTTAAAAACACACATTGTTTTGCTTGCAAAATGAACCAAATGCCATTTTACAACAAATACATCTACATCACCAGTTCAATGCAATTAAAGCTCCCATGAAAGGGACTTCTGGGTATAGCAAACTGAAAGACCTTTAACTGGCTTTTAATTACAGAATTATTAATTGAATTCAAATTTACCCAGTTGACATGGTGGGCATCAAACCCATGTCCCCAGACAAGTAGTTTGAGCCATGGATTGTTAGACCAATGACACTATCACACAGCACTGTCTTCCATGTTTAGAGAAAAAGTATCATCACTATTTAGCTAGATGTCTTTTAAGGCCATGATTCAAATGCAGTCATTTGTAACAAGAAAGTGTCATCGTATAGTTAAAAAGCTGAAGATTACTCAGAAATGAAAAAATCCAGTAATTTGGAGAGATTAGAAAAACTGAGATTTACATCCATAGAGCCGACCAAGTTAAAGGAAGGTTTTATGGAGTTGAACCAAAGTTATAAAGATATTGAAACTTATTCATTTGAGGGTTTACTGCAGATGTGTAGATTCCATTTGTAAGTCACCTCAAGAAAGACAATCTGAGCTATTCGGAATTCATTTGGTTATAATTTTAGGTCAAGTAAATGCAAACCTGTGAATTACAAAAATGTAAGCAAAACCCAAAAGAATGCTGACAACACAAAACAATATTGACAAAAATCTGAGAAAAGGCAACTGCCTCAAAACAAATGAAGTTAAATTACTTTGTAATTTAAATTGTATTTTAGAATTTGTTACTTCTGTGGCTAAAGGTTAGTTGGTTTGTCTGTAAACAACATATTTCAAAACTAATGGATGAATATACCTAAAGCATAGTACACAAATAGTGTGTGGTCCAAAGAAGTAGTGATTATTTTTTGGCAAAGTTGTGAATCCGTTTCATGGATTTTGTTTTCCCCAAGGAGCCATCTACCAATATTGGGAGACAGGGAAGTTTACTTAGAATGTTGAGGGTTGGTTGATTGAAAATGTTGCTGATCGTTTTAAAATGTTGTGAATTGTCTCACCTGCTGCTGGATTTTGTTACAACTGTCAAAATGTGAGTGGAGCTTTCATTAAAGGTTGTCAAATGCAAAGTCACTATAGTCTTACTGGACCATAGGGTTGCTCTCTCATTAGAGAGAAACACCCTGTGGGACACCACACCTCAGGCAAAGAGGAGATTTGAAAAGGAGAAGCTTTCATGTTAACCTCAGTCAGTGCAGGAACTGAACCAAAGCTATTGGCTTCACTCCACATCACACGCCAGCCATCTAGTCACGGGACGGAGGCATTGCCAACGAAACCATAATTTATTGTCCATTCCAACTTCCCCTCAAATAGATGGTGGTGAGCTACTTTCATGACGACTGCACATCACAGGGGTACACTCACAACACTGTGAGGGAGGCACATTTGATGGGCCTTTTTCTGTGCCATAGAGCCACACTGCCATATGACGACGGAATTGAATTGAATTAGCTTTATCGTCACATGTACTCAAATGAGTAGAGTGAAAAGTTTGTAAGTCGCCAGTCTGGGAGACCGCCTCACTGAGTCTGCGCTGAGACCATCACGGCAGGCTGGGAGATTGCCATATCAGACTAAGAGGATATCTCACCAGGTCTGCACAGAGGCCTGGGGTTCAGGATGTTTTCTTTGAGAATAAAGTAAAGAGGGGAAAAGAGCACAAGAGAAAAAAAAAATGGACAGAGGAGCTCCAGGTGAAGAATCCTACCCCACCAACATCCGATTCACGAGAGAGGAAGAAAAGGACAACCAACTCCCATTCCTAGACATGATGGTATAGAGAACACCGAACGGAGAATTCACCACAAAGGTATACAGGAAAGCCACACACTCAGACCAAGTCCTAAACTACGAAAGCAACCACCCCAACACACACAAAAGAAGTTGCATCAAGACACTATTCAAAAGGGCCACAACACACTGCAGTACACCAGAACTGCAAAAAGAGGAAGAAGAACACCTATACAACCCTATCGCCAAAAACGGATACCCCCGCAATTTCATCAACAGATGCCGAAGGGGAAAGACAACGGAATGAGGTCTTGCCGCAACCCAAAGGACTAGCCACACTACCATACATCAAGAGCATTTCCGAACTGACAGCCAGACTACTGCGACCACTAGGACTCATAACAGCACACAAACCAACAGCACACAAACCTCAGAACGAGGGACCCAATACCCAGCATGAGGAAAACCAATGTAGTGTACAAAATCCCATGCAAGGACTGCACAAAACACTACATAGGACAATCAGGAAGACAGCTAACGATCTGCATCCATGAATACCAACTAGCCACGAAACGACACGACCAGCTATCCTTAGTAGCCACACACACAGATGACAAGCAACATGAGTTTGACTGGGACAACACTACTATTATAGGACAAGCCAAACAGAGAACAGCCAGGGAATTCCTAGAGGCATGGCACTCATCCACAGATTCAATCAATAAGCACATCGACCTGGACCCAATATACTGCAGTGGACAGCTGGAACTGACAACAGGAAGCGGCAGATTCAAACCACTACAAATGCCGGAGGAAAGATCACAGAAGCGCTTCACAGGAGGCTCCCAAGCACTGAGGATGTCACCTAGACAGGGGACGAAACATCTGCAACACAAATTCCCAGCTTGGCCAACAGAACCACAACAACGAGCACCCGAGCTACAAATCTTCTCACAGACTTTGAAAATGCTAACTAAAGTACACAGGAGAGAAATACAACTCAAGTTCAAAGACGACTTCTGGGAAAACATCTTGGAGATACATGGGACACAAAGAAGAAAAGCTGAAACAATGCTTTCAGATGAGAAGCCTGATAAACTAGGACACACCCTCTTATTGGAAAGCTCCAAATTTCACTTGGAACAATAGCACCACCATTTTTGTAAAAAGCAGTCTACCTTTCAATTCCATTATAGGTAAAAACAATGACTGCAGATGCTGGAAACCAGTTTCTGGATTAGAGTGGTGCTGGAAAAGCACAGCAGCTTAGGTAGCATGCTACCTGCACTCCTGTGCTTTTCCAGCACCACTAATTCTTTTCAATTCCATTATGCATTACTTTCTTCTCGTAAATAATAATGTCAACAGAAGCATACTGAAATCCATCACTGTTATGTATGATCTTTGTTTAATAAATTCTACCTTTAAGTCTGAAGAAAAAGGATGTTTATTTTTCTCTGTCCATAACATAGCCTATTGCTATGACATCTGTTGGCTATAAAATGCATTTTCACAAGCAATCTTTAGGTGGAGCTTCATTATTAAAATTTAAAACCAGGCACTCTTTTCATCCTACTTTACCAAATTATAAATATTTATTGCCTTGGGATTGCTTTAGATAGTTTTATTTTATTAACAATGTAATTCTTTAACTTATTGTTTTGAATACAGAATTGACAAAACCTGCATTGTGCACAGTTCTAGCTCCCCTTTCTTGTATTGAATAAAACTAGTGCTTCCCAAAATTTCCATTCTTAATAGATTTTCCTCTTTAATGAGGGATAATTCCTGCATACTTTAGTGAGGTTCAAAACATTAATATAAATCTTAGCCTTGAAAGATCAAGTACAGGTCGTTCTGCTATAAAACATTTTTCGTTAACGTGAATTCACTGAAAGAAAGTGAGCACAGCAGATGTTGGGGATCAGAGTCAAGGAGTGTGGTGCTGGAAAAGCACAGCTGGTCAGGCAGCATCCGAGGAGCTGGAAAATTGACATTTCAGGAATAAGCTCTTCACCAGGAATGAAGGGGTGGCCCAAGGAGGCTGAGAGATAAATGGAAGAGGGGTGGAGAAGGTAGCTGAGAATGCAATAAGTAAATGAAGTTGGGGGTGAAGGTGATAGGTTGAAGAGGAGGGAGGTGCGTACAGGTGGGAAGGAAGATGGACAGGTTGGGCAGATCAAGAGGGCAGTGCCGAGTTGGAAGGTTGATCTGGGATAAGGTGGGATGAGGGGAAATGAGGAAAGTGGTGAAATCTACATTGATCCCATATGGCTGGAGGGTCCTAAGACGGAAGATGAGGCTTCCTTCCTCCAGGCGTTGGATGGTAAGGGTTTGGTGGTGGAGGCCACCCAGGACCTGCATGTCCTTGGTGGAGTGGGAGAGGGAGTTAAAGTCAAGAGTTTGATGCTGGAAAAGCACAGCAGGTCAGGCAGCATCCGAGGAGCAGGAAAATCGATGTTTCGGGAAAAGCCCTTCATCAGGAATGAGGCTGGGAGCCTCGGGGGTGGAGAGATAAATAGGAGGGGGTTGATGCTGGAGGGATGTCGTTGTGAGTGCAATAGGTGAATGGAGGTGGGGGTAAAGGTAATAGGCTGGAGTGGATAGGTGAGAAGGTAGGTTGACAGATGGGACAGGTCATGAGGACAGTGCTGAGCTGGAAGGTTGGAACTGGGGTAATGTGGGGGGAGGGAAAATGAGCAAACTGGTAAAACTCTTCTAAACTCCAGCAGATACAAGCCTAGCCTGTCCACCCACTTTCTCATACGACAAACCGCCTCCACACTTGGGCATCAGTCTAGCAGACCTCCTTTGAACTATTTCCAATGCATTTTACATTCAATTACAAAAATAAATTGCTGGAAAAGCTGTGGACAAAGCAGAGTTAATGTTTCGGCTCCAGTTATCCTTCTTCAGGATATCTGCATTCAATAATATGCAGTCCTCTGGATGCCATCTCATCATACACTTGTATAACTGAAGCATAACCCCGTACTTTTGGATTAAATTCCCCTTGAGATAAGTAATAACAGTCTATTAGCTTTCTTAACAACTTGCTGTACTTGTGTACTAATCTTTTGCGATTAATGAACTCGGGCACAGAGCTCTACAATCTCTCACCATTTAGATAACATGCTGATTTTTGATTTTTCCTTCCAAAATGGACAAGTTCACATTTTACCATATTATCCTCCATTCGTCACATCTTTGCCCACTCACGTAAACTATCAATACCTTTTTGTGACCTCCTCTCCTCCTCTTAACGTATTTTCCTTCCTATTATTGTCAGCAGCAAATTTGGCAACCATACCGCTTGTGTGATTACTATAGGGATGGCTTATTTTGAATACCACCAGCAAATCCATATTTTACAGAACACTAATGAAAGGTCATCAACCTGAAATACTAAGCTGCTTTCTCTCTCCGTAGAAGCTGCCAGATCTCCCGAATGGCATTTTCTATTTTTATTTCAGATTTTCAGCATCAGCAGTATTTTCCTTCTGTGCTACCTTCCTTCTTCTGAAAAGTCAAGCAGTGTTTCAGTATCTATTATTCTCAAGAGAAAGAAGGCATTTTTTTTTTTAATGAAAATCAAATGTTATTTTTCTTCAAATCTATTTCACTTAAAGACAGGGTGAGGTTTGGCTTGCTCTTCTTCAAGAAGATTAAGGGCAGATTTAAAAGATGGGGAGATTAAAAGGCACTGAAATGTTCAATCAGCTATGATCACATTGGTGCAGGCTAGGTTTTAATGACCTACTTCTGTTCCTATGAAAAAAGCGTTCATGAAGCATCTATACAGAGTAAGAGAGGTAGACTACTGATGGAAGAGTCTGAAATGAAATGTTCCATGTTTAAGGTGATTAGCATGAGATCCAAGAGCGACAAAGAAAAACAGTTTATGCAATGAGCGATAATGATCTGGAATGTACTACCTGAACAGAGTGTGAAAGCAGACTTAACCATTGCTTTCAAAAGGAAATTAAATAATTACTTCAAGGATAAACTAGACAGCTACAGTGAAAGGTGAGTGGAACTGCTGCATTGCTTGCAAAGAGAGCCAGCATAGAACTGATAGATTAAATGGCCTGCATGCTGTAACCGGAAAAAATGCAAATTCTGAAAAAACTTCAGGGAAGAAATTTTACTCTTAAATGAAAAAAATACGGAAAATACAAATATTCATTCTTCTGATATTGTGATAAATGGTGTTGAATTTTTATATGCATGTCATTTTGGGATTTGGATTTCAAAATAGAGACAGTAGCTACTTCTGTGAAGGGATTTCTTTCTGGGGAAACAAATGGTCCGTATTCCCTTCCAGTACAGCAATTTGAATCCAACATTTTGTCAGTGAATGGTGTTAATGGAAAACTGTTTATAATGTTGCATTTATGACAGGTAGAATAGCCATGCAAGGACATGAGCTTTGTTTTGAGTTCAGATGAATTTAGGATCAAGTAAGAGTTCTTTTAAAAATTAGTTCAAAAGACACCATTGTTGAACTCAGAAGCACCTTATGTTTCTTTCCTAGGAGTTTGCGCAGCAGTTCAGCAAACAAGTCACTACAGCAGAAGGGTTTAGGTACTAGAATTTGTAAACCGAGAGATTCAGTTGGAAATCTACATGTTTTGAAAACTGAGTAAATTTAACCTCTAAGATTTGCAGAGTTAATGTTAGCATACTTGAAAAAAACATGTCCAAGTCCACAGCAAAGATGCTGTTAGCAGTCAGTTAAGTAGAACCCCAAAGAGTTGAGATACAGGTATATCTCTCTGAACAGATCCCGCTCTAACAGATCCTGTTGGGAAACAGGTTGAAACTGTTTTGCTGTGATTTGAGAGTGTTCCAACTGTCCTTTATATTTAGGTAGCATTTCCTAAATTTATTTTGTACATAATAAATTTCTGTTCAGTTAGGAACATCTGTAGCCTTTTCTGCCTCAATGACTATCCTACATGTTAACTAAATAATAAAAAAAATCTATCAGACTAGATTTCATTCTAGGATCTGCTTTGCTATATTATTGTGATCCTAGCCAAGTTAAATGATCATTGCCATTGAAAATACAGCTGGAGATATGGGAATGACAGGGATATTAAAGGTTTGATAGGTTGAAAAGCATTTTTTTTTTTAAAAAAAGGCTGTTTGCTGCCACCACAACAGCAAGGGGTACAATTATCACCTTTATACCCGTAGACCCAGTGCCTGTGATGTCACTGCCAGCAAAGTGACAGGACTAGTGTAATGGCTTATATGATGTACATTTATAATACTTATATCAATAAGGACAAGGACAATACAAAGATTCTGTCAGTAGCACCAATTTTCTGATTCAGTACAATGGCAGAAGATATGGGGCGGCACAGTTGCTTAGTGGCCTCACAGTATCAGACACCCAGGTTTGATTCTATCCTCTGACGACTACCTGCGTGGAGGATGCACATTCTCCCAGTGTCTGGATGGGTTTCCTCCTTGTGCTCCCGGATTCCTCCCACAGTCTAAAGATGTGCAGGTTAGATGGATTGGCCATTCCAAAATGCCCTGTGGATGGGTTAGCCATGGGAAATGCAGAGTTTAGGATGAGTCTGGGGGAGATGTTCTTCAGAGTGTCAGTGTGGGCTCGATGGGCCAAATGGCCTTGTTTCCACACTGTAGGGATTCTATGAATATTACTAGTCTAAAAGTTATTGATTCTAGAGTACTGATACAGTTGGTCAGAAGAAAAACAAAGCAGCGCCACCAACTAAATATGGATAGGATGACAAGGCACTTTACAGCCTTCTGGACTTCAACACCCTTGGATTGTTAACTATTTCTTTCCTTTTTTAGCTTTTTATCATGGCCACTCTCCTCTCCCCCCCACCCCCCACCGCCATTCCAGTGTCGGTCCTTTCCAATGGCAGGAGATACACCATTGTTCTGCCATTCTCATATTCTCATCACTTAATCTGAACCATCAATATCTTTTCAACACAAGCACCCTACACACACTACTCCCGCCCTTCCCAAATTATAGCATAAATGCTGTCCTCTCCACACTACACTTCATCTCTGTTGAAGAGTTATCTAAACTCAAAATGTTAACTTGCTCTCTCTCCGTGGATGCTGTCTGACCTGCTGTGGTCTCCAGCATTTATTGTTTTCAGTCAGATTCCAGCATCTAGAGTAATGTGCTCCTAACTATAGTATGATTTGGCGTTGGGGATAAGATCATGTAGTGGACTAATAATCTAAAGGCTCAGGCTAATGTTCTTGGGACCTTGGTTCAATCACATCACGACACCCACAAAATTTTAAATCAGTTGGTAAAATGTCTGGAATTGAAAGCTAGCCTCAGTAAAATTAGACTATCATCGATAGTCATAAAAAGAAGTAACCCGTTCATTAATATCCTTGAGGAAGGAAATTTGCCATTCTCACTTGGTCTGGTATCCAGATGCACTGTAATGTGGCTGACTTAACTATCCTCTGAAAAGGCCAAACAACCCATTCAATTTAAAGGCAATTCAGGACAAACAACAAATGCTTGCCATGACACCAGCACCTGCACATTGAAGAACTAAAAAAAAACTTGTGAAAGGTTCTCTAAAAGTGATGAATCAAGGATATAAGATAAAAACTGGAGGGACCAAGATAATTAAGTCATTCTGAAGAAAATTAACTAGCAACATTTTGATCAATATGAAGCCTTCAAAGTGAATGAGCACCAACAAACTGAAATTTATTTTGAAAGTAACGCAATGAAATCTTCTGAAATCTCTGGTCCTTCATTTATTAATCTTACATGATAAAAATCAAGCAAAATTGGTTGGGGGGTTCATATATAATAAAGTATGACCACAGGCAATAAGTTCAAGTAATAAACTAGTCAGGGACATTTAATGAAACATAGTTTAGCATTTAAGTTTCACGAAGAATAGTAAATTGACTACTTTATGTGGTGTAAAAAAGGGTTTGATGAGAGTTTACCTACTAAACAGATGCTGTATTAGACTAGTACAATGCATGATTAAGACAAATGCTTCAGCAGTTGGGTTAAATAGTCCATCACTGAACATTCGAACAGACTGCAGTGTTAATATTGCACATCTCTTCTGGCAAAGTACTTAAAAGAGTACATGCACAGAAAGTGAAACATCTGAATCCAGTAGAACAATAAAAGTGGCGCACAAAGTTAAATGTGAAAAGAAATAATAGTTAGAAAAGACTGGTGATACTATCTCCTGGAGCAATAGCACACTTATATCAATCTGAACAAGACATGCAGAAATTGAAATTAGAATTTGTAAAACATGTTTAGAACGTAAGAGATAGCGTCAAAGTTTAACATTTCAGAAAAAGCCAAATATTTATTCTAACTTTTGGCTTTGTCCTTTACCTTTTTAAATCCTATTCTTCAAAATACTTTTCCACTTTTCTTTAAAAAGGGATTTCTTTCACCATCATTCCAGGTAATAAGTCTGTTAAAAAATCAAAATAAAATGTTCTTCTAATTCTTGCAATGCCTTAGGTGATAAGTGAAATTTGTGCTCTCAAGTTCATGATTCATTAAGGAAGAGAGATTTCTGTCAGACAATACAATAATTTCCATTTACTTTTTATAATGTCAATTACATTTGTCTGATGTTAGTTTGGGTTCCCTAAGGACCATTTCTCTCAAGTGTCATTACTCCTTTTGGTCAATCAGTCAAGAGGGTTGAATTCTGGGGTGCGAAGGGAAATGTAACAGCCCTTCACAAGTGAACACTTCAAGTGTAAAATCAAGACAACTTGCAAAATTGAAATTAGTACAAACATGGAGCAATGGACAAACTCCAACACAAAAGGTGGGTGTCCTTGGAGCTTAACCTACTCAGCTTCAGGAAATCACTGCAGGAATTCTTCAAGGCAATGACATAGGCCCAACCATCTTCAGCTCATTCATCAATGCATTCCCTCCAACATAAGGTCAGAAGTGGAAATGCTTGTTGAGTATACAGTGCCCAGTTCCATTCATAACTCTTCAAATGCTGAAGTAGCCCATACCCATATCCAGCAAGGTCTGATCAGCATTCAGAAGTTCATCTGCAAAGCACATTAGAACATCTACAGTTCACGAAAGGTGCTAAGTAATTGAACTTTTTTTGTCTTTCTTGTTACATAACGTACTATTCCATCAAGTTGATGATTGATGGGAATCTTGTAACAGAGGCCAACAACTAAAACAAAAATATTTTAAAGTCTTTTTGTCGAAACCATAACTGAAGTGTTGGAAAAATGCAGATCTGACAGCATCTGTGGAGAGATGATCAGTGTTAAAGTTTCAAGTCAAATAAGACTTCAGAAGTCAAGCCAGTACCAAAGAGAAGTCTTTTTCAACTTCAAATGGATGTAGGTTTGCTCGCTGAGCTGGAAGGTTCATTTTCAGATGTTTCGTCACCATACTAATTAACATCTTCTGTGAGCCTCCGGACGAAGCACTGCTGATGTTTCCTGCTTTCTATTTATATGTTTGGGTCTCTTTGGGTTGGTGACATCATTTCCTATAGTGATGTCATTTCCCATTCTTTATCTCAGGGGTGGCAAATCGGGTCAAAGTTCCAGTAAGAATGCCACGCTTCCATGAGTTCTTGCACGTGTCTCAGTTTGGCTTGTCCTAGGATGGACATGTTGCCCCAGTCAAAGAGGTGTCCTTCCTCATCTGTATGTAAGAATACTGGTGAGAGAAGGTCATGTCGTTTGGTGGCTAGTTGATGTTCATGTATTCCTGGTGGCTAGTTTTCTGCCTGTTAGCCCAATGTAGTGTTTGTTACAGTTCTTGCATGGTATTTTGTAAGTTACATTCGTTTTTCTTGTCTGTATAGGGTCTTTAAAATTCACTAGTTGCAGTTTTAGTGCGTTGGTGGGTTTGTGGGCTACCATGATGCCAAGAGGTCCGAGTAGTCTGGCAGTCATTTCCAAGATGCCTTTGATGTAGGGAAGAGTGGCTACGGTTTCTGGACGCATTTTTTGTCTGCTTGTTTGGGTTTGTTGCTGAGAAATTGGCAGACTGTGTTCATTGGGTACCCATTCTTTTTGAATACACTATATAGGTATTTTCCTCTGCTGTGTATTTCTTCCGTGCTGCAGTGTAGGGTGGCTCATTGAAATAATGCTCTGATGCAGCTTCATTTGTGGGTGTTGGAATGATTGCTTCTGTAGTTCAATATTTCGTCCGTATGTATTGTTTTCTTGTAGACGCTGGTTTGAAGTTCCTCATTCGCTGTTCACTCTACTGTGACATCTAGGAATGGCAACTCACAGAAGAAACCCAACAAATTATCAGACAGGAAAAAGGAAGGAAGCACACTCAATACACAATAAAGGAAAGCACTAGAAAGACTAAGAAGAGATAAAAATATTGTTATCCTACCTGCAGACAAAGGACGCTTGACAGTCATTTTAAATCAAAGAGACTATATTGAAAAAGCGAACGCACTACTTGCAGATACCAACACTTACCAACAAGTGGCGAGAGACCCAACCCCACAACTAGAGAACCAACTCACAGCCGTCCTCAAAACACTTCAGAAATCTGGAGAAATACATAAGACCAACTTACAAAAAATGAAACCAGACAGATCTAACACACCACGCTTATACGGATTACCAAACATTCACAAACCAGGAGTCCCCCCTCAGACCCAGACGCTACCTGGAACACCACTTCCAGATTGGCCAAGGAGCTACATCAAAGACTAAAACACTTAGTAGAAGACTCACACTACTCCATCCATCCATCCATCCAAGAATCCCTGAAGACCAAAGACACTGATAGAAGACGATGAAATAATGGTCTTCTTTAATGTAGCAGCCCTGTTCACATCAACAAACATCAACCTGGTCAAGGAAACACTGACTACACTATTAGAAGACACAAAGACACATACACCAGACACCACCAACTTCATCAGCAAGGACAGTACTGTCAAGCTAGTGGACCTATGCCTTACCACGCACTTCACCTTAAACAACAAAACCTACAGACAAACCAACGGAACACCCATGGGATCTCCGATATCAGGGTTCTGAGCAGAGTCAGTAATGCAGAGACTCGAACAAACAGCTCTGCCAACCATCCAACCCAAACTTGGGTCCGCTACATGGATGGCACCTTTGTCATCACTGAATGAAACAAATTAGAGGAAACCTTCAAGATCATCATTAATACCTTTACTGGCATAAAATTCACTAAAGAGGAGGAAAACAAGAACAAACTGCCATTCCTACCTGTCACAGTACAGCGAACAGCCAATAGGGAACTTCAAACCAGCATCTACAGGAAAACAACACATACAGATCAAATATTGAACTACAGGAGCTATCATCCTAACATCCACAAACAAAGCTGAATCAGAACATTATTTCAACGAGCCAACACACACTGCGGCACAGAGAAAATACGCAGAGCAGAGGGAAATCACCTATACGGTTTATTAAAAAAGAATGGGTACCCAATGAACACAGTCCGCCAATTTCTCAGCAACAAACCCAAACAAGCAGACAAAAACATGTCCAGAAACCCTGGCCACTCTCCCCTATATCAAAGGCATCTCAGACATGACTGCCAGACTACTCAGACCCCTTGGCATCATTGTAGCCCACGAACCCACTACACACTTAAACAGCAGCTAATGAACTTGAAAGAGCCTATTCAGACAAGCAAAATTAATGTCATTAACAAAATACCTTGCAAGAACTGTAACAAACACTACATTGGACAAACAGACAGAAAACTAACCATCAGGGTACATGAACATCAACTAGCCACAAAACAACATGACCCTCTCTCACTAATATCCATACAAACAGATAAGGAAGGACACCTCTTCGACTGGGACAACAGATCCATCCTAGGACAAGCCATGCAGAGACATGCACAAGAAACACCAGAAGCATGGCATTCCAACTGGAACTCTATCAACAAACACACTAACCTGGACCCCATTTACCACTCCCTGAGAAAAAGATTAAGAAATGGCATCACCAACCCAAAGAGACCTAAACATATAAATAGAAAGCAGGAAACATCAGCAGTGCTTCATCCTGAGGCTCACTGATTATGTTACCTAGTATGGTGACAAAACATCTGAAAATGAACCTTCCAGCTCAGCGAGCAAACCTACATCCAAATCCTGCACCTGAGCTACAAATCTTCTCAAAACGCCCTATCAACTTAAAATGTTACTCCAACTGTCTCTTCACAGATGCTGCCAGATCTGCTGAGTAAGGGAATTTTTCCTGTTCTTGAATCAGATTTCCAGCATGCACAGTATTTTGCTTCAGTACAATTGCTCTGGCTGTATTCAAGAAAATGTGGAGTTGAAATGCCCATCAGCCATGATTGAATGGCGGAGTGGACCCGATGAGCTGAATGGCCTTACTTCCACTCCTATGTCTTATGGTCTTAAAATGATTACTTACACAATTTAAAAACAATCTACCCAACTCTGAATAATACAAATGCAAAATACAGTATAATACATCACTTATAACAGACACACGACAGACAGCCATCATATGCTATTCCTAATAGTAGCACTGCAGTCTTAAGAGATCGGAATATCATACAACACACTATTTCAATAGAAAATAAGAGTTTTGCATCAGTGTCAGGGCCTTTGCAAATATCAAAACTAAGACATAAATAATTCAGAAGAAAGACAATATGAATAATTGATCAAATAAATAATTTAATAATCAAATAGATGAAATGCATGAATAACTCCCCAACTAAAGCTAAACAATAAATCAGAGAGTTAATATGAACAATTAAACCAGCATAATACAAGTTGTATTTAAAAATTCACAAAGAAGTTTCTTTCTTTTTAAATATTAAGAGGAGGCATTTTGTGCATTTCAGAAGATTAGAAGAAAAACATGAAGTTCAGAAACATTGTTTTACTGAAAAGAAACAAAGCAATTCATTCATTGTTTGGGCAAAGTTTTTGTTTACACTGATGACAGACCAATGCATCAAGGTCCAAAATGTTTCCACAAAGAACATTGCAACTGTTCCTCTGGGGAGTTGCAATCAAATTTCATTTTCATTTAAAAGAAAGAAGTTTATACTTGATACTGTCAAAGCTTAAAGTATGCTTAAGCCATACATTTTGTCTTAATACCAAAAAGATACACTATGCATAAAAAAAAGTTAATTTCACAGATCATTCTCAACCATCCAGATCACATCCTTTACATGTCCACTTTATTTATCAGTCATTGGCAGCAGAACAATTTCCATCTTCTCAAGTTAGGATTAAATCTCACTCTTTTCTAGAGATGGCTTGCAACAAGCAAGCTTCCTCAATCACTAAATATGCAGAGAATCTTGTACCAGTCTTAAATTTATGTTTATAAATTAATTGTGACATCATTGCAAATAAGAATTTACAACAAGTCTAAGTCGGGGAATGCAATACTCAAAATGATATTTGGAGAAACACTCAGAAGTATAAGATATTTTAAAAAACATAATTGCTTAAGGACTCTTTAAGGAACCAATTTTTTATGTCTGAATTTTAGAAAAGTAAAGTAATCTTATGCACGAGGGATGTAAATTTGTAAAATATGTTACAATTACTTGCTGAGCGTGAAGAGACATGATCCAGTTCTCCAAATCTGCAAAAATAATTTCCTGTTTCCAACAGAATGACCTGGCCTTTGCCAGGTTTAGAAGGTGTTGTTAAAGAAGCTTTGATGAATTGCTACAGTACATCTTACCAATGGTACACTGCAACCTATGTGATGGTAGTGGAGTGAGTAAATGTTTTAAGATTGCACATGAGCTACCAATCATGCAACTTGATTTTCCTTGATGATGTTGAGTTTCTTCAGCATTGGTGTTCCTCACAGTCAAGACATTAGAGAGTATTCCATCTCACTACTGAGTTGTGCTTGTAGCTGGTGAAAAGTTCTTTTTTGAGGGGGTAAGGTCAGAGGCCAGGAGGCAAGTTGTTTGCCACTGGATTCCCAGCCTCTCACCTACACTGGTAGGAACAGTATTTATTTAACTGGGCCAGTTCAGTTTCTGATCAACTCTAATTTCAAATTGGGACAGCACACTGGCTCAGCAGTTAGCATTGCTGCCTCAGAGCACCAGGCACCCAGGTTTGATTCCAGCCTCAGGTGATTGCCTGTGTCGAGTTTGCACATTCTCCCCATTTCAGCGTGGGTTTCCGCTGGGTGCTCTGGCTTCCTCCCGCTGTCCAAAGATTTCCGGGTTAGGTGAGTTGGCCATGCTAAATTGTACAGTGTTAGGTGCATTAGTCACAGCAGAATGGGTCTGGGTGGGTTACTCTTCAGAGGGTCAGTGTGGACTTGTTGGGCCGAAAGGCCTGTTTCCACATCTAATCTGATCAAAGATAGAGGAGGAATTAGTGATGGTAATGCTACTGAATGTCAACTGGTGACCGGAGTAAGATTATTTTTTTGTAGATGGTCATTGCCTGACACTTGTGTGATATAAACTGGTTTTGAATACTGTACATTCAACCAACAAGCTTCGCCACTTTTGATTTACTGATTCAGGTTAGGTAATTGATAAAGCAACTGAATATAGTTGGACCGAGGACACAAAATACAGTCAGCACAGCAACTGTTAATGTTCAGAGTGAATTATGGCACTGCAGATGACCTAATGAAATTCCAATATGCAATAAAATAGTTTAGCAACATCTTGATTGGAAACCAAAATTTAAAATTTGATAGTTAGTCACAATATGGATACAAAGCTAAAATATATACCATTTAATATTCAAGACAGCATATCTTCTCTTCTGTAGAACTGACAGCTGCTAGCTAATACGCTGCCTATTTTAACTAATTGCTGAACAAAGTTCCAATACCTTTTTGGTTAAATCCATGCATTTTATATCTGATTTCTGTCTACAATTTAATTATAAAAGTCTGTACGAAATTAACAGAAAACTGCAAATACAGGCAATGTTCCTACCATTACAATCATCATGCACCAATAGATTTCAAGGTATAACAGTGGTGAAGGGTTAACCTTTGGTGAAGGACAGTCTTGGAGAACAATGTGTTAAGTGCTGCTCATTAGGTAGAAGAGCTGGTAAATGTATGTAATGGCATCACTGGCAGCAGACCTGAAATCAATTGGCTTCCGATTAATCTGGCACAACTCCATTGCTTTTATGCTCTCATGATATTGAGTGTTATAAAGAGGTGAAAAATATTAGTGACATGGAGTAAGCTATTTCTATTTTAAACACCTGGAAACTTCAAGCACGTTTTACGGTTCTTCTTTCACAGAAAATTGGTGTCACTGGTAAGGCCAGCATTGTTGCCCATCCCTAATTAGCCTTGAGTTTCAGTTCTTTTCAGAAACCAACATGCCCATTCTAAAAGATGAGAGACTTAACAAACAATCCATGTTTTTTTTTCAATATATAATTTCAGTTACATCACACTGAAACCTTTTGCTACATGTTTATACTCCACAGCCCCCACCTGATGAAGGAGCAGCACCTTAAAAGCTAATGCTTTCAAATAAACCTGTTGGACTGTAACCTGGTGTTGAGTGATTTTTTAACTTTGTACACCCCAGTCCAACATCTGCACCTCCAAATCAGCAAAAATGTGTACTCTATCATGCAAATGAATTTCAAATGCCAATTCACCTTCTTGCTAGTAAATATCTATACTGCATCTCCAAACATTTCCTCCAATTACATAAATAAAACAGCTTTTATTATCCCACAACTACTTAAATCGTTTATTCAACTGTAGTAGAATGTCCATTAGCGTTACAATCTTCCAAAAACTGTGTTTGTTCAACTTTTGCCTAACTTTCATCCCCCCACCATTAGCAGCTATGCCTTCAGTTGTCAGAGCCTTGAAGTCTAGAATTCATTTGTAAGTCTGTTCTTTAAAGCACAGCCCAAAACCTGCCTATTTTATCTAGCATTTGATCACTGATGCAAATATTTCCTTCATGGCTCAGAGTTGAGGGCTGTCCCCTAATGACAGCAGATTGTGTAGTTTGCTGCAGGCTACCACAGATTTTGATGTGTTCTGTTGAATACTGCAGTGCTCCTCCACAGCAGTTCAGGCAGTGAAAGTATTGTTTTTGCATCGTCTGCTCTATCATATGCAGCAGCGTTGTAAGTACTGTTTCTGTCCTTTGGCTCTAAGTCCAATCCTAAATGCATTCAGCAAATCTTTAACTGTTTGACAACTGAACTTTTATATCCTCAGAAGTAACTTCCCCAAATTCTCCTAGAAAAACGTTCGTACTGAATTTGGACATTTGTTTCCAGTTTCAGGGGTAACTGAAGAAGGTTCTTGTAGTTTCAAAAGAATGTTTGGGCTACCAGGTGAAGGGTTCCCCTTCTTCATTCACTCATCTCATCAAGTTGGTCACACAATGTTAAAGAATCCATTCCTTTATGGATCCCTTTCTCCCAGACGAAATGTTTAAAAGGAGCCGATTTAAAGGCCTGTTGGAAATCCCTCACTAATGGCATTGTAGGTCAAGCTGCAACAAAGGTCTATCTGCAGCAGTTCAAGGTGGCAATTAACCAACCACTTCTCCAGGACAACTAAGGATGGGCAATAAATGCTGATCCAGCCAGTGACATCCACCTCCCATGAATGAATTTTTTAAAAGTTACACATACATACATCAGTTGTTGATAAAGTATTGGAAAAGGTTAGAAGAGATAGGATTTATAAGCATCTAGAAAATAATAATTTGATTAGGGATAGTCAGCATGGTTTTGTGAAGGGTAGGTCATGCCTCACAAACCTTATTGAGTTCTTTGAGAAGGTGATCAAACAGGTAGATGAGAGTAAACCGGTTGATGTGGTGTATATGGATTTCAGCAAGATGTTCGATAAGGTTCCCCACAGTAGGCTATTGTACAAAATGCGGAGGAATGGGATTGTGGGAGATATAGCAGTTTGGATCAGTAATTGTCTTCTTTCAGCAAGCCAGAGGGTGGTGGTTGATGGGAAATGTGCATCCTGGAGTCCAGTTACAGTGGTGTACCGCAAGGGTCAGTGTTGGGTCCACTGCTGTTCGTCATTTTTATAAACGACCTGGATGAGAGCGTGGAAGGGTGGGTTAGTAAATTTGCAGACGACACTAAGGTCGGTGGAGTTGCGGATAGTGATGAAGGATGTTGTAGGTTACAGAGAGACATAGATAAGCTGCAGAGCTGGGCTGAGAGGTGGCAAATGGAGTTTATTGCAGACAAGTGTGAAGTGATTCACTTTGGTCAGAGTAACCGGAATGCCAAAATACTGGGCTAATGGTAAGATTCTTGGTAGTGTAGATGAGCAGAGAAATCTCGGTGTCCAGGTACACAGATCCTTGAAAGTTGCCACCCAGGTTGACAGGGTTGTTAAGAAGGCATACAGTGTTTTATCTTTTATTAATAGAAGGATCGAGTTCCGGAGCCATGAGGTTATGCTACAGCTGTACAAAACTCAGGTGCGGCCGCACTTGGAGTATCGTATACAGTTCTGGTCACCGCATTATAAGAAGGATGCGGAGGCTTTGGAAAGGGTGCAGAGGAGATTTACTAGGATGTTGCCTGGTATGTAGGGAAGGTCTTACGAGGAAAGGCTGAGGGACTTGAGGCTGTTTTCATTCGAGAGAAGAAGGTCGAGAGGTGACTTAATAGAGACATATAAGATAATCAGAGGGTTAGATAGGGTGGACAGGGAGAGCCTTTTTTCAAGTATGGTGACGGCGAGCATGAGGGGGCATAGCTTTAAATTGAGGGGTGATAGATATAGGACAGATGTCAGAGGTAGTTTCTTTACTCAGAGAGTAGTAAGGGTATGGAATGCTTTAAGTGCATTTAAGTTGTCATTGGACAAGCATATGGACGTACATGGAATAGTGTAGGTTAGATGGGTTTCAGATTGGTATGACAGGTCGGCGCAATATCGAGGGTCAAAGGGCCTGTACTGCACTGTAATGTTCTATGTACATAGTTATGTTGACAATGGAATGAGCAGACATATCCTCAGTAGATAGCTGCCATAACCTACTAGCCATCCTGTGCTGCCATCAACGCTTAATTGAGAAAAAAAAGCCCAGTTAACATTTCAGAAGGGTCACTGGACCTAAAACATAAACACTGCTTTTTCTCCACAGATGCTACCAGACTTTTTTTTTAATTCCTTACAGTGTGGAAACAGGCCCTTCAGCCCAACAAGTCCACACTGACCCTCCGAAGAGTAACCCACCCAGATCCATTTCCCTCTGACAAATGCACCTAACACTACGGGCAATCTAGCATGACCAATTCACCTGACCTGCACACCTTTGGATTGTGAGAGGAAACCCCAAGCTGACACGGGGAGAACGTGCAAACCCCACACAGACAGTCACCCGAGCCTGGAATTGAACCCAGGTCCATGACGCTGTGAGGCAGCAGTGCTAAATACTGAGCCACCGTGCCACCCCTATCATTTGCTGCCGACCTGCTGAGATTCTCCAGCAATTTGTTTTTGTTTCATATTTCTAGTATTCAGTGTTCTTTAGGTTTTTTTGGCTTAGTTGGAGATGACACTGCAAATTTTACAGAATGAAAGATTCAATACTGCTGCCAAGGTACTGGACACTACTTTAGCCATTTGTTGCTAATGGTCACATACCAACTGAAAGTTGAGGGAACGGAAGCCTTTTTAGTTCAAGTACATGACAGAGTTGATATGCAGCATCTGCACGATGATAATATCAATGGCACATGGGAAGGCCAATATCTAGAAGCAACTAAAAAAAAACAAAAGAACTGCAGATGCTGTACATCAGAAACAAAAACGTAAGTTGCTGGAAAAGCTCAGCAGGTCTGGCAGCATCTGAGAAGAGAAAACAAAGTTAACATTTCGGTTTCCCTTCCCCAGAACCTCTGAAAGCAACTGTTCTGTGCTAAAATCTTGAAATCTCCTGGAAGTAACCTGTAAGCAGTTGGTGATTATTTTAAACAGTGAAAATGAGGGTTAGAAGAACAGCTGCTCATTACCATAATTGCATGACTGAATTACTCTTACTGTAACTCCTTAAGTAAGAGTTAGTATTAGCTAGGTTGGGTAGAAAAGCCAATATTCTCACTGCTATGTAATAAACCATAAATTTAAGGTGTAGGCATGACAAAAGCCTGGTAAAAACAATGACTGCAGATGCTGGAAACCAGATTCTGGATCAGTGGTGCTGGAAGAGCACAGCAGTTCAGGCAGCATCCAACGAGCAGCGAAATCGACGTTTCAGGCAAAAGCCCTTCATCAGGAATCATGACAAAAACCTGACCAAGTTAGGTTGTGATCTCTGTCCTAAAAAAGGTTGCTGACTCAAAATTAACTCAGGAATGACGATGTGGAAGCACACAAGCCTGAGTTCACTTCAAATCCCTGACATTACATGCAAACAAAATTCCGTTACAAACAAAACACAATGTTGGTATTTGATTAACAATTTTACATGCCCTGCCATGTACCAAAACTGAAAGGGATTCCATTCTCTTAATGTGCATGGTTCAAAAGCAAAGAATTGTGCAATGAAATACCTCAGTAGCAGCTCATAAGATCGCTTCCCCTCATAAAAAGTTTGCTCTCAGTTTCCCATTTCCTCTGAAGTACATGAACAAGTTTATCTGTAACATTAATAAAAATCAAGTACATTGATGTTTAAATGATGGAATGGTTTAGTGACTGCTATATTGCTGAATCTGTATCTAATAGTGTTGTATATCAACATTTGAAATTTAACATTGGACACGAGGACATAATTAATTCAAAGATATACCTGAATAATAAACAAACTGAAGATGCCACTTCATCGTGAGCAGTGATTGGCTTTAGCTAATGATGCATTTATCTTAGCAAAACATATTCCCACAGAATTAAAATACTGTGGTTTAAAAACAATCGTAATTTTTATCTTTAGTATGTGGGTATCAATACACATCCACAATGGTTTAGACAGTATTTGGCTAGCTGAGAAAGACCATTCTTGAGGACTGGGATTTCAAAACTTGAAACTATTGTAGCAGGCCAACAATGATCCTCACGCTCCTGTGCGCTTTGGAAACTTTGCCAAGCTATTGTACCTCAATGCAAATGGAAATATCAATGGTGTTTTCAAAAATCCTCAAAATCAGGTGGCAAAAGGCAGTTCAACAGTAGTGTTCACTCCTAAGTCAACATGCCCAATGATGTGCTAATCAAATTTAGCTTCACTAGGTGGGACATGTTGATTGTATGCGTGAAACTAGACTCAGAAAACAACTGCTCCACTCAGAACTCTGTCATGAAAGGAAGTTCCTAAAAGCAGAGCAAAATCCCTTTAGGGATATATGTAGAACTGGACAGACAAACATCCCCACCAACACATGGGATCCCTTCCCATCAAAATGAAGGAAAGCTCATCGGGAAGGTGCAAACACGTCAAGAAACTTTGTTGAGGGGTGTGCACTGGTGAATTTGAACAGTAAGAGAAAGCACACAAAACTGTAAATACCTCATATGGCTGACCCTTCAAGCACTACCTGTTCATACACGAAATAGCTTGCAGATCACACATTGCACTTATCAACAACCTCAGAAGCCCTCAAACTGGAGTGAAAGCAAGTTATCTATATTTCTTACACACTCCCTCAGAAAAGACTTAGAAGGAGAAAAAAGTTGAACTAATTTAAAAGCAAACTACTCTTTTCCTGATATTTTGACAATAAAACAAAGGGGAAAAGGACCTCGCTTTGAAGCTACTTCTCCCAAAATAACATGCTTCTTTAAAAGAATTCCATATTTGTATTTAAGCATTGTTACGAACCAGACTGACCACACTTCCCCCATGCCCCTACTTCCAAGGAGCTAGTCCAGACCCTAACTTTTATCTTCTTTGAAGGCAAGTGTAAGATGTTGAGTTCAGATGTGATTTAATTGGTCCACCATTAGGCTTTAAGTAAAACATACTTTATTCTTACACAGTTAAAAAAAAAAATTGGCATTAATTTTAACTCTATTGTAATACTGAATAAAATAATATATTATTTAACTACTAATCATCAAATGTTCCTTATAGCAACATCCCATAAACATACCCTTGGCAAAGGCAAATTCAGCAAAACAAATTTTTCTCATATGCTATCCAGGAGAATTGAACACCAAAATAAACAAACTATCTAGGAGCAGAAAAAACTTGAGCCTTTAGCTACAGCTTTCTATGCTGCAGCAATCAGCTTCAAACACCAAATGAAAGCAAAACTGAAACCCTGGGTCTCTGAGAGCCCGACTTCACCCACTCGTTCTTCTCTTGTCTAAATTAAGAAAATATGCAGGGAGCTCAAAGCTGTTTACCTACTGCTTCTGAAGCGAACATTCAATCACCTCTATGGCAACAACTCTCTGTGAAAGAAACAGCAGAGAACAAATCTCTCAAAGGCATAGTACCATCACAGCATTGGGAAGAAACTGAAGTTACCGATAAGAAACTATATGTAATCATAAAAAGCCAAAAGTGTTCAATCCCTCAAAAATCCTGAACTTTTATAAATGCTAAAACTATTCAATTCTTTAATTCTAGTCCACTTTCAACAATTCTTGTATAAAACTGGACAAGGTCCAAGATCAAGAAGATATGAAATGTGATGTGCAGTTTTTGTCTGATCTCTTGCTTTCCGTTCTTGTACTCAGCTCCCCATCTTGCCTCTTTTGCTACTAATACCATTTTGGACTAATGATTTGCAAATGCAGTGATTGATAACACATTCACTCAAACTAATGACATTATGTGGTTGAACTATCTGCTTACCAGATAGCTTCAATCACATCATTTATACATTCTTTTCCAAATATGAAGTGTCAGGATATTCCAAAATATGAACAGATTTCAATCTCTCTTTCTCAGGACACACTAATCAGTATTCATTTTCTCTCAAAATTACATAGTTATAAAACAAAAGCCTGGTATCATTTAACCATCATTTGTAAAGTGCACACAGGCTAAACAGCATTTGAAAGGAAAAATACATTTTGATTGTTTAAATGTAAAATTTGATTTGAACTGAAAAGTAAAGGGTATTTTTAAACAGAACAACTGGAGCATGAAGAAAATTATGTCAATAAGTTTGAAATTACAATAAAATGCTTGTACTACAAAAAGCAGGATCATCTGAATTTCTTCAACTCTTAAAGTATTCATGTTGCATTACCTTCTTATGAACCCGACATTTAATTTGTTAGATTCAAACACAAAGACTTTTGTAGATCAGACATCATTCCCTAATCTCAACAACTGAGTACGAAAGAATTACCTGACATCGGGATCATGGGACTGAAAGCATCACAACTAATTTTCTCCAGAGAAAATTGTTTGAATGAGACACTGAAACAGTAAATCACAAAACTGGGGCGAATGATACTTGCCATTATCTATCAGTATCCAAATCCAACTCATCCCTTATGGGTGAATTAACCTTTCCCTAAAATTTAGTACTTTCTCAAATTTCAGTCTCTATCTGCAAATTTATTTAGGATTTGCTCACTAATTTATAAGGTTTGCCTGTGACCCTTTGAAACTTTCTCCATTTATCAAAAACTTACTATGCTTCCTAGCTTAGTTTTGATGAGCTTTTGATTAAAACAAAAGTATGAATTAGTGACTACTTGTTTGAAAATATTTACCAAAACATAAGTACACATTGCCGCTATGGTCATCGCACAGTCATTTCAATGTATAGTTAGCTGGCTATTTAATAACTGCTGATGTAACCTTGCAGCTATGAATGTTTGCTAATACAATCAAACTTGCCATTAGTGTAACCCAGCTTTACCTAGAGGTCATATAGAAACGGGCAAACTCTTATGGAATAACAAGCAAAAGTTACTTCTCCCAAAAGAGTGAAAGGTTAACATGTAAAAGGACAAAACGTGGCAGAAAAACATGAGTGCATATAGGATTAACTACACAATGTGAAAGTTGTACGGCTCCTAGTTGAGAAAGCAGCCACAAGTTTTCATTGGAAGATACACCTGATCTCAAAAATACAGAAGATTATGGAATATCAAGTGAAGAATAATAAAAATGTTAAATACAACATTTTTAGTATCTTGCTGCTACACTATTTTACCATGTTGCTGGTATTGCTGGGGTTCAAAGTACAACAGCTGTCACAGATAAAGGAGAAAATGTTTTACATGGCAAGTTCAGAATGTGGATGTACTGAGCATTGTGCTGCTTGTGTAGTTACTGGATAAAAATGAAGTTGACTAAGAGCTATCTGGAGAACGTAGGAGAAAGTGAAGAGCTCTGTAACACAATAACATAAAACTGCGAGGAGGCGGGAGATCCAAAATAAAAACAGAAATACTCAACCTCTGCAACCAGAAAAAGGGCTAATTTTTCATATCTGATGAAAAGTCTCAGATCTGAAATAGTAGCTTCTTTATAAATCCCTCCACAAATGTTGCCTGTTTAAATCCTCATTGTTCCAGTGAAGAGCCAAAACAGACATAGCCAAATAACAAACATCTGCACTGTAAATATGTATGGTACAGAAACCTATAAAATCTTCAGCACTACATGTTCTATGCTCTATTTCTCCAAATATACCTTATTACTTTAACTATCAAAAAAATCTTACTAACAACAGTAAATATTGGACCACAAATTTACAAATTCATAAGTAGTATTAGGGAAGTGATTGGTGGGCCCCTTGCTGAGATATTTGTACCATCGAAAGTAACAGGTGAGGTGCTGGAAGTTGACTAACGTGTTGCCACTATTTAAGAAAACTAATAAGGAAAAGCCAGGGAACTATAGACGGTTAAGCCTGACATTGGTGGTGGAGAAGTTGTTGGAGGTAATCCTGAAGGGCAGGACGTACATGCGTCTGGAATGACAAGGACTGATTAGGGATGGTCAACATGGCTTTGTGCATGGGAAATCATATCTCATGAACTTGTTTGAGTTTTTTGAAGTAACAAAGAGGATTAATGAGGGCAGAGCGGTGGACGTGGTCTATATGAACTTTAGTAGGGCATTAGACAAGATTACTCATGATAGACTGGTTTGCAAGGTTTGATCACATGGAATACAGGATACAGCCATTCGGATACAGAACTGGCTACAAAACAGGAAGACAGAAGGTGGTGGCGAGGATTGTTTTTCAGACTGGAGGCCTGTGGATCGGTGTTGGGTCCACTGCTTTTCGTCATTTATATAAATGATTTGGATGTGGACAAACGAAGTAGATTTAGTAAGTTTTCAGGTGACACCAAAATTGGATGTGTAATGGACATTGAAGAAGATTACTTCAGAATACAACGGGATCTTGATCAGATGGGCCAATGGGCCAAGGAGTGGTAGATGGAGTTTAATTTAGATAAATGCAAGGTGCTGCATTTTGGAAAGGCAAATCAGGGCCGGACTTATACACTTTATGGTAAGGTCCTCGGGAGTCCAGAACTAGAGAGGATAGCTTTAGGGTGAGGGGGGGAAAGATTTAAAAGGGACCTAAAGGGCAACTTTTTCCACGCAGAGAGTGGTGCCTGTATGGAATGAGCTACCAGAGGAAGTAGTGGAGCCAAGTAAAATTACAACATTTAAAAGGCATCTATATGGATATATGAATTAGAAGGATATGGGCCAAGTGCTGGCAAATGGGACAAGATTAGTTTAGGATATCCGGTCGACATGGACAAGTTGTTTCCATGCTGTACATCTCTATGACACTGGTTAAGTAAGCTTACAAAAAAAAACAAGCATTAGGGCTTAGAGATAGAATTGAAAAGTAAAAGTTTTGCTAAACCCGAACAGTCAGATCAGACGTGAAGCTTCCTTTGTCCACAGATACTGCCAGACCCACATTTCATCTAGCAATTCGGATTTTCAGATTTCCAGCATTTACAATATTTAGTTTTTATTAAGTATTGAAACTTGGTCACATCACACTATAGAACCTTGGTTCCCACACTGTAAAAATAATAGCGAGGCAATAGAGAAGGTGAAAAAAATCGATTTACAAGGATATCTGAAATGCAGGAATCTAAAATCAGGGAAGGATGAATAGGTTCTTCTCCAAGGAAGAAATGCTGAGGGGTGACCCAACTGAGGTTCAAAAATAAGAAAAATACTTTGATACAAAATACAGGGAGAATGCTTCTATGAAGGGCAAAACCAATGCAGGATAGTCACCAAGAAGTCAAATAATGCATTCAGAATAAATTCCTTTGCAGACCGGTAGGAACATGAATCTGATGCACACTGTATGCTGCTGAAGCAAATAGAGTAAATGTTATTCAGGTCTGGAGGCTAGAAAAGCAAATGAGGAAGAAGGGAAAATAGGAAGATGCTTGTGTAGATTATAAATACCAGATGGACTGGTTAAGTTGAAATTCAGTTCTAAAGGGTCACTGGACTAAAATATTAATTCTACTTTCACTCCACAGATGTTGTCCGATCTGTTGAGTTTTTCCAGCAAGTTACATTTTTGTTTCTAATTTCCAGCATCTGCATTTCTTTGTTTTTTTGGTTAAGTTGAATAGGTGTTTTGAGTGGTTTGTTTCCATGCTGTACATCCTATGTTTGTGAATATGTGTTGTGCAAACCACCTCAGTGCAGGTCAAGATAAACCTACTGAACATGTTGTACTCATCTTTACAATCATCTTCTGATATCCCACTCAATGAATCTATTCTAGTTTTGTTCAAAATATAAAGCAACTCAGAACACAAACACAGAAAAAAGATATAGTACAATGAGTTTCACAGATGTTACACTATTTTTGTTTTTGAAGAACCTTCTCCCAAATCTCTTAAAATCATCTTTTAGTGATGTCAGTAAAATTTCAAAGGCAAAGGCATCAGATATCCTCCAGTACTAAGCTCATAAGGCTATTCACCACATGCAAGAATGATATATTATATAGGATATTTCACAACAGGGTGGGGTTAACGTGGTTTTTTTTTTAATATCTTCTATATAATTCCACCTCAAGTGGTTTTAAACTTATTTCACATAAAGTGTGGCATATAACTCACCACAGCATGTATGACAGCTTTATTCTTTTCAGTTGCAATAATCACAAAAATGTAAAAAATAGGGAGCAGGTCATTCAGCATTTGGAGCGTACACTGTCATTCAGTACTTTGACTGATCCTCTACCTCAATGCCATATTCTTATTAGCGAGTTTTGAGAAAATTTGTACCTCAGATTGAGGTTCTGGATGTAAGTTTGCTCACGAAGCTGGAAGGTTCATCTTCAGACGTTTCATCACCATACTAGATAACTTCATCAGTGAGCCTCCAGTGAAGTAATCCTAGATGCATGGCACTCCAACCAGAACTTTATCAACATACACACCGAGTTGGATCCCATTTACCACCCCCTGAAAAAAGAACAGGAAATAACATCACCACAGGAAATGGCATTACCAACCCAAGGGAACCGAAACACAAAGAAAAGGTGTTTCACCAGAGGCTCACTGATGATGTTACCTAGTATAGTGACAAAACGTCTGAAAACGAACACTTCAGCTCAGCGAGCAAACTTACATCAAGCTATATTCTTTATTTTCTCCCCATTCCCTTAATGGCTTTAAAATCTAAAAATGTAGCAATCTTTCTCAGATATAATCAGTAGCCTCGAAAGCCATTTGTGGTACAGAATTCCACAGGTTCACTATTCTTTGAATGAAAACATATTTCCTCATCTCAGTCATAAATGGTCTACTCTGTCTCCTGAGACTGTGTCCTGGTTCTAGTCTCCCCAACTAGGGAAAGCATAATCTCTTTATTTAGTCTTCCCAGTCCAATTAGAATTTGTCACTTTTCAATCAATCAATCAGATTCCCCTTCATCCTCTACACTCTGGTAATTAGAGGGCCCAGTTGAACCAATCCCTCCTCAAGATATCCTGCCATCCCTGCTATCAACCCAGTGAATCTTCACTGTACTGGACAGGTTTTTTCCTGATGAAGGGCTTTTGCCCGAAATGTCAATTTTCCTGCTCCTCGGATGCTGCCTGAACTGCTGTGCTTTTCCAACACCACTCTAATCCAGAATCTGGTTTCCAGCATCTGCAGTCATTGTTTTTACCGGGTAAATGAATAGGAAGGCTTTAGAGAGATATGGGCCAAATGCTAGCAAATGGGGCTAGATTAATATAAGATATCTGGCCGACATGAACGAGTTAGACTGAAGGGTCTGTTCCCATGCTGTATAATTCTGACAATATACTCCTTATTAGGGAGACCAAAACTGCAAGCAATGTTCCAGAAGTGGTCACAGCAAGATCCTACATAACTGAAGTAATCATTGTTGTTATACATCAATTTCCTTTCTCAGACCAGATACAAATTCACAATAGCAGTCAGCAACCACTTTTCGCCTCACAAACGGTACCTTATCACTGGGTACGGGTAATCAAATAAGCAACACAGGGTATGTTGCAAAGATGCATGAGAGTTTAAGACATCAACACAACAGCAGACCCCGGCGAATGAAAATGACAGTAACCACCCACGCCAGCAGCTAATATCCCTATTTCTGAAGGGAGATTTTTTGAGTCTTCAACTCGTGCCAATGTTTACAGTAATATATTGATTAATAATGGCTTTTACAAAACTGTTCTACTGTGTTGTATTAAACTACAAGCTACTTACAAGGCTAGTTTCCTTGCACATTTCAAGTCAAGCTCCGTGATCAGGCAAAGGGCCTCCAAGAGCTGAAATTTTGGGTGAAAGCATACTTTATTTTTTAGACTATTTGACAACCTTAGACTGCACACAAACTTCTCTGCCGATTATTAATCATGCCACCAAGCTAACACAATGCTACCAATAACTTGTTTATGTGCATTCCAATCTCTTTGACAGTTACCTCTGCTTTAATGGTGTCTTTTATACTTCCATCTTACCTCAAAGTCTAAATTTGAAGTGGCTTCTCCGATTTCCATAAGGACCTCAAGACTTTAGCACGTACATGAATGATCGGAAAATGGCAAACTGGCGACGGTCAATATTCTAGCAGGGTTATGATAAGGGGTTCAATTCTGTTTGCACCAAGTCTATACTTGCACACTTTCAAGTTGAACCCTCATTAATAGACTAGTTAATTGCAGGAGACATATTTACCCTTGGGAGGGGCAAGGTTTTTTGAAAGGGAAAAACAAATGTTTAAATAAAATGCAAAAATGTTTGTTCACATACTAATATGTAATTAATGAACGTACAGTTATCAATTGAACACCACTTTTTTAAAAGGATACAAACTTAGAATATAGGTCAATAGTCAGAATAAAAAGGATGAAACATGGAAGTGCACAAATTCAAAAGAAGCAAAAGCAAGGAGAGGAAAAACATCTTGCTGCATGAAAAAGTTAAGGTCAACAAGGCACTGCCTAAATATGTGGCGGAAGCAAGTTCAATAAAGGCATTCAAAAGATGCTCATTTGCAAAGTGCAGATGCACAGCATTACAGGGAGAAGAAGAAAAGAACTGGGCGAAGTGGTCATTGGGAAAGCTGGTGCAGACATGGGCCAAATGAGCACCCTCTTACTGTAACAAATCCATGGCTCCATATCCAACATTTTCAGACAATTTGTGACAACACAGGTTAGTGAATCATGAAAATGGGTTTTTGCTATATAGAAATTGGCAGCAATGTAGTGGGAAGAGAGACCACGAAGGAAAAATTAATTTCCAGTATGCAAATTAAGGTCAGTATTTAGCCAAAAAGATTATGAATCTGTTATTAATACTAATAAAATATACTGTAGATGCCCTCAAGAAGTACAACCACAAAATAAATCATGCTGAATAGACATTTTCATTCATAAATGTTATTTCAGAAAAAAGCCTTTTCTCAAACCTCAAGATGCCTGTATCTTTGATGTGTATGTTCAACACAGTGATAATTATTGAAAATAAAGCTCCATGTTTTGCAGTATTTTATCACTACAAACAGACAATATACAATAAAAGTGCACAGACAACTGAAATTATTCTGTAAATTAGTGTAAAACAATCACAGGTAATTCACAGTGACTCAAAGTATGAATTCAATTTTAGGGACGAAACTCTTCTATTATGCAGTGAAAAAAATACAAGATATCTCAATTCAAATTACTCCAGTGCCACTTGCTTGCAAAAAAAAAATCTTTGATTTAGAAAATAAAGTAGGTTTTGGGCTATTTTGGCACCATTCCAAAAGACTGAAAAAATACTTTCCAATCACCAAATATTCCTGAAAAGAATCACAACTTTTTACTACAAACTTCTAAAATAGTATCATTGGATTATCTGGGACAGAAGAAAGCATTTCAGGCCATGTTGATTATTTGAAATAAATAACCAATTACTCCTCGAATGAAAATTGTTAATGCCGGAAATCTGAATTGAAAACAGAAGGTAGTGGAAGTAATTAGCAAGTCTGGCAGCATCTGCACAGAGGTACAGTATACTAGCACAGAGGGGGTTAACCAGAGTGGCCCAAGAAAGATCTCCATGACGCGGCTGAGTAAATTGGATTTATCTTCTCTGACGTTTAGGAGAATGAGAGGTGATTCTTATTGAAGTGTACAACATTATGAAAGAATAGAGGTTGTTTCCACTGGATGAGGAATCTAGAACATGGGGTGCGGAGGGGAGAGGATAGGCAGAGTCTTAGAATAAGAGGGAAATCATTTGGACTGAAACAAAAGGTTGTGACTCTTTGGAATTTTCCATCCTAAATGGCTATTGAATATATTTAATGTTGAAAAATTGAGTCAAAGGATTGGCCATAATTATATTAAATGACAGAGCTGGGTCAAAATTCTGGAACTCCCTTCCTAACACTACCATTTGTGTACCTGCAGTATAGGGACTGCACGGGTTCAAGAAAACAGCATACAATCTATTTTCAGGGGCAATTAACGCTGGACCATAAATGCAGTGATATCCATATTTCATGAATGAATTTTAAAAATATACAGAACTGAAATAACTTTTGGAAATAAAATATTCATTAATAGCAACCATCCAAAAATCACTAAGAGTTTCTCCTCAGACCGGAATAATAGATGTTGAGGGTAGAAGTGAAAACCAAAAGATCCAAATGTTCACATTGCAATCGTGTACTGCATTGGCAGCTGTAGGCCTAGAGCCTTGACTCTTGATGGTCAGTGAGGTGTCAGTGGCAGAAGAGCCGGTAACTCCTGAGGCATCAGTGTCTTTGTTGCTGTCTCTGGAGCAGGACTCCTTGAGAGCAAGAACACCCTGCAGAAGCCCTGAAGTCATAACTGAAATATGAACTTGAACAGACAATGAAGACTTATTTAAGTAATTTCTTTTCACCCTTATTATACCTCAAATTGCTGCTGGAATGTGGCAACAAAACACTTTTCACTGTACCTTCACGATATAATGTTACAATAAATAAACCATTCATTCGTAAATCATTCATAATAAATCATTAGGGATAGGCAATGGCTCAGTTGTATTATCGCTAGATTATTAATCAAGAATGATGTTCTAGGGATCTGAGTTCGAATCCTGCCACAGCAGATGGTGGAATTTCAATCCAAAATAAAAAAGTCTGGAATTAAGAATCTTCTGATCACCATGAAATCATAATCAAAAATAACCCATCTGGTTCACTAACATCCTTCAGGGAAGGAAATCTGACATCCTCGCCTGGACTGGCCTACATGTGATTCCAGGCCCACAGCAATGTGGTTGACTCTCAATTGCCCTCTGAAATGACTTGGCAAGCCAATTAGTTGTACCAAACACTACAAAGTTTCAAAGCAATGAAACCGGACCAATCACCTAGCATCGAACTAGGCACCTAAAAGACAACAGCAAAATCCTCCTCACTAATGTCTGGGTCTAGTTGGGAGGGTTGTCTCACAGACTAGTCAAGCAATAGCCTGACGAGACATACACACGGAATCATACCTTACAGACAATGTCCCAATCACCACTAGCACCGTCCCTGGATAGGTCTTATCTCACCGGCAGGACAGACCCACCAGAAGTGGCAGCACAGTGGGATACAGTAAGGAAGGAGTTGCTCTGGGAGTCCTAAACAATGACTCTGGACCCCATAAAGTCTCATGGGTTAAATATGGGCAAAGAAACCTCCTGCTGATTACCACGTTCCATCCTCCCTCTACCCATGAATCGGCGCTCCTTCATGCTGAACAAACTTAGAGGAAGCACTGAGGATGACAAGGACACAAAATGTACTCTGGGTGGGGGATTTCAAGTCCACGACCAAGAGTTGCTCGGCAGCAATCCTACAGATCGGACTGGTTGGGTCCTAAAAAACAGCTGCTGAACTGGGTCTGCAGCAGGTGGTGAGAGCGCCAACTAGACGGAAAAACATACTTGACCTCATCTTTACCATTCTGCCAGCTGCAGATGCATATGTCCATGACAGTATCAGTAAGAGTGACCACCACACAGTTCTCGTGAAGACAAAGTCCTGCCTTCACATTGAGAATAGTGTCCATCCTATTGTGTGGCACTAAGCTAAATGGGACAGACGTCGATCAGATCTAGCAATTCAAGACTGGGCATCCATGAGGTGCAGTGCGCCATCAATAGCAGCAGATTCATACCACAGCACAATCTGTTACCTCATGGCCCAGCATATCCCCCACTCAACCATTACTATCAAACCAGGGATCAACCCTGGTTCAATAGAGGGCAAGCCAGCAGCAGCACCAGGCATACCTGAAGATGAGGTATCAAACTGGTGAAGTCACCAAACAAGACTACTTGCAATGCCAAATAGCGTAACCAGCAACTGATAGAGCTGAGCAATCCCACAACCAATGGATCAGATCTTAACTCTGTAGTCCTGCCACATCCAGTTGTGAACAGTGGTGGATGATTAAACAATTCCCTGGAGGAAGAGACTCCACAAATATCCCCATCCTTAATGATGGGGGAAGCCCAGCACATCAGTGCAAAAGATAAGGCTGAAGTTTTCACAGCAATCTTCAGCCGTAAGTGCAGAGTGGATGATCCAGCTCTGCCTCCTCCAGTGGTCTCCAGTATTTTGATTTACTCCACAATATCAAGGAACAATTGGAGACAAAAGATACTATAAAGGTTCCAGACCCTGACAACATTCCAGCAATAGTACTGAAGGCTTGTGCACCTGAACTTGCTTCTCTCCTAGCCAAGCTCTTCCAGTACAGTTACAACAGTGGCATCTACCCAACAATGAGAAAAACTGCCCACATATATACCGTACATAAAAAACAGGACAAATCCAAGCCAGCCGATTACAATCCCATCAGTCTATTCTCGGTCAACAATAAAGCAATGGAAGGTGTCATCAACAATGCTATCAAGCAGCACCTGCTCAACAATTACCTGGTCAGTGATGCCCAGTTTGGGTTTCACCAAGACCACACAGCTCCAGACCTCAGTAGAGCCTTGGCCCAAACATGGACAAAAGAGTTGAATTCCAGAGGTGAGGGGAGAGTGACAGCCCTTGACATCAAGGTTACATTCAACTGAGTGTGGCATCAAGGAGCCCCAGTAAAACTGGAATCATTGGGTATCTGGGGGCAAACTCTCCAGTGGTTGGAGTCATACCTGACATGTAGGAAGATGGTTGTGGATGTTGAAGGTAAGTCATCTCAGCTCAAGGACATCTCTGCAAGAGTTCCTCAGGGTAGTGTCCTCAGTGCAACCATTTCAGCTGCTTCATCAATGACTTTCCTTCCATCATAAGATGTGAAGTGGGAATGTTCACTGATGATTGCACAATGTTTAGCACCATTCGGAACTCTTCAAAGAAACTGAAGCAGTCCATGTTCAAATGCAACAAGATCTTAACAATATCCAGGCTTGGGCTAATAAATAGCAAGTAACATTTGCACAAGGCTATGACCATCATGAATAACAGACATTCCAACCACTGCCCCTTGGCAGTCAACAGTGTTACCTTCTCTGAATCTCCCACTAACAACATCCTGGGGGTTATCATTGACCAAAAACTCAACTGGACTCAGCAACTAAACACAGTGGCTACAAGAGCCGGTCAGAAGCTAGAAATACTGTGGCGAGTAACTCACCTCTTGACTTCTCAAAGCCTGTCCACCATCTACAACACAAGTCAGGAGTGTGATGGAATCCTCCCCACTTGCCTGGATGAGTGCAGCCCCAACAACACCCAAGAAGCTCAACACTATCCAGGATAAAGCAGCCCACTTGATTGGCACTACATCCACAACTATCCACTCCCTCCACCACCGATGCTCAGTAGCAGCAATATGTTCTAAAAGCTGTTCTGCAGAAATTCACCAAAGATCCTCAGACAGCACTTTCTAAACTAGTGACCACTTCTATCTAGAAGGTCAAGGGCAGTAGATATATGGGAACACCACCACCTTCAAATTCCCCTCCAAGTCACTCACCATCCTGACTTGGAAATATATCACTGGCCCTTCACTGTCACTGGGTCAAAATCCTGGAATTTCCTTCCTCATGGTATCATGCGTCAACCCACAGCAGGTGGACTGCAGTGGTTCAAGAAGGCAGCTCACCACCACCTTCTCAAGGGCAAACAGAGATGGGCTATCAATGCTGGCCAGCCAGCAACACCCACATTCCACAATATGAATAAATAAATTCAGTACAACACCTTTTGTCAGAAATCTGGAAGATGTATGGGAAACCTTTGTAACTTATTGGGGTTTCAGTGGCTTTGAAAAAAAAGCAGCCCAGCATAAAAACATAAATGGTAGCTTTAAGTACAATTATGAGGCCAAAGGTATACACTAAAATGTAGGAGGGATGGAAAACGTAGCTGAGAGTGATCAATAACTTTTGAGGAGATGAGAAATAACCCATTTCTCAAATGACAGGGCCAAACCTATAATTGCGTTTGGGCAAACAGTGGCTTCACAAATTCGTTTGATGGACAGTTTTCCACCAGAATGCACACTGATTTAAGAAATTATGGAGAAAATATGCTGTTACTTTGTATTAAGCCACCTGCACAGTACACTTTATATCCGGAACGGTGACATTAGATTTTGTTTAGAAATGACCATAGATGGAGTTGACTTCCTCCTGGGGATTGATTTGGGAGGAGCAAAATTTCATCCATAATCACAGAAAGCCAAAGTGAAGTTAAACAAACAGAGCACAGTCAGAACAATAAGCTCCACACAGTTATACAGTATGTGTGGCGACCAGAGCAATGGCAAAACAAAGTCAGTCATTAGGGCTCAAAGTAATAACAGAAGCAGAAACTTACTTTAAATTTGGGGATAATTCAAAAGCATTAAGCAAATATTTTTTAACTGAAGCGCAACAAGCAGATCCCGAGTTAAACATGTTAGAACTATCAGCCCACAATTAAACTGAGACCAAGGTAGTTTTGAGCGTAATAAAGAAGTAATGGTTATTTATCAAGTTATGTTATTGCTCAGTTCCTGTAAAAAAATATTGTGGGTAGTATATAAAATTCCTATTTTTTTTAGTAGAGAAAACTCAAGACATTGATATATCAGCTTTTTTTTACTGGCTAAGTCTTCATAGTGCAGTTTTATAAAACATGCCATACAGTTGCCATACATCATCCACGAACACAAAGAACTTTACCATGAGTAAAGCAAATTGTGAATATTCCTATGATTGGGACAAAAGTCTGAATTTTCTATTACTTGCTGCTAGAAGCTTGCCAAATTAAACTACATGTTCAACCTATTCAATTAATTTATTAGCCAGGAGTTAAGAAAGCCATTAAGGAAGATTCAAGGAAGATTTTTTTTAAAACAAAGTATGTCAGGTAATCAGAATAGTGGAGGAAGACAGCATGAGAGAGAAGAAAGACACAGATTGAATATCTTATTATCTAGTAAGCCAAAACTGAACTACTCGAACAGTCAGGCATCATATGCGCATAATTAGAGGAAGAACAAAAGAGCTTAGTGTGGTTACTTATGAAATATAAGGAAATCTAAAAAGATCAACTAGGTTGTACAAATTTAGCTTGGCATGATATGGATATCAGGAGATCTGGACTAAAGAAACAAAATTCTTATTACTTAACTCCTGGAAAATAGGCACAGGTGAAAATGGACGCTCAATACATGTTAGAAAACCATGATGTAGCACAGTGGTAACATCCCTGGCCTAGAATATCTTGGTTCAAGTTCCAGTTGCTGACAAATGTGTCATAACATGCCTAAAATATCTACAAACCCAGTCTATACTACCTGCAGCCTGAACTTAAGGGAATTTATATTTGCCAGGAATTGGTGTTGGAGAGACTGTTAGGTCTGAAGGTTGATAAGTCCCTGGGGGTCTGATGGTCTGCATCCCAGAGTACTGAAGGAGGTGGCTCGAGAAATCGTGGATGCATTGGTGATTATTTTCCAGAGTTCGATAGATTCAGGATCAGTTCCTGCGGATTGGAGGGTGGCTAATGATGTACCACTTTTTAATTTAGGTGGGAGAGAGAAAGCAGGAAATTATAGACCAGTCAGTCTTACCTCAGTGGTGTGAAAGATGCTGGAGTCTATTATGAAGGATGAAATTACGACACATCTGGATAGGAGTAACAGAATAGGTCAGAGTCAGCATGGATTTATGAAGGGGAAATCATCCTTGACCAATCTTCTGGAACTTTTTGAGGATGTAACGCTGAAGATGGACAAGGGAGATCCAGTAGATGTAGT
>NC_057714.1:63773989-63873581 GCF_004010195.1 Chiloscyllium plagiosum
ATAGAAGATGGTATTAATAGTAACATTAGCACATTTGCTGATGATACTAAGCTGGGTGGCAGGGTGAAATGTGCTGAGGATGTTAGGAGATTACAGGGTGACCTGGAAGATTAGGTGCATGGCAGATGCAGTTTAATGTGGATAAATGTATGGTTGTCCACTTTGGTGGCAAGAACAGGAAGGCAGATTACTACCTCAATGGAATCAATTTAGGTAAAGGGGCAGTACAAAGAGATCTGGGTGTTCTTGTACACCAGTCAATGAAGGTAAGCATGCAGGTACAGCAGGTAGTGAAGAAGGCTAGTAGCATGCTGGCCTTCATAACAAGAGGGATTTAATATAGAAGCAAAGAGGTTCTTCTGCAGCTGTACAGGGCCCTGGTGAGACCACACCTGGAGTATTATGTGCAGTTCTGGTCTCCAAATTTGAGGAAAGACATTCTGGCTATTGAGGGAGTGCAGTGTAGGTTCATGAGGTCAATTCCTGGAATGGCGGGATTACCTTAGGCTGAAAGACTGGAGCAACTGGGTTTGTATACCCTTGAGTTTAGAAGACTGAGAGGGGATCTAATTGAGACATATATGCTTATTAATGGATTGGACACTCTGGAGGCAGGAAACATGTTTCCGCTGATGGGTGAGTGCTGAACCAGAGGACACAGCTTAAAAATACGGGGTAGACCATTTAGGACAGAGATGAGGAGAAACTTCTTCACCCAGAGAGTGGTGGCTGTGTGGAATCCTCTGCCCCAGAGGGCAGTGGAGGCCCAATCTCTGGATTCATTTAAGAAAGAGTTGGATAGGGCTCTCAAGGACAGTGGAATCAAGGGTTATGGAGATAAGGCAGGAACAGGATACTGATTAAGGATGATCAGCCATGATCATATTGAATGGTGATGCAGGCTCGAAGGGCAGAATGGCCTACTCTTGCACCTATTGTCTAATTTAAGGGCTCTTGTGGCACCGTGGCAGTGTTCCTATCTTGGGACCATGAGACCTGGGTTCAATTCCCACCTGCTCCAGAGGTTTATTATAACATGTTTTTCACACGTTGATTCAAAAATATTGAGAAAAATCACTTGATTGAACCCAGTCAAAGTAGCTGGAGTTCTTCAGCAGCATTAGCTCCCAAACCTAATGGGTTTACGAGTTTCTGAACAGATTACAGATAATTAATTAAAATGTAATAACAAAAACAGATTCATACACAATTCTTTGGTGGAAAGATTTTACTGACAGAGGTGGCAGTGCTTTTTTTTTATTAAGGCTGATTTATTGAAGGTACACTCGCAAATACATTCATATCGAGAGACGAGGAAGTAACAGATTTTATTTCACCAAATGTATAATATCAATGCTGAATCATTCCATTTGGTGCTCCAGCTATTTTCCAATGACTTATAAACCAAGCTGTAACTAGAGTTCCTAAATGTGAAATTTACTTTGTAAAGTCCACATCGTTTTATTTCCTTTATTTTTTGACTCTGGACTGCTTTAACCACTAAGACTGCAAAAGAATGGCTGTAGATTTAAAAGTCCTGTTTCCTGGAGCACACTGCAAATTGCACACAATTTTGCATTTTTCCTGGAAATGATAGATCAAAAACAGACACCAGAGAGCCAAGGTCCTGAATTAAGGATCAACTGGTTGACAACATCATTCTGAAATGAATTGAAAGAAACTGAACATGAAAGAAAACAATTCAAAGTTGTGCTTCATCCAGGCTGGTGCTGTTGAGCTGAGTTTTCCTATTTTCCTTCTTTTTTTCCATCCTTAATATACTTGTGCTATCTGTGTGTGTCTGTCTAAATGTGAGAGGTGAGAATTAAGAATAGGTGGAGTTTAAGCTCGAGATTAATAAATTAATAATTCACATTTCCTAATTGTTATTTGGTAAAGACAATTTGTTCAACAAGAAACTGTTCATAAATACGGAAACCTGTTCTCTCTCAGCCTGATTTCATCAGTCAGGTAAGTTCGGAATTTTGATTAAATCTTTTCACATTTGTAACAATGCCAGGAAACTGCCCTTGTAGTGCTTTCTGTATGCTGGCTAAAAAAAATCTCCTGATACAATGATGACAGAATTTTGTTCCCTTTCTACTTTGCACATCTAAAATTATGTCAGTTAATATTTAGCTATTTGAAATCACTGACTATTACTGCATTATTCGTGGACTTCACTGAAATTTGATTCCCTATTTGATTCTCCCACTCTCTCTGACTGCTGGCCTATAGTATACAGTCTATACTATGGGCTGTTTGACCCTTTTGTGTTTTTTCACTTCTATCCCTTTGTAATGACCTTTGCAAGATATCATCATTTCTCACTGCTCTAATTGATTGCTTGATCAATGTTATGACCACCCCCACCTATTTCATCTGAATACATGATAACTACAAATGTCGAGTGGCTACACCTGCCCATTATCCAGCCAGGTGTCAGTCATAGCTATGATAACATACTTTCATACCGATCTGTGCCTGCCAGTCTTGTTTCTCAGCCTCCTTGCATTAAGATATATTCCACTTAGCTTTGCAAATTTCACTTCTTTCTTATGTAGCCTGTGTTTCCTTTGCCTTCCAGACTTCCTCATTAGCACCTTCACCTCAGGTTCTCTCCACTGTAAACTACTCAGCAGATCATCATTTCCTTGTCTTTCGAACTTAAATCCATTTTTTTTACTAATGAATACAATTACAACATTTAAAAACATTTGAACAGGCACTGGAAGAGGACAGGTGTAGAGAGAAATGGGCCAAACTCAAGTAAACAGGACTATTTCAGTTTAGGAAACCTGGTCAACATGTTGGGCCAAAGGAGTCAAGGTGAGAAAGAGCACTGTTCCCTCTCCATTGTGGGTAAAAACCTGGTCATCAGGTGCGAGGCACTCCCTCTGTTACTACATATGGCTGTGGTCTGGCCCATTCCCTGCAACTGTCGTGTTGCAATCACCCAAGCTATCTTCCATTTCATCTGGAGATCCAAGATGGGCTGTGTCTGCAGGGACTCCATTTACAAATCTCTGGGGGTGCGGTGTAAAAGAGAATATACCCAATGTTGTCCTCATCTTAATGTTCACCTTTGTGTGCAACTTCATCAAGCTGTGTGTAAACACCAAATGCCACCATGTACGAAGGTTCTACCTGTCCCTAGTGTCGCTAAGGATGGGACTGGCTTCTCTGCCACAAAACACTCCAAGTAGTTGAACTATTCTGCATCACCTGTTCTTTGTGGAGATGTTTGCAAAGGAAAACACCTTTGGCCCCAAGTTCACAAGACCAGAAGTGGTCAGCACGTAACGTCCTCGAAAGCCTTCAGGAAAAGGAGGGGGTGGATCCGGTCACACGATTCCTTGAGCAGACCGTCAAAGTCATTTGGCAGAATGCCACAACGCCAGAACTTTCTAACAGGTACCATGACGTCGCTTGACTGATGGTTAGAAAGGCACTACCCGAGAGATATTTCATGTATGCCTGGTCAGTCAGTGCCACCACACACCGCCCTTGAAGTAGCTGCAAGAAGTGAGTTGAAACTATCATACGTCTCCTTCTGGAATGTGCCTTTGCAAAAGAAGTCTGGAGAAAAATAGTGGTTTTTGTAGAGATTCGCCCTGAGCAGCTCCGTAATGCCAGACTGTGTGCTGTACAGTCTGTTCCCCAGGATGCACTCTGTGACAAACATCGACTGTGCCTGGAGGGCCACCAATTTGGTGAAACATGTTCTTTCGTCTACCCTAAGCTTGTTGGTCACTTAGAACAAGGAGTTGACCCTGACAGTATGTTACAAACTGGCACATTGCAAGGTCCTGGACTACATGTTGAGGGACACACTAAAGCTTGGGGCAGCTATTGCCAGTGCAGTGGGAAAGACCACTGTCTGAGGTCTTTCTGAAATTAAATAGATGTCTGTTCAGTTATCTCACCCCTCCCCCCATTTCAAATGCATGTAAATATAGTCTTGAATGTGTAAGAGATGCTTTTTGGTTTGTTTGGATAGAGTCAAACTCAAATATTTGTTTTTTTTTCTTGATTTACAACTGTATAGAACTAAACTGCATTGTGAATATGAACAGAGATAAACACATTTTATGAATAAAGTATATTTTTGAAATAAAGTATTTGTTTCAGCACTGCCTTTCAGTCTGGCTTTTCAACTTCCAACCTAACTCCCTAAAGTCTGCTTGCAGGTCCTCATTTATCTTTCTTCCCATGTCATTGGCCCAACATACATTATGATATCTGGCTGTTAAATTCTCCCTTCTGAACACCCTGCAATTGTTTTTGTGTCATCCTTAACTCTGGCATCTGTCTGTGTTTGTCAGTCTTATTCCTCAGTCTCCAGACTGGGCTGAAGGGTGTCCTCTGAACTGCATGAGTCTAGGTATGTCTGTTTGAAATGGTTTACCCCAAATCTTGAGACTGTGACCCCCCACCCCCCCCAATGCACTCCTCCATAGAAATATCGAGACCATAACACTGCTAGATTCAGGATATTATGGAAAGGGATAGGAATGGCCAGGAATAAAAGTTCTAAACTAGGGAAAGGTTAATTTAACTAAGGTTAATTTAATTAATATTATTTGGCCCAAGTGGACTGGGTGCAGCTTCTTGCAGATAAAATTATCAGAGGAATAGGAGGCATTCAAGAGAGGAGATAGTGACAGCGACAGCAGAGGTCAAATATGTTCCATAAAAACAGAGGATGGGACTCAAATACTCAATGTTAAGGAACATAAAGTTAGGATGAGAAAAAACAAGATGCTATTACACATGCTGAAGGCTCCTGGAGGAATATACCAAATACAGGGTGAACTTAAAAAAGAAAATTAGGAACACTAAGAGAACAGTATTGATGAATAGAACAAAGGAAATCCTAAAGAGTTTATTTTTAAACTGTAAAGACCAAATACTTTATTTTCATTTAATTTTGGATTGTGGACCAAAATAGAAAAAGGGTACTATTTTAAATAAAGAAAACGATGGAAAGAGATGTTTCAGCATTAAAACAAGTTACTAGAACTCACAGGAGTTCTATTCACACAGTTGTCTTGTTCAAGCAATGGAGAGGAACGCTGGACTCTTTGGCACAGTACAGTGTATGCGGGACAGTTTTGTCTAGAGACAGCCTATTGATTGGCTTCTCAATCAGGATCAGTTGTGGGGGCTAGGAGTAATCAGCATAATAACTGATTGGCTATCCTCACATTAAGGAGGAGTTTATGTTGAAGTTCCTGGTTTCTTCTTTATTGTTTATTGTGGTTATTTGTTTTCTGGCTTTTCTTTTCTGCTTATTTGAAGCTGTGCTTAGCTGCACAGGCAGCTACTACTATCACTGCTGCTGCTGTTACAAGCTTGGGCCTGCTCCTACTAATGGAGCCTGGACCTTGCCTGCACTGCTGCTGCTGCCTGGGCCTACCTACACCTGGGACCTGCTCTGACTACTGCTGCCAGAGCCCCACCCGCACCCAGGTCTGCTTCCATTGTTGTTGCATTGGGCCCTTCTCCACTGCCACTGCCAGGGCCCCACCTGCACCCAGGCCTACAAAAAAAAAGAAAAAGAAAACTGATTGGCTGCTCGGCAGGTGGACAACCTGTGTGTGAACAACACAGTGCTAGAAAGCCTCTAGACACCTAAAAAGACAACATCCTCTCTCTCTTTGCAGAGGAGTAGCAAAGAATAAAGATAGCTAGCTATTTCTACCCACTATTTGCCTAATTGAGTGAGACACAATAATTAGCATTGAATCTATCCAGGGTCTGCATTCGATAGCAGAAAGGACTTGGAAAGATGACAACTGGAAATCAGAAAAACTGAGCAGAAGTAGGACATCTCAATGAATCCTGTGTACTGATGCCAGTGACTTACGTTTACCTAATTTTTCCTCTTCCCCACTTGCCCACCATATCTTTCTTTTTTGTTTGACTATTTTTGTCTACATATGCATAGGAATTTAAGGGTAGAAATTAAGTTAGTTATAATTTTATACCTCACTATTTATCTGTGGTCAGACTAACATTTTGTAATAAAAAGCAATTTCTTGTTAAGTACAAAAACCCAATCGGTATTTTTCAGCAAGTCTAGAACTCTCTGCCTGAAAGGGTGGTTAAGTCCAACACTTTAATATTTAAGCAGGATTTAGATATTAATTTGCACTCTCAGTCCCCACAGTAATAGGCTAGAAGCATATGTCAGGTATAGACTGCAGAAATTGATTGATTCTCGAGAAGAGTATAAAAGCATATAGAGTCACAGAGATGTACAGAATAGAAACAGTCCTTCAGTCCACTCATCCATGCCGACCAGATATCCTAAATTTATCTGGTCCCATTTGCCAGCATTACGCCCATATCGCTCTAAACCCTTCCTATTCATATACCCTTCCAGGTGCCTTTTAAATGTTGTAACTATACCAGATCCACCACTTCCTCTGGCAGCTCAATCCATACATGCACCACCCTCTGCGTGAAAAAAGTTTCCCCTTTTAAATATGCTCCTCGCCGAAACCTACACCCTCTAGTTCTGAACTCGCTGACTTAGGGGAAAAGACTTTGTCTATTTACCTTAACCATGCCTTCATGATTTCACAAACCTCTATAAGATCACCCCTCAGCCTCTGACACTCAAGGAAAAACAGCCCCAGCTTATTCAGCCTCTCCCTATAGCTCAAACCCTCCAGCTCTGGCAACATCCTTGTTAATCTTTTCCAAATGTTTCCAAATTTCATAACAACTGATTAGCAAGATTGGATCTCATGGAATACAGGGTGAACTAACCATTTGGATACAGAAATGGCTCAACTGTAGAAGACAGAGGGTGGTGGTGGAGGGTTCTTTTTCAGACTGGAGGCCTGTGACCAGTGGAGTGCCACAAGGATCGGTGCTCGGTCCTCTAATTTTTGTCATTTACATAAATGATTTAGATGAGGGCATAAGAGGTACAGATAGTACGTTTGCAGATGACACCAAAATTGGAGGTGTAGTGGACAGCAAAGAGGGTTACTTCAGATTACAACAGCATCTGGACCAGGGCTGAGAAGTGGCAGATGGAATTTAATTCAGATAAATGTGAGGTGCTGCATTTTGGGAAAGCAAATCTTAGCAGGACTTCTACACTTAATGGTAAGGTGCTTGGGAGTGTTGTTGAACAAAGAGACCTTGGAGTGCAGATTCATAGCTCCTTGAAAGTGGAGTTGCAGGTAGATAGGATAGTGAAGGCGGAATTTGGTATGCCTTCCTTTATTGGTCAGAGTATTGAGTACAGGAGTTGGGAGGTCATGTTGTGGCTGTACAGGACATTGGTTAGTCTACTGTTGGAATATTGCATGCAATTCTGGTCTCCTTCCTATCGGGAAGATGTTGTGAAACGTGAAGGGGTTCAGAAAAGATTTACAAGGATGTTGCCAGGGTTGGAGGATTTGAGCTATAGGGAGAGGCTGAACAAGCTGGGGCTGTTTCCCCTGGAGTGTCAGAGGCTGAGGGGTGACCTTATAGAGGCTTACAAAATTATGAGGGGCATGGATAGGGTAAATAGGCAAAGTCTTTTCCTTGGGGTCAGGGAATCCAGAACTAGATGGCATAGGTTTAGGGTGAGACGGGAAAGATATAAAAGAGACCTAAGGGGCAACTTTTTCCCACAGAGTGTGGTAGGTGTATGGAATGGGCTGCCAGAGGAAGTGGTGGAAACTGTTACAATTGCAACATTTAAGAGGCATTTGGATGGGTATATGAATAGGAAGGGTTGGAGAGATATGGGCTGGGTGCTGGCAGGTGGGACTAGATTGGGTTGGGATATCTGGTTGGCATGGACAGGTTGGACCGAAGGGTCTGCTTCCATGCTGTACATCTCTATGACTCTATAACAGCTTTCCTACCGGAATGAGTCCAGAATTACACGCAATATTCCAAAAGTGGCCTAACCAATGTCCTGTATAGCCACAACATGATCTCCCAACTCCTGTACAAAATAATACTAAATTGACCAATAAAAGAAAGCATACAAGACACCGTTTTCACAACCCTATCTACCTGCAGCTCCACTTTCAAGGAACTATGAACCTGCACTCCAAGGTCCCTTTGTTCAGCAACACTCCCCAGGACCTTACTCTTAAGTGTATAAATCCTGCTAAGATTTGCCTTTCCAAAATGCAGCACATCACATTTATCTAAATTGAACTCCATCTGCCACTCTTCGGCCCATTGGCCCATCTGATGAAGATACCATTGTATTCTGAGGTAACCTTCTTTGCTGTCCACCACATCTCCAACTTTGGCGTCATCAGCAAACTTACTAACTATAACACCTATGTTCATATCCAAATCAATTATATAAATGACCAAAAGCAATGGACCCAACATCAATGTTGTGGCACACCACTGGTCACAGGCTTCTAGTCTGAAAAGCAACCCTCCACCAACACCCTGTCTTCTCCCTTCAAGCCACTTCAGTATCCAAATGGCTAGTTCACCCTATATTCCATGTGATCTAACTTTGCTAAACAGTGTACCAGGTGTACTGTCGAAAGCCTTACTGAAGTCAATATAAATTATGTCATAGGAGTATACTTAAGAGGGAAATCAGCAGGGCAAAAAGAGGACGTGAGATAGATTTGGCAAATAGGGTTAAAGAGAATCAAAGGAATTCTACACATACATTAAGGACAAAAGGGTAACTTGGGAGAGGATAAGGCCTCTTAATGATCAGTAATGCCACTCATGTGTGGACTGTAGAAGACAGGGTAAGATACTAAACAAGTATTTCTCATCGCACTTGTACGTGTACATAGTACTGTGGAGAAGGATATGGAAGATAGAGAATGTGGGTAAATAAATAGCGACATCTTGAAAAATGTCCATATTACAACAGAGTTGGCGGCGCTGAACATCTTAAAATTCTTGAAGTTGGATAAATCCCCAGGATCTGACCAGATGTACCCTAGAACTCTGTGGGAAGCTAAGGAAGAGACTGCTGAGCTCCTTGCTGAGACATTTGTATCATTGATAGCCACAGGCAAGGTGTCGGAAAACTAAAAGTTGGATAATATGGTGCCACTATTTAAGAAAGGTGGTAAGGAAAAGCCAGGAAACTATAGACCGGTAAGCCTGACATCAGTGGTGGGCAAGTTGTCAGAGGGAATCCTCACGGACAGGATGTATGCATATTTGGAAAGACAAGGATTAATTAGGGATAGTCAATGTGGTTTTTTGTGTGGCAAATTGTGTCTCAATAACTTGAATTTTTTTGAAGGAGTACAAAGAGGATTGAGGAGGAAGACTAGTGTGTTTTGAGAAAATTTGTAGCTCAGGTTGAGGTTCTGGATCTAAGTTGGCTCGATAAGCTGAAAGGTTTGTTTTCCGACGTTTCGTCACCTTACCAGGTAACGTCAGTGAGCATCCAGTGAAACACTAGTGTTATGACCCGCTTTCTATTTATGTGTTTAGGTTTCCTTGGGCTGGTGGTGTAACTTCCCTGATGTCATTTCCTATTCTTTTTCCTCAGAGGATGGTAAATGAGGTCCAAGTTGATGTGTTTGTTGAGAGTGCTCTTGTTGAATTGCCATGCTTCTAGGATTTCTCTTGCATGTCTCTGTTTGGCTTGTCCTAGGATGGATGTGTTGTCCCAAAGTGGTGTCCTGCCTCATCTGTATGTAAGGATACGAATGAGAGTGGGTCATGTCCTTTTGTGGCTAGTTGATGTTCATGCCTGTTTGTCCACTGTAGTGTTTGTTACAGTCCTTGCAAGGTATGTTGTAAATGCCATTTGTTATGCTTGTTGTCTGTATAGGTTCTTTTAAGTTCATTAGCTGTTAACGTGTTGGTGGGTTTGTGGGTTACCAGGATGCCAAGAGATCTGAGTAGTCTGGCAGTCTTTTCTGAGATGTCTTTGATGTAGGGGAGAGTGCCAGGGTTTCTGGACTCATTTTGTCTGCTTGTTTGGGTTTGTTCCTGAGAAATCAGCAAACTGTGTTCATTGGGTACTCATTCTTTTTGGATATGCTGTATTGGTGATTTTCCTCTGTTCTACATAGTTCCTCTGTGCTGCAGTGTGTGGTGGCTCGTTGAAATAATGTTCTAATGCAGCTTCATTTGTGGGTGTTTGGATGATTTCTTCTGTAGGTCAGTATTTGGTCCTTAAGTGTTGCTTACGCCGATCTAAAGTTCCCAATTGGCTGCTCGCTCTGCTGTGACATCTAGGAATGGCAGTTTGTTAGTGTTTTCCACCTCTTGTGAATTTTATGCCAGTAAGGGTATTATCGATGGTTTTGAAGGTTTCCTCTAATTTATTTTGTTCAATGATGACAAAGCTGTCATCCACATAGTGGACCCAAAGTTTGGGTTGGATGGTTGTCAGAGCTGTTTGTTCAAGTCTCTGCATTACTGCCTCTGCTAAAAACTCTGATATCAGAGATCCCATGGGTGTTCCGTTGGTTAGTCTGTAGGTTTTGTTATTGAAAGTAGAGTGTGTGGTAAGGCATAGGTCAACTAGCTTGATGATGTTCTCCCTGCTAATGATGTTGGTGGTGTTTTGTAATGTGCCTTTGGTTCTTCTAATAACGTAGTCAGTATTTCTTTGGCAAGGTTGATGTTGATGGATGTGTACAGGGCTGTTACGTCAAAGGAGACCATTATTTCATTCTCTTCTATCTTTGTGTCTTTGATGGTGTTCAGGAATTCTTGGGTGGAGTGAATGAAGTGTTTTAATCTTTGGTATAGTTCCTTGGCTAATCTATATTTTGGTGTTCCAGGTAGCAAGACTATGGGTCTGAGTGAGGCTCCTAGTTTGTGAATTTTGGGTAATCTGTAAAGCGTGGTATGTTGGATCTGTCTGGTTTCATTTTTGAAAGTCTGTCTTGGTTAATTCTCCAGATTCCTGAAGTGTTTTGAGGATGGCTGTAATTCAGTTCTCTAGTTGTGGGGTCAGCTATAATCGCCACCTATTGGTAAGTATCAGTATTTGCAAACACTTTCTCAAAGTAGTCTGTTCAGTTTTAAAAGACTGTCAAGCTTCCATTGTCTGCAGGTAGGATACCAATGTTTTTAATCATGTTGAGTCCTTCTTGTGTATTGAGTGCGTTTCCTACCTTTTTCCTGCTTAAAGTTGGTCCGACTGTCTGCTGGTTTTCTTCTGTGATTTCATTGCCTTTCAGTGTTGTTTCTAATGCTGTTAAGAAATCTTTCTTGTCTGCATCCCAGAAATTGTAATTTAATCCTCTTACTAAGACAGCTTTTTAAGTGTCTGTTAAGGGTCAGTCAGATAAGTTTTTTTATCCGTGCTTCTAGGTTGTCTGTATTGTTATTTTGTGCGAGTTTATTGAGATTTTTCTGCAGGTCTAGTTTCTTTCATTTTCTGTGATTGTCGCTGTCTAATGTATACAGTTTGTTCTACTGTGTCTGTCCATTCATGGTCTGTTGTGTTCTTGAGTAAAGCTTCTTAGCGTCAAATTTCCCAGTTATATTTAGGAACAAGCCAAACAGAGCCACACACAAGAATTCCTAGAAGCATGGCATTGCAACCAGAACTCGATCAACAAACACATTGACTTGGATCCCATTACCATCCTCTGAGAAAAATTAGAGGAAATGATATCACTACAAGAAATGACACCACGAATCCAAGGAAACTTCAACACACAAATAGAAAGCAGGTCATAACACTAGTGCTTCACTGGAGGCTCACTGATCATGTTACCTAGTATGATGACAAAACGTCTGAAAACTAATCTTCTAGCTCAGCAAGCCAACTTACATCCAGAGCTTCAGTAAGTTCGACAACGTCCTTCATGGCAGAGTGGTTAGTAAGATTGGATTACATGGAACACAGGGAGAACCAGACATTTGGATATAAAACTGACTTGAAGGTTAAAGACAGAGCAGGATGATGGAGTGTTGCTTTTCAGACTGGAAGCCTGTGATCCACAAGGATCGGTGCTGGGTCCACTGCTTTGTTATTTATTTATGATTTGGATGTGAAATAGAAAATATAGTTATTAAGTTTGCAGATGACACCAAAATTGGAGGTGTAGTGGACAGTGAAAAAGATTACCTTGGAGTACAACAGGATCTTGATCAGATGGATCAGTGGGCTGAGAAATGGCAGATGATGTTTAATTCAGATAAATGTGAGGCGCTGGGTTTTAGAAAGACAAATCAAGGCAGGACTTATACACTTAAGGGTTAGGTTCTGGGGAGTGTTGCTGAACAAAGAGACTTTGGAGTGCAGGTTAATACTTCCTTCAAAGTGGAGTCGCAGGTAGATAGGATAGTGGAGAAGGCATTTGGTATGCCTGCCTTTATTGGTCAGAGCATTGAGTACCGGAGTTGGGAGGTCATGTTGCGGCCATACAGGACATTGTCAAAAAGCGTGCTGTTGGAAAAGCACAGTAAGTCAGGCAACATCCGAGAGATGGAGAGTCAATGTTTTGGGCATAAGCCCTTAATTAGAAATGTCCAGGACATTGGTTAGGCCACTTTTGGAATACTGCGCCCAATCCTAGCTTCCCTGCTACAGGAAAGATGCTGTGAAACTTGAAAGGGTTCAGAAAAAAATTTACAAGAATGTTGCCAGGGTTGGAGGGTTTGAGCTATAGGGAGAGGCTGAATTGACTAAAGATATGTTTCCTGAAGCATTGGAGGCTGAAGGGTGATCTTATAGAAGTCTATAAAATCATGAGCGGCATGGATAGGGTAAATAGACAAAGTCCAGAACTAGAGGGCATAGGTTTAAGTTGAGAGAGGACAGATTTAATAGGGACCCAAGGGGAAACTCTTTCACACAGAGAATGCTGAATGTATGGATTGAGCTGCCACAGGAAGTGGAGGAGGCTGGTACAATTGCAACATTTAAAAGGCACCTGGATGGGTATATGAATAGGAAGAGTTTGGAGGGATATGTGCAAAATGCTAGCAAATGGGACTAGATTTATTTAGGATATCTGGATGGTATGGACGTGTTGGATGAAGGGTGTGTTTCCGTGCTGTGCATCTCTATGACTCTAAGAGTTAGAAAATGTCATTAGTGTGGTCAGGTCTTTGTTGACTGGCATGGGCATGATGAGCTGAAAGGCATTTTACAACAGAAAAGGAAATTCTGGGAATGTTACTCAATGTTAAATATTTCGATGTTTATGTCCATCATGACCATAGGACCACCTAGTAACTACTGGTCACAATTCCTTGGCCTTTGTAGGAAAGATCATAAGTCAGAATGCTGACTTATTTTTGATGGAGTTTGCTAATTGAGCTTATAATAAAGATTTGTGCATATTGCTAAACTTAATGATATATTACTAATGCACTATGATGTGGATATTGTTGAGGCTAAGTTTTGTATAACAATTGAATGAAGGTGAATGAATGCAAGTCTTTTTTATGTTTCGGGTTTTCATATCTACGTTATAATGAACATTTGGAAATTGTGTCTTTTCTCCTGGGGCACAGGCATGTTGGGAACACATATTTATCTTCACGGACTATGAAAAATCTGGAAGCTATCGAATGGTTTGGACATTTTCAGAACTGTAAAAGATTTACCATGTGGTTTTTCCCAACAAAATGAAGTAAATCATTTAATCTGTGCTATAGGCCACTTGCTGTTTTTAGAAAAACAAAAGTGACTTTCAAGAAATCAGGCTAAGCTTTAAAGGAGACGTGACTCTTGTGGTGCAGTGGTAGCATCCCTATCTTTGAACCAGGTAGCCCATATTCCAAAGGTGTGCAGTAACTGCTGTCAATAGGTTGATTAGAAAATTTTTTTCCTCCCAAGGAGATGAAATGAAATTATTGGCTCTTCATTACTGTAAAATCTGGTTTTCCAATGGCTACAGGGCCTCTATGCTACTAGTTGCCTAACAACTTCTACTGGACTTAAGTCTATAAAACAAAAACCTAAGTAGTCAATAAGGAAGATGCCTCAGAAGCTGCAGGTCTCTCATTTTTCTCAGAAGTTCCTGGGAATCTAATACGTTTTTCAATTGCTAGTATCTTTGACACATTTCTGAATGTCTCCTATCAGTCTACAACTGCACCAATTCAATTTCATCAACAGGAAACCCATCATCATATTCTATCCTTTGATTTCCAATGTTTGCCAAACATAAGTTTTGTTAATAATAAACTCATTACTTCCATTAAAAGCTTGACTGCTGGTCCACGTTAATTTCAATTATACAAAATACAAAAGGAAGCTAAACAAGCTAGATAAATTCACAGATCACTGACCACACTGCAAACATATGTGGTGGGCGTGACCATTATTTATATCATACAAATTACACTAATCATTAACATATATCTCAACTACAAATCCATCACTTAAACTCAACATTCCAATTACTTGGCCGGTTCAAACAACTATTCGGACTTTGTTAAAGTGAAATAACTTGTGGTTAAGTCGTTCCAGCCAATCCCATTTCTTTTAGAACTGTTGTGATTCCTTATTACACCCGAATTTTAAAAAAGTCACTTTCTGTTACAGCCCACTGAAACATAAGGCTGTACTTGCGTGCTATAGTGGTGAAACATCCCAGAAGTGAAACTAACCAAATCAGTGTATATTAGCTCTATTGGCTCTTCAAACCTTAGTAAAATGAAAAGCAAGAGCAAGAGATGTTTTGCATAAATACAATGTAAAAATACATATGTAGACAAGTTATTTCCAACGAGATTCAGTGCATCTGACTTTTCAACTAAGTTCAAGCCTGCATTTAAACAAAAATGCAAATGACTTCAACATAAATGTTTTGTAAATTTCTTGTGAGCATCATTATACTTAACTGCTTTATTTCAGAGTGGTTGGAAGCAGGAGAGAAGGAGAAAGACAAAGTTTTATGCAATGTAGAAATTATTTTATTCATTTTGCCTGCTATTTGCGATGGCCAATCAAATTCACACAATACAAGAAAACTGTAAATCAAATTCATTTTTGAAAGTTATCTTCTCTCACTACCTTTCTGGCAATCTTCCACTCAATTCACTATGTGAAAACAACTCCCTTTTTTTGTCAACTATCTCAAATCTATATGCTTTAGTTCCAAATCTTCCACGCAGACTAACTAAGGATAAATTGTTTTCACTATCAGAATTCACCCTAACTTCTGTACATCACCATTATATTTCCCATTGACTGTGTTCTAAGGAAAACAATGTCAATGTTTTTAGTTTCTTCACTTAACTGAAGTCCTTCACCATGGTATGATTCTCCTCTACGTATTCCCAAAGCTTTGACATTTTGAGTACATGATTTAATTTACAATGCAAATGTTGAAAACTGATGGAATTTTTCAAACACAAAATTGAGAAAATGTGCCTGTATGTACAATATGAAGAAATCCATTAGTATTACTTAAAGTTCCATTTATGAAGGAATTGCGCAGAATATAAATAGGAGAAAGTGAGGACTGCAGCTGCTAGAGTCAGAATCAAAAAGTGCTGTGATGGAAAAACACAGCAGGTCAGACAGCATCAGAGGAGCAGGAGAGTCGACATTTTGGGCATAAGCCCTTCATCATGAATGCTGAACATAAATAGTCATTCAGTATCACAGAATACTGAAACATCACTTGGCCTTACTGATACATCACGATATGTCAAAACTTGTTTTAAAAACCTAGTTGGTTAACTTTTACACCTACAAAGTACAATGCAATTGCATTGACTGCAGTTACAATACAAGCGTACACAATGTTTGTCAAAATTGAACTTCTATACAGTATCCCATTAAACTGGTTATGTTACAGGACACAACTAGATTATGATAATGCAACACAACCTCCCTGAGGACGCAGGGACAAAACAGAAATGTTTCATAACGGATATAGGGAGTACTGTCAAATACTGCAGCTTAATTTCTACAATGCACATTAAGCTAAATCCATAATATAAACAGTGAAGTTTTAAACTGTTTACTTTTAAAGCTAACTCCATTGATTAAACAAAAATCACTTCTTCATATGTGTACCCATATCTCCTTAGATCTAATGATAAAAATGAACTAGCATTTGAGTTAAGGCTTCGACACAAAATTTCACTTGAATGTTTTGCATTAATTTTGGGCATGTTAATTTCAAGTAGTAGAAACATACATTTGCTTTAAAAATGTAACTGGGTTTATAGTATGATTAATTTTAACCCTGTTCAAAAACAACCCTCCATTCGCAAGAGGGACTGACGCCAGGCAGAAAAATGGAAAGGGGGTCGCCGAAGTGTTTGGGGGAAATGGGGAGAGGGTTAATTTTATTTTCTTCCAGTTTGTTGAAATTCCACCGCCTCTACCTCGGCACGTCAGTGGCATTTTCATCACATCAAGGTTTCACAATTTACGGGGAAGCAAATGTACAGTGTTAGAACCAAGAATGATTTATCTTCAGAGCTCACCTCCGGCTCTACTCGACCTCAGTAAAAGCCTTTAAGTCTAGGCCTGACAATATGTCATGGGGCGTTCAGCAGTCTTGCAATGTTTAAGCGGACGACCCCCTTCCCCCGCCGGGACCCAAGCCCTCTGAGGAAGTGGGCTATGCTGTTTGTTTACCTGGTCCGCCGCACGGACTCCGCCTCCTTCAACCCCGTCCCAGTGACAAGAGATTGTAAACCCGCGCCACCGCAGCCACCACCAGCCAGACGACCGGCACGGCGCCTGCGCAAAACCACGCCGCCACCAGCCAGACGACCGGCATGGCGCCTGCGCAAAACCACGCCGCCACCAGCCAGACGACCGGCACCACCAGAAGCCAGACTACTGGTACAACGCCTGCGCAAACTCGCGCCACCAACAGCCGTAAAACTGCTCAGCGCCTGCGCAGATCCGCACCACCCTGGCAGCTCAGGCAGCACTGCGCCTGTGCACTTCCGCCGGCCAACCAGCACGTGAGTGCGCATCAACGTGCGGTTCACCGTCAGCCAAATAGCGGGGCGTCAGTGCAGCCTCTAGCAGAGACAATGTGTCTGTCATTGAGCGTGCAACACCAGAAAAATAATCCTCACCTTACATTTGCACCAAAAGTAAATACATGCAACCTACGATGTGAAGCTAGTGAAAGATGGCTTGGATACAGCATTCAGAGAATACTTTGACAGTCCTACTGGCGATCTGCACACTCTGATGACAGATGACATGCCATCAGAAAGATGTTGCGTGAACATCATACGCAGATGGAGGTAAAATACAGGGTGCGTGACATATGAAAGTGCGAGCCGTGGAATCCAATACAACCTTAGAGTACACATGAAAGAAGTGAAACTATCACTGTATTCTAACAGATGAAAGGCTTAACAGACAATCAGTTTTTCAATGTATAATTTCAGTTACATCACACTGTAAATTTTTGCTATAAATTCTGTTAGGATTGAGCCCTCAACTATCACCTGATGAAGGAGCGTCGCACCGAAAGCTAGTGTGCTTCCAATTAAACCTGTTGGACTATAACCTGGTGTTGTGTGATTTTTTAACCTTAGAGTAAGTAGCACACACGAGAGCGTCAACCTTCATTATCAACCACCTTCTAGTCAGCGCTGCATCTCCATGGTGGAGACACTGATGCTAAGCTTTCAATGTAGTTTCCAAGACCTTATGGGGATTGATTATTATCCATAGATTTCTAGACCAAAATGTTTCCAGGGTTTCAGGATATCAGTATTGCTTTTAAAACAAAAGCCAAAGCATTACAGTTGCTGGAAATTAGAAACAAAATCAGAAATAGCTGGAAAAACTCAGCAGGTCTGGTAATGTCAAAATCTGAGATCTTACACATTTGATGCAACTGCAACACACCAACTTCTGTGAACAGTAACCAAATTTTATTAAGCACAGTAAAGTACAAGCTTCGTACAATGCCGTGTGTCTTCTCCCAACTTAGAGGCAAAAACTCAAGCAGGAGACCCTCCTGTGGATACAGGTCCATTGCTGGTCGGAGAAGGCAGAGAATCAACTCTGGTGCTGTCTGGAATCGGGGCCATGTTCAAACAGACTGCAGGTACCACCATCATAGGTTTATCAGCAAGTGTGTGGAGGAAGTCAATCAGGGTGTTCCCCAACAGGGAATCCTGGGTGAATAAGGACAGACAGAAACTGCTATAAACCAGGTGTGAAACCTTCAGATCAGGAGACCCACTCAAATTTAAGGAATCCAAATATGGTCTTCGCAGAGCCATTAAGACAGCCAAGGACCAATACTGATCCAAACTAGTGACCCAGACAGCCACCCGGTGACTATGGCAAGGACTGAATGACATCACAGGTTCTAAAAAAAAGACAGTACAAGATAGCAGACGATGACACGTCCCTCGCAGTTCGTCTCAACGCCCTCTATGTTCACTCTGAGCAGAATTTCGGCGAAGAGGTAACACCTATTCCAGCAATTCCTGACGAACCTAGCCCAACAGTCACTGCATCAGAGGTCAGATCAGTTTTCTTTCATGTAAATCCAAAAAAAGTGATGGGACCAGAAGGAGTACCAGGCCATGCACTAAGAGCATGCGCAGATCAACTGGCAGAGGAACCTTTCTGGAGGAACCTATAAGACACACCTCGCAGGGCTTACGGGGTCGTGGCAAAAGCTCTCTCTGAACAAAGGAAACAGTCCTTCCATTATACAAAATCTTTCCATCGCAGTTAGTAATGCCCACAAGACAACACCCAGTCACTCCTTCACAGTCACATGCTACTCAAGATACAATTCAGTGACCACCTCACCTCCAGAAACAAAATAATGCAAATCATCCCTTAATGGCAACAAAATGGCCATGTAAACCTCCCACATTCCACCTAAAAGGTAAAGACACATCACCCTACCCCCGGGGCATTCATTTTCTTGCAGGTCAGCAGAGCAAATTAACTCTTTAATATCACAGTAGCATCCGTGGAGAGAAAGTAAAATTAACGTTTCAGGTCCCATGCTACTTCTTCAGAACTGATTGTCATGAAGGAAAGGTATATATATTGGAGCTACGGTGGGAGAAAAGGAAGGAATAGACAAAAGGTGGCATCCAGAGAGAGGAACAACAGTTGGGCAAACAAAGAAATAGGTAAAGGTCAGCCTGAAGGATCAATATTTGCTGATGGGGACCATTGGTGGCTGACAATGGGTTGGTTGTGATAGTAGCCCATGTGCCGACAAGGCCTGGTGTGTGGGGTTTTGGGAAGGACATTGGAAAAGGTGCTCAGTCTCTAAAATTATTGAACTCAATATTGGGTCCTGAGGCCACAGGGTCCCCAAGAGAAAATGAGATGCAGTTCTTCTAGCTTGCACTGGCGTGCTACAGGGAACAGGTTGGTGTGTTGAAGTGGCAGGCAACAAGAAGCTCAGGCTCATGTTTGCAGACAGCATGTAGGTGTTCTATAAAATAGTCACCCTGTCTCCCTTTTGTCTCCACAATGTACAGCAGACCACATCGTGAACAGCAAAAGCAGAAAACTAGATTGAGTGAAGTGAAGGTAAATCACTGCTTCACCTCAAAGGTGTGTCTGGGCCTTGGATAGTGAAGAGGAAGAAAGTAAATGTAAAAAAAAGAAAGGTGTGACACCTGCAATCACCATAGGGGTGCAGAGGAGTGTTGGGAGAGGAGGAGGAGTGGGCCAGGATGTCCTGGAGGGAATGGCCCATGCTGAAGTCTGACAAGGGAGGGGAAGTGAATATACGACTGGTTGTGCCATCCTGCTGGAGAAGCCAGAAGTGGTAGCTAATGATTCTTTGAATGTGGAAGCTGGTGATTTGGTAAGTGAGGACCAGTGGAACCCTTATCACTGTGGGATGGAAGAGAAGGGTTGAGGGCTGAAGTGTGGGAAATGGTTCAGACATGGTTGAGGGCCCTCTCAACCACACAGTGGGAAATCTTCGATTGAGGAAGAAGGTGGACAATTTGGAGAACATCTTGTAGAAGCTGGCATCATCAGAAAAGATGCAACAGAGACGGAAAAACCAAGAGAATGGAATATAAGTGCTATTATGTTTATTCTCTCACAGGCTAGGAGACACCCAGATCTTGAGGCTATTGACAATGGGATACCAATAGCTAAGTAAGAGAATTTATGATAGCTATACACACAAAACACTGCAGTTCTGGAAATCTGAAACAAATACAAAGCATGTGATGAAATACGGCAGGTCTGACAGCATCTGTAAAGAAAGAAACAGATTACATTTTGAGTCAGATATGACTGTTCAAGCTCATAGTTTCTAGTCAATAGGAGCTCCTGGAATGTTGATAACGGTGGATTCAATTATGGTAATGCCATTCAACATCCAGGGTGTTGATTTAATTCTCTCTTTTTGGAGATAGTCGTCACCTCGTACTTTTGTGCTGCAAATTTTACTTACTAGTTATCAGTGCAAGTCTGGAAATTTTCTCCAGGTCCTGCTCTATTTGGCAATATATTCTGCTGTATATGGGCTGCTCCAGTATCTCAGGAATCGTGAATAGTGTAGAACATTGTGCAATTATTGAACATTCCCACTTTTGATCTTACGATGAAAGGCAGGTCTTTGATGAAGCAACTGAAGATGGTTCAGCCAAGGACACTACTCTGAGGAGCTCCTGAGACTGACCTCCACAATCACCCCAGTCTTCATTTGTATGACATATGACTCAAACCGGTGGAAGGTTTTCAACTGTTTGCAATTGACCAGTTTTTCTGGGTCTTCTTATGTCAGATTAGTCAATTGTTGCCTTGATGTCAATCTTCCTTCATCTCTGCATTTCAGATCTTCGGTCCATGATTGGACTAAAGCTGTAATGAGATCAGGAGTTGAGTTCTCCAGGCAGAATGCAAACTCTACATCAGTGAACAAGTTATTACTGACCAAGGTAATGGAATTGTAAATTACCTCCTCCATCACTTTGCTAATGATTGAGAGTAAACTGATAGGATGGCATTGGATTGGGTTGGATTTAATCTGAATTTAGTGGGCAGGACATACCTGGGCAATTTTCCACAAGGAGTCATACAGCACGGAAACTGACCCTTTGGCCCAAGCAGTCCATACCAAACATAATCTAAAACCAAACTAGTCCCACCTGCCTACTCCTGACTCAAATCCCTCTGAACCTTTCCTAATCATGTATCCATCTAGATGTCTTCTAAATGTTGTAATTGTACCTGCAACCACCACTTTCTCAGGAAGTTCATTCCAGATGTGAACCATCCTCCAAGTAAAAATATTTGCCTCTTACGTCTTTTTGAAATCTCTCTCCTCTCACTTTAAAAATGTGCCCCCTAATCTTGAAATCTCCCATTCTAAGGAAAAGACAACTACCATTAACGCTATGTATACCTCTCACTATTCTATCAGATCACCTGTCAACCTTCTATGCTCTGGTGAAAAATGTCCCGGCCTATCCAGCCTTTCTTTGTAACTTAAACCTTCCATACCTGACAACGTACTGGTAAATTTCTTCTGAACCCTCCCCAGCTTGATAATATCCTTCCTATGACTGGGCAAGCAGAACTGGATGCAATATTCCTGGAGAGGCCTCACCAATGTCCTGTACAACCTCAACATGACTTCCCAACTCCTATATTCAAAGAACTGAGTAAGCAAGGCATGCATGCCAAACACCTTTTTAACCTGTCTATCCGTGATGCAAACTTCAAAGAAGTACCTGCACTCCTAGGTCCTTCTGTTCTACAACAATAACCAAGGCTGTCCTATTAATTGTATGATCGCTATCCTTATTTGTTGTACCAAAATTCAATACCTCCCATTTATCCAGATTGAACTCCATCTGCCATTTCTCAGCCCATTGACTCAATTGATCAAGATCCCTTTGGAATCTTAGAAAACACTGTTCACTGTCTACAATGCCACTAATTTTGATGTCACCTGCAAACTTACTAACTTTGCCTTCTATATTCTAATCCAAATCATTAATATAAATGACAAACAATAGAGGACCCAGAACTGATCCCTGTGGAACACCACTGGTCACAGGCCTCCAGTCCAAAAAACAATCCTCCACCATTATTCTCTGTCTCCTGTTGGTAAGCTAATTATGTATCCAGTTGACAAACTCATCCTGAATCCAAGAGATCTAACTTTACTAATTAGTCTATCATGCAGAACCTTGTCAAAGGCTTTATCAAAATCCAAACAAACGATGTCTACTGTTCTGCTATCCTTAATCTTTTTGATAACTTACTCAAAAAACTCACTCAAGTTTGAAAGACATGATTTTCCATGCTGACAAAACCATGCTGACTATCCTTAATCAATCTTTGCCTATATAATCACCTCCAACAATTTAGCTGGGAGAAAGTGAGGACTGCAGATGCTGGAGATCAGAGCTGAAAAATGTGTTGCTAGAAAAGCGCAGCAGATCAGGCAGCATCCAAGGAGCAGGAGAATCGACGTTTCAGGCATAAGCCCTTCTTCAGGAAACAATTTAGCCACAACCAAAGTCAGATTCACAAGTCTATAGTTACCTGGCTTCTCCTTACAACCTTTCTTAATCAAGAGTACAACATTAGCCACCCGCCCGTCACCTCACCCATACTTATCGAAAATGCAAATATTTCTAAAAGGGGTCTCATAATTTATTCTGTTACTTTTCATAACATTCTGGGATACATTAGATCAGGTCCTGGAGATTTATCCACCTTTATATAAAGGTAGTTTTTCTATAACGTGATGGTTGTGTTATTGTCTAATCCCGTGTTTTAGAAAAATCACGCTTTAGAATCAGCGCTTAAACTGTTGGTGCTGTAATCGTGTTACAGCAAACACACATTTTAAACATTCATGCATTAGAAACAGCATCCCCAATTCAGCAATTGCGTTATAGCAAATTTGCATTAACAAAACGTGCATTATAGTACAACAACCTGTATTCTCTAAGCTCTCTTGAACTTTCTCTTCTGTAATGTGAACTACTTTTAAAATATCAAAGTTTATTTCTCTGCATTCTCTAGATTCCATTTCTTTCTCCACACTAAAAACTGAGGCGAAATATTCATTTAGTATCTCTCCCATTTCCTGGGTTCAACATAAAGATGACCTCCTTGATCTTTAAGAGGCCCTTTCCTCTCTCTAGTTACCCATTATTGAGTAGATGCCAGCAGAACAGTATGCCGTATCACTGTTATGGAACAGCTTCGTTAGGGGTGCAGGTTGCTCCAGACAATCAGTCTTCTGTATTATTTCTGGAATTCTATCACAGTCTATAGTCTTTACCGCTGCAGTACCTTCAGCTATTTTTTGATATCAAATGGAGCAAATCATATTGGCTGAAGACAGGCATCTGTGATGTTGGGGACCTCAGACAGAGCCAAAGTTGATGATTTGTTTGACACTTCTAACTGAAGAGGAATGCAAAGACTTCTGCCTTGTCTTTTGCACTGATGTGCTGGTCGCCCCTATCATTGAGAATGGGATTTTTGTGCTGTCTGTTCCTGCTATTAGTTCATTTATTTTCCACCACTATTCTCAGGTTGATGTAGAGTTCTGCAGAACTTCAATCTGATCCAATGGTTGTGGGATCATGTAACCCTGTGTGTTACTTGCTGCTGCTGCTGTTTGACATGCAAGTAGTCCTGGATTGAACCAGGTTGACATCTCATTTTTAGATATTCCTGGCGCTGCCCTTGACATGCTTACTAATTAAGGAAAGACAATGTGGACTTCTTCCAGGAAAATCATGCTCCGTTTGCTGGAGTTTTTGAAACTATAGTAGAGAAAGTTCATCAGGATAATGCTGTTGATATGGTGTCTGTGAACTTCCAGAAGGCTTTTCATATAATGCTACACAACAGATTTGTGAGTAAAGTTAGAGCTCATGAAATGAAAAGGACAGTAGCAACATGAAGACAAAATGGCTGAATGATAGGAAACAAAGTAATGGTTAATGCATGCGTTTCAAGCTGGGGGAAGACTTGCAGTAGAGTTTCCCATGCTTCACTGTTGGGACCCACGCTTTACCCGATAATAATCTAGACCTTGGGGTGTAGGATATGCTTACTAAATTTGTGGAATGATACGAAGCTTGGAAACGTTGTGAGGAAGACAGTTTAGAACTTCAAACGGATATAGTCAAGTTGATGGAGTGGGCAGATAGATGGCAGATGAATCAATATGAAGGAGTATGAGGTGATACAATTTGGTAAGAAGAACATGAAGAGACAATCTCAAGCAAAATGTATAACTCTAAAGAGGGCACAGAAGCAAAGACACCGAGTTGTTTATGTGCTTAAGTCATTAAAGATATCCAAAACTTTATAATTATGGGTATGGACTACAAGGGCAAGATGGTTATCTCAAACTTATATAAGTCACTAGTTCAGCCTCAGCTAGAGGGTTGCATTCTGTTCTTAGTGTTGCATTTCAGCAAGGATATGTTGGCATTGAGTGAGTCTAGATAATATTTATGAGAATGGTTTCAGAGATGAAGAATTTCAGATAGATTGGAAATATTTGGACTTTTTTTTCCAATGATCAACAGTATGTTCATCACTAATAAAGTAGTTTTTAATTTTGGAACTTTATTAATAATAAAACTTTCACCATCTGGTATGATTGGATTCAAACCCATGTCCCCAGAGCACTAGTTTATGCATTTGGCTTGCTATTCCAGTGATATTACCAACACGGTACCCCCAACCTGAGGAAATAAGAAAATGACACGAGGACTATATGGTGGGGAAGTATAAAGCTCCATTAGTAATGTAAAATTGAAAAGCAGAATATTTTTAAATGGCAAAAGATTAGGAAATGATGATATTTAGACGTACCTGCCTGTCCATTGTACTTGAGTCACAGAAATTTACCATGCAGGTATAAGAAACAATTAAGAAAGCAAATGGAATGATAGCTTCAATTGCAAAGGGATTGGAGTACACAAGTCAAGATATCTGTTTTGATCAGGTGAGGAGGGATCAAATGGTTCCTCTCTTTCCCCATCATTATTTGAGTGCAACAGGTTTTTCTGAAAGGATGCTTGCAAGCTCAGTGAGTGCTTAACTGTTTCTGTGCTGTTACTATAGAAGGTACAAGCATAATTTTGATCCTTTGAAAAGAAAAATGTATTTCTTGCAACTAACCTAGTCAAAGTAAAAATAACAAAACTTTCCAACTTATACATGCGCATATACTGGAAATTCACGCACACACACAAACCAATAAGTTACTTCCTGTTTTCTCATGACTATTTCCCTAATATACCAGTTTCTTTGAAAGGGCAATATTGTCTTTTACAGGTTATTTATTTATTTTTCAGAGAGATAGAGATTCATATTCTTTATAAAAATGTTCATGAGACTATACTACATGATTATCAGGAGTCAAACCTTACCACTGTTTTCACAGGTTGACTATAGATTGACTCCTTAGGTTGATTTTTAAAAATTATTAAAGGCTAATAACATAAGAGAACAAACTACCATTGCAACATGCCTTTATAAAATACAATAACTCACGAGAACCACATACAAACATATTTACAGACCTTATTCCAATAGAATGCTTAGGCCTGTTAGTTCCTGTTTTTCTCAAAAGAACTTTTAAGTTCAAAATATAAGCTAATTTAAGGTATAGAGTTGTGTGTCTTTAAAGCTAAAGATATTTTACTTCACCCAATTTGCTTTGACAATTAAACAAAAAGTGACTTCACATTTATCCTATAATGCTGATATTCAGAGGAACATGCCTGTCCCTTGTATGTGAATCACACAAAGTTATCATGCAGGTATAACAAGCAATTAAGAAAGCAAATGGTACAATAGCCTTAATTACCAAGAGATTGGAGTACACCAGTAAAGAATTCTATTTTGCATCTGGAGTACTATGTACAGTACTGGAGAATGTTAATGCAGTGGAAGCAGTCCAGAGAAGGTTTACAAGACTAATACCTGGAATGAGTGGATTTCCTTATGAGAACAAACTAAACCAGCTAGGCATGTATCCTCTGGTGTTTAGAAGAGTCAGAAGTGACTTAATTGAAACATATAAGATTTTGAGGGAACTTGACTGGGTGGATTTTGAAGGATGTTTCTTCTTCTGGGAGAAGTTAAAACAATGTTTAAAATAAGGCGTAACCCATTTAATGTGGAGGTGATGATGTTGGACAGGAGTAGACAAAGTTAAAAATTAAAGAACACCAGATTATAGGCCAACAGGTTTATTTGAAAGTACAAGCTTGGATTTTTAAACTTAACCCTTTTTTTTTCTCAAGAAGGTTTGTAATTCCCTTCCTCAAAAGCCTTTGAGGCAGATACTTTAATTCTTTTTTAAGGAAGCAATAGATAGATTCTTGATTCCCAGAGGTAGGAAAAATTATAGGGTATATACAGGAACCTAGAGGTGAGGTTAAAATCAAATTATCCATGATCTTATTGAAAGGCAGAGCAGCCTCAAAGGGCCAAGTGGCCATACTCTTGGTCCTTGTTTGTTTGTTTGTAATCAAGCCACAAATCATGGATTTCCTCCAGCATTTATCCCATAATAAAACTATAAATTCAGGATCTCACTTCATCCAAAGCAATATGGCAAATCTTGATTGACATTAGAAATGCACCTCCAGACAAAGGCTCACATGGTATGATAATGGTGTTTTACATTGACCACATTGTCATATAATTACAATTATTTTATCATGATTTGAAGATGCTGGTGTTGGACTGGGGTATACAAAGTTAAAAATCACACAACACCAGGTTAAAGTCGATATAATTGGAAGCACTAGCTTTCGGAGCTCTGCTCCTTCATCGGGTGGTTGTGGAGAATAAGATTGTAAGACACAGAATTTATAGCAAAAGTTTACAGTGTGATGTAACTAAAATTATATATTGAAACAGACCTGGATTGTTTGGTAAGTCTCTCAGCTGTTAGGATGACCATGGTGATTTCAATTCTTTCATATGTAAATCGCAAAACCTTTTTAAAAAGTTACATTCTCAAGTGAACTTTAACAATTGGTATCATGTTGGCCCAGATAATGTATTGATGGTGTGAGCTTCCCTGAGTGAAATTGTCTGTGCCACAACAGTCAGACCGATTCTAATCTATAAAAAGGATTTACAGAATCTTACATGGATTCATGCAGTTTTTGAGCAAAGTAAAATGTAATTCTGCTGGTACAGATTCACCTCACAGACTTATATGAGTATGTATGCATGCGGGTGCGTGTGTGTGGGGGGGTTGGGGCTTATGGGTGTCTGTGAGAGAGTGTCTGTATGTGTGTGAGTGTGAGCATAAAGGGGTATATGTGTGGGTGTGGGAATGTATGTGTGCGCATATGAGAGAGGGTCTGTGTGAGTGTGTGTGTCTGTAGGAGTGTGTGTATGTGTATGTGTAGGCGTGTGTACACACACATACACACTCCTACAGACACACACACACTCACACAGACCCTCTCTCAAACCGCTTCCTGCCCCCCTCCCCCCCCACACGCACACGCACACATTACACATATAGATTTGTGGGGTGAATTTGTACCAGCAGAATTACATTTTACTTTGCTCAAATTCTGCAAGAATCCACGTAAGATTCTGTAAATCCGTTTTTTTAGATTAGAATCAGACTGACCGTTGTGGCACAGACGGTCTCACACAGGGAAGCTTGCACCTTCAATACATTATCTGGGCCAACATGACACCAATTGTTAAAGTTCACTTGAGAATGTAACTTTTTAAAAAGGTTTTGCGATTTACATATGAAAGAATTGAAATCACCATGGTCATTCTAACAGCTGAGAGACTTAACAAACAATCCAGATCTGTTTCAATATATAATTTCAGTTACATCACACTGTAGACTTTTGCTATAAATTCTGTGTCTTACAATCTTATACTCCACAACCACCTGATGAAGGAGCAATGCTCCAAAAGCTAGTGCATCCAATTACTTTATCATTACTTACAATTAAACTATAGCTAATTGTTAAAAAGAAGCTTCAATCCTATAAATCCGATTAGTGGTTTCCAAGCAGTTTGTTTTATTCACTCATGGGACATAGTCATCATTGGCTGGTCCAGCAATAATAGCCCATTCTAGTTGCCCTTAAGAAGGTGGTGATGAGTAACTTCTTGAAATGATGGAGTTCATGAGCTAGAGGAATAACCACAATGATGTTAGGGAGGGAATTCCGGGACTTTGACAATGACAGTGAAGAAATGGCGGTATCTTTCCAAGTCTATATGGTGAGTGGCTAAGAGGGGAGTTTGCTCCAATGGTGGTGCTCCAATATATCTGTTGCCTTTGGCCTTCTAGGACAAAGTGGTTGTGAGTTTGGAAGATGCTGTCTAATTCGTAGGCCTTTTCTGTAAAGTATGATTATGTAGCAACATCTGCAATTTTATATAAGACCACAGCTGGAAGCTCCATACAGCCTTGGTTTCCTTACATAAGAATGCATATACTAGCCATGGAATAAATACCACAAAGTTTCTCTAGATTCATCCTGGGGTGAAGGGTTTGTCCAATGAGGAGAGTTGATTAGACCAGGCCTGTGTTGCTGAAATTAAGAATAAGAGGTGATGTGAGAAGAAACATTTAAATCGCTGATGAGTTCGTAAGGTAGACACCAAAAGATGTTCTAAATTCTTTCTTTACCATCTTGTGAGTGGATACTGCCTATTAATTTTTTTCCCTGCACACAATTTCAAAGAGCAGATGGGTCGAGAACATTCCCTCCAATGGAAAAGGTAGGAGATTCAAATATGGAATGACAGAGGAGGTAGAAATAAACATTTGAAAGAAAATGTTTGTTTGTGACAAGTGTAAGACACTATAAGAAAAGATTAGCAGTTAACATAAAAGTAAATCTTGAAGTCTTCTATTATATGCATAAATTGTAAGAAAGTGATTAAAGGAGGACATCGACCAATCAGAGACCTAAAGGGAGGTTTACACATGGAAGCAGGGGTTAAATGAATACATTGCATCTGTCTTTACAAAAAAAGGAGGATGTTGCTCAGGCCATGATGACAGAGGAAGAAACTCTGTCATTAGAAGGGTTCAAATTGATAAGGGTGCCATCTTGAGTAGATTATTGACACTTAAAATTGATAAGGTCCTGGTACCAGAATCCAGCATGGTGCACTAAAAATACAATAAAACCTGAGAAAATAAACTAAGGGCAAACTGGCAAGAAATATGAGAACTTACAAGAGCTTTATACAATAATTTAAGCAGATATAAAGCAAAAAAGAGATCAAGGTAACATCACCCCTTTAGAAAATGAATTTGGCAAGATGGTTATGTGGAACAAGGAAGTGACTGAAGAGTTGAACATCCATCTTGGTGATGAAAGCTACTTTGATTATCCCATTAATACTAAAGAATATGGAGGAGGAATTAAGTATCAGTACCATCATAAGAGACGTAAAATTAGACAAATGAATAGGGCTAAAGTCCGCTGGCTGTGATGGTTTGCATCTTATGGTATTAAAAGAAGCTACAGAGATAGTGGATGCATTGGTTGTAATTTTCCAAAAATCCTTGGATTCTGGTGACACACCAGGGGATTGGAAAACTGCCAATGTGACAGCCCTACTGAAAAGGGAGGGAGACAAAAAATGGGTAACTATAGGCCAAATACCCTTACATCTATTGTCAGAAAAGTATTGGAATCAATTAATTATAAAGAAATAATATAGAACATTTGGAAACTCATAATCTAATTTAGCTGGTGTTGATGAAAGAGAAATTGTGTCTAATCTTTTGAGAAAATCTCAACCAGAGTGGATAGAGGGGAGTGAATAGATATGCTATATTTGGATTTCCAGAAAGCACTCAACAAGGTACCTTACCAAAGGTTAAGTCGTAAGATAAGAGCCCAAAGTATTGGAGATGGTATGTTGGCATGGATAGAGAATTGGATAATGGCAGGAAATAGCACATGGGGATAAGGGTTCCTTTTTCAGGTTGGCAACCTGTGACCGATAGGCTTCCAAAGGGATCAATGCTGGGACTACAACAATTTACAATATATGTTAATGACTTGGAGATAGGAAGTCAATGTACTATAGACAAATTTACAGATTACATTAAAATAGACAGAAAGGTGGTTTGCCAGAGGTAGGAGTGATGTAAACAGTTTACAGAGAAACGGTGATAGTGTATGAAAGTTGGCAAATGGAGTATAATGTGGGAAATGTGAAGTTGTTTGTTTTGGAAGAGAGAGCAAAAGAAATGTTATTTAAATGAAGAGAAACTGCAGAGAGCTGCAACACAAAGGGATTTGGAGGTACTTGTGCACAAATCACAGAAAGCTAGCATCTGGTCGGCATGGACGGGTTGGACTGAAGGGTCTGTTTCCATGCTGTACATCTCTATAACTCTGTGACTCTATGACATGCAGCAGGTTAATCAGAAAGACTAATGGAATGTTGCCCTTATTTTCAGGGGATTGGCATATAAGAGTAGGGAAGTCTTACAGCAAATGTACAAGGTGATGGTGAGACCACATCTGGATTGCTGCGAGCATTTTGGTCCCCTTACTTAAGGAAAGATATTATTTCATTGGAGACAGTTCAGAGAAGTTTCATTGGAATGATCCCTAAAATGGAGGGATTGTCTTGTGAGTAAAGATTAAGCAGATTGTGACTCTATTTATTAGAGTTTAGAAGAATGAGAGGTGATCTCATTGAAACATATAGGATTCTTAAGGAGCTTGACAGAGTAAATGATGAGAGGATGTTTTGCCTTATGGAAGAGTCTAAGACCAGAGGACATCATATCATAATTAAAGGATGCCAATTTAAGATTGAGATGAGAAGGAATTTCTTCTCTGAGGGTTTTGAGTTTTTGGAACTCTTTGCCACAGAGAGTTGTGAGAGTTGTGTATATTTAAGGCTGAGATAGGCTGAGATAGGCTGAGATAGAAAGATTCTTGCTCATTAAGGGTTATAGGGAAAACACAGGAAAGTACATATGCAGAATGCCAGATCAGCTGTAATTCTGTAGAATGGCAAACCATGCTTGAGGGGCTGAATGGAATACCCTTGTTCCTATTTATAGATTCACAGAATCATACAGGATGGAAACAGACCACTCAATCCAACTCTTCTGTATCAATCAAGCATTCCAATCTCCTTCTAAGCCTTTCCTATTCATATACCCATCCAGGTGCCTTTTAAATATTGTAATCGTACCTACCTCCACCACTTCCTCTGGTAGCTTGTTCCATATACACACCACCCTCTACATGAAAAGGTTACCCCTGATGTCCTCCTTAAATTTTGTCCCTCTCATCTTAAACCTGTGCCTTTTAGTTTTCGGCTCCCCTATACTGAGGAAAAGACCCTGGCTATTCATTCTATTTATGCCCCTCACAATTTTATCAACCAGATGAGATGCATCCAATGATTTTGAAGCAAGTGTAGAATTGACAGGGGGAATGGCCATAGTCTTTCAGCCTTTCCTGGAAGGGAAGACTGGAGAATTGCAAACATTCTCGCATTGTTCAAGAAAGTTATAAACTTAATCCCAGCAATTACAGACCACTTTGTTAAACTTTGGTGATGAGGAAACCTTGAGAAACAATTATTCGGCTTAGAATTGGTAATCACATGGAAAAAGGTAGGTTGATTATAGAGAGTCAGCATGGATTTCTAAAGGGGAAATCGTGTTTAGTGAACTTGCTGGTTTTTTTTAGAGAGGTAACCATAAGGGTTGATTAGGATAATACTGTTAATATAGTTAAAAATCACACAACACCAGGTTATAGTCCAACAGGTTTAATTGGAAGCACACTAGCTTTCGGAGCGACGCTCCTTCATCAGGTGATTGGACAATCACCTGATGAAGGAGCATCGCTCCGAAAGCTAGTGTGCTTCCAATTAAACCTGTTGGACTATAACCTGGTGTTGTGTGATTTTTAACTTTGTACACCCCAGTCCAACACCGGCATCTCCGAATCATGACTGTTAATATAGTACACATGGATTTGCAGAAGGGTTTTGATACAGTGGCTCACAGCAGACTTGTGAGGAACATTTTCTGTGGAGTTCCCCTGGGACTAGTGTTGACACCCTTTCTTTTCCTTTTATTTCTAATGGTCTGGTTCTTGGTGCGTATTTCACAATTTCACAACTGCAAACAATTTCACAGTTTGCAGTTGACACTAAACATAATTGTAAACTGTGAGGGTGACAGTGTCAAATTCACAGGGACGTTGACAAGTTGGTCGAGTGGCAGATGAGGTTCAGTACAGAGAAGTGAGAAGTGATGCACTTTGGTTTTATTTTAAATCAGGGGCAAGCATTGCACAAGCTAGAATTTTTCTCCCCTTTCTCTTCAAAAGGGATCTGGAATCGCAAGAGTGACAGTTAGGATCAAAGATTCTGGTCAAACATCAAAAGTGTCCCCTACGAGTAATGCACACTCCCATTGACCAACAATCTCGATAAGCATCACTGCTAGAGGAGCTGAGTGTGATCTCAGCTAACAAGTGGATTTTGACTCAAGCTAATTCAGAGCCATAGAGCTGAATCTTACATTTCTTTTTCGCTACTGTGAGTTCCGTTGAAATTTTTGGAAAGGTTTTCGCCACGAGGCTTAGCTAGATCTCTCACTATCTTACCAAATGCACCTCATTAACTCCCTACCCCGCAAGAAAAGTGTCCCTCATATCCGATTCTATCTCCATCTTACCAATGCCCATTCCCAGAACAATTTACACAGCAGATATTTGCCAAAAGACCAGCTTCCCTTACGCCCATGACATCTTTAAAAGATCGCTGTGCACCCAGACGAACACTGCCATTCTGATACTGGAGCTCTGAAACTATGTGAGAAGGGCAAGATAGCACAGCAGTTCTCTGACAGGGAACTGGAGGTCTTAGTCGAGGGGGTGATGCAAAGGAAAGTCCTCTTCATGGAGGACCAGCAGAGGAGACAACACCATTAAAACCCTGGCAGCCTGGACAAAGATTGTCCCCAGATTGAGTGTCGTTTCTACAGTGTAGAGAAATGATCAGCGGTGCCATAAGAAGGTCAATGAACTCCACTGGGTCAGGATACATACCGCATCTTTTCTACAACCTCACACTCACTCACTTACTCACTCTATTTCTGCTACCGCACTCATCTCCACCAAGGCTCATGCTCTGCCACTCTTACTATTACCTACAGCTTCTTCTCTCACCTAGTCTCACACCTCCCACACATCACTAACCCCGAAAACCCTCCCGTGTGCTGCCTACTAACTCTCTGAGACTATCTCATCATTTTTTGCCCGCCTGCGCCAGCACTAACAGACTTGCCACACACTCAATCCCTCCCACTCCCTCATTACAACCCATAAAAGGGTAGAAAAAGCCAGGATGTGTGGAGGGGTGACTGACATTAGGTTCTTCAACTCCTGCAGGAGAGTATCCTTACCTTTGTATGAGAAGACCAGAACTGTACCATCAGGAATGCTAAGAGATCGATGTGCCACCAACCAAATAAGTCTTCATTAAACTGCATCTCTCACAGTAACACGGTGGTCAGTTTCATTCATTGCATGACACTTCTAACCAATGCTGAAATGGCCTCCTCCTCTTTGGCTGTGCAAGTACCACCAGCCTCTCCACTATGACTGTAGTGAAATGGCCAAGTTCCCTAGAAGCCACCGCTTTGACCTCTGGGGATGAGAGTAGTGAGACCTCTGGAGAAGCATTGACAAGGCTGCCTCCTGCCATGCTCCACCAGTTCAGATACTGACACGGTGGGGATGTCAGGTTTAGAAAGTTTGGGAGCACTTTCTGGTGCGCAACCCACTGCAACTGGTTGGCTGAGGATAAAAATGCCCCAGGCTGCTGGCACTCACAGGGCTGCCAAAGACCAACCACCTCAGCATCAAGCAGGAGAGCACCATCTGGTGTTAATAATCAGGAACATCTCCACATGTACAGGGACGACTGGGATTAGCAGGCAGGAATTTGGGAAGCAATTGCCTTCACTGCCCAGAAGCTGCAGCAGCGCAGCAGTCATGCAACCATGTGGCTACCTCCTTGGACAGGTTGATGGCTGCCATGGAGAGCCAGGAACAGCACCCTCAAGAGCTCTGAGGAGCTGCACACACCTGTACTGCATCACCCCTGCCGATGGTCCTCAGTAAAGCTGGCATGGCACTAAGGATCAGGAAACATGGCGAGCACTCCACATATCCCTTCCTTACAAGGAGGCAGGCTGCACCAGCCAGAGAAGGAATCACTAACAAATCCCTCAGAAGTGTCCACCAGGACAGTCCTGAGGTGGCCAGGCCCAGTACCTTTAGCCGACATGTCTCCCTTATAACATCGGAAGCTCACACTGAGGAGGGACCATTTGCCTTTCACAAGAAGTCCTTTGGCATGTTGATCCATTGAGATACAAGCACCTTCCAAGTTGCCAGCCTAGATCTCCAGGGCCAACACTGCTGAGCTGGTTCCTTCATCTTTGCTACAGAATCAGGGAGTACTTTAGTATTTATGAGAAGGAGAAGAAGAAGAAAACTTTTTGAGGGGTCTTTGGTGCCAAATCTGACAGTGCACTGTACATTATTTGGCACTTTTTATAAATGGGAGAAAGTGAGGACTGCAGATGCTGGGGATCAGAGCTTAAAAATGTGTTGCTGGAAAAGCGCAGCAGATCAGGCAGCATCAAAGGAGAAGGAGAATCGATGTTTCGGGCATAAGCCCTTCTTCAGGAATGGATTATACCCGAAACGTCGATTCTCCTCCTCCTTGATGCTGCCTGACCTGCTGCGCTTTTCAGCAACACATTTTTAAACTTTTTATAAATGGCACTGTTTTGACTTTACATCTGATGTTTGTCTTTCTGAGTAACACTGAACGTACCTTTTCCAGCATGAAGCATAACTTCATGGGCACACAGACAGATGTCTGTGCTGAGACCCTACTGCAGCATCTGAACACAAGAGAAACAAGGCTTTTACAGGGTTATGAGTTATGGTGACACCATTGCCACTTCTACACATCCCTATTCTTTTCCTGGCCTCTGTGTGCAAAACTGTTTCTGCTAACGAGTTAGCCAGTAATGACTGCAGTGTATACAGGGGGACATTAGGATAGTTAAGGGACCTGGCATGTCTGTGTCCTGTATAGTGTGTGGTTCTGTGTATAATGATGTTTCCTTTGAAATATCTAATTCCCTCTGCACCTCAGATTCTACTCCCATCAGACTCCCAAAAGATCAACATACTATCCCACCAAGGATATTTGGCATAATGTTTGGTTTTATTAAAAATGTTTAAATTTGAAACATTATTTTGGACTATTCATCCAACTTTGAATTATTGTCCACTCATCCAAACTTTGACATTCTTTCATGAACGTGTTTATTTTGTTTCTTCTGCTGTTCATTTAAAACTTCTTTCAGAAACATGTTAGTAAGTCAATTGGACACAAATTGTGGGCGGCACGGTGGCACAGTGGTTAGCACTGCTGCCTCACAGTGCCAGAGACCCAGGTTCAGGCGACTGACTGTGTGGAGTTTGCACGTTCTCCCCGTGTCTGCGTGGGTTTCCTCAAGGTGCTCCAGTTTCCTCCCACAGTCCAAAGATGTGCAGGTCAGGTGAATTGGCCATGCTAAATTGCCCGTAGTGTTAGGTAAAAGGGGTAAATGTAGGGGTATGGGTGGGTTGCACTTCGGCGGGTCGGTGTGGACTTGTTGGGCCGAAGGGCCTGTTTCCACACTGTAATGTAATCTAAATCTAATCTAAAAACAAGAAATATTTAATTGCCAAGAAGAAGTGGATTTTACCATAAGGGTGCAAGGGATTGAAATGGTTAATATTGAGGAATGCCTCACACAACCCTCTGTAATGATGTCTTACATACCTGTGTGGCTAACAGCTTAGCAGCTTGAAAGAATAAGACCTAAAGCTCAGATTCTCCCCATATTCTCTATAATAATGTCTGTTATATCATTGTGATTTGTACTTAGTTACCATGTAATAAATGCTAGGCAAAAGTGAGGACTGCAAATGCTGGAGATTAGAGTCGAGAGTGTGGTGCTGGAAAAGCACAGCAGGTCAGGCAGCATCCGAGAAGCAGGAGAATCGACGTTTCGGGCAAAAGCCCTTTATCAGGATAAAGGGCTTTTGCCCAAAACGTCGATTCTCCTGCTCTTCGGATGCTGCCTAACCCGCTGTGTTTTTCTAGCACTACACTCTCATCATGGAGGAGAAAGTGAGGAATGCAGATGCTAGAGATCAGCAGAAAGGAGAAATCTTCATACAGTACGACTGAGGGAGTCAACATGGCAGTTGCACCAATGATGCAATCATGCAGGATAATAGAAAACAGCAAACATAATGAACAAATTAAAAGATGTCAAGAGGTTACAGACTTTTACACAGCTTTTCCATCAAATTGATATTTAGACAACTCAAGATGTGGGGCTTATGATGATATGGTGGCTCAGTGGTTAGCACTACAGCCTCACAGTGCCAGGGATCCGGGTTTGATTCCAGCCTCAGGCGACTGTCTGTGTGGAGTTTACACATTCTCTCTGTGTCTGCGTGGGTTTCCTCTGGGCGCTACGGTTTCCTCCCACAGTCCAAAGATGTATAGGTTACGTGGATTGGGAAGACTAAATTGCCCATAGTGTCCTGGGATGTGAAGGGTACATGTATTAGCCATGGGAAATGCAGGGTTATATGAATAGGGTCAGCGTGGACTCGATGGGCCGAATGGCGTGCTCCTGCACAGTGGAGATTCTATGACTCCATGGAGGCCACTACTGATATGGGATTATTGATGTTCACAAATTCAGGACATTGTCAAAAATAAATTTCCTGGTTCAGAGATCCAGAGTTTTGTTGCAAAGAGAACCATCCCAATGTAACTTTGACTTAATTATAATATTTTGTTCAAAACAAAAGTATCTTCTTGTTTGACTAATCAGTGGATTTTCTCTATCAAACTACACCAAGGCCCTGTAGATGTCGATCAGAAAAGAAGATCAGAATAGATTCCCTCCAGTGTGGAAACAGGCCCTCAGCCCATGTCCACACTGACCCTCTGAAGAGTTACCCACCCAGAACCATTTCCCTCTGACTAATGCAACTAACACTATGGCCAATCACCTAACCCACGCATCTTTGGACTATGGGAGGAAAGCAGAACACCCAGAGGAAATCCACGCAGACACAGGGAGAACGTGCAAACTCCGCACAGACAGTTGCCCGAAGCTGGAATCAAACCCGGGTCCCTGGTGCTATGAGGCTGCAGTGCTAACTACTAAGCCACCGTGCTGCCCTAATGATAGTGGTAGCAAAACTACCCAATGTATCTTTCATCAGGTTAAGCTGTGGTGAGAATCTGTAATACAACTACAGTCAGCAAACATTTTATTTGCTGCGTAAATCTGATTTGCAATTAAATTGCTGGTAAATGGTGCATGTTCCAATTGTATGAGCAGCTGCAAATATTATCAGATGGAAACATTCTTCATTCTTAGACAGATTGAAAAAAAAGATTTTAAACGCATTGTGGGTTAATTTTACTGTTGCATGGTATAAAACTCCCCTTGTTGAAGAGCAAAATATCACATGAATCACCTTAAACAATGTCATGAGTATACAAATATTATTTGTAATTGATACGTCTTACACATTGACATGCATATCTCCTAACATTTTGTGAGCTACAGCTCATCATCATATATATACACATACATATGTTGCAGTATTGTACTTCTGTATCAAATTTGTACATTGAATCAAATTTCATATTTATAAAACAGCAACACGATATAACTGATTGTTTCCAGTGGAAAATCTCCTGATTGATATGTTAAAAATGCAACATTAAACACTGAGCAAATCCCACCAAAGATAGTGGGGGTGAAATCAATTAAATTTTTCCAAATATCTTTTGAAAATCTTGCAGCCATTTTGCCTATCTCATGGAATGCAGAAATTTATTAATAAACATATGCACCTGGACTTTCTGGATAGGTGTCCCAAGTATCCATTGTACCTTTGGCAGAAGGTTGACTGAATTCTTGAAGAAGCAGTTTAAAAAAATTCTTTTTGCCATTTCTGTGTTTCTACTTTGTGGGCGGCATGGTGGCACAGTGGTTAGCACTGCTGCCTCACAGCGCCTGAGACCCGGGTTCAATTCCCGACTCAGGCGACTGACTGTGTGGAGTTTGCACGTTCTCCCCGTGTCTGCGTGGGTTTCCTCCGGGTGCTCCGGTTTCCTCCCACAGTCCAAAGATGTGCAGGTCAGGTGAATCGGCCATGCTAAATTGCCCGTAGTGTTAGGTAAGGGGTAAATGTAGGGGTATGGGTGGGTTGCGCTTCGGCGGGTCGGTGTGGACTTGTTGGGCCGAAGGGCCTGTTTCCACACTGTAATCTAATCTAATCTAATCATAGAACACTCCACGGTGCAAATCCACACTGACCCTTTACTTAGAACAGAGGAGGAAGAGAATCTGTTAAAGAATGTTATGGAATACTCTCCAATTGCCTGGATGAGGGTAACTCTAGACATTCAAGAAGCTGATTTCAAGCTTATTTGATCTATACTAAACATTCACCCCTTCCACCACCCCACACAGTGGTTGCAGTGTGTACCATATATAAGGGTCCAATATCTAAGATGCTGCACTAACTTGTCAAGGCTCAGTGGATGCAGGATCTATCAATTTTAAATCTGAGATAGAGTTTTTTTATATTAAGTATAGGTATTAAAGGATGTGGGCCAAAGGTAGGCATGTGGTGTTACGCCACAGACCAGCCATGACCTCAATGAATGGTGCAGCATGCTCGACAGGCTGAATGGTCTACTCCTGTTCCGATATGTTTCTAAGAATATGGGCCAAAGCCTGCCACCTCCTCCATGATTTTTGTTTCCCGGCCCCCCATGCCTCATCTTCACCATGGACTGCCCATCCCTATACATGTCTACCCGCCATGGAGAAGGTCTCCAAGCCCTCCATTTCTTCCTCTCCTGTTGACCCAATCAGCATCCCTCTATTGACACACTCATTCGAATGGCGGATCTGGTCCTCACCCACAACAACTTCTCCTTTGAATCCTTCCACTTCCTTCAGACCAAAAGGGGTAGTCATGGGCCCCCTCATGGGCCCCAGCTACGCCTGCATCTTCGTAGGATACGTGGAACGGCTTAACTTCTGCAGTCACACCCGCACCATCCCCCACCTTTTACTCTGCTACATTGATGACTATATTGGCGCCCTTGTGCTCCCACAAGGAGGTTGAACAGTTAATCAACTTTACTAACACCTTCCACCCTGATCTTAACTTCACGTAGACCATTTCGGACGCCTCCTACCACTTCCTGCACCTCTCCCTCTCCATCTGCATTTCTGATGACCGACTCAACACGGGCATCTACTTCAAACCCATCGACTCCCACAGCTATCTTGACTACACCTCCTCCCACCCCCCCCCCCCCCCTTACTGTAAAAACATGATGGAAATGTGTTGCTGGAAAAGCGCAGCAGGTCAGGCAGCATCTAGGGAACAGTAGAATCGACGTTTCGGGCATTAGCCCTAAAAACATGATCCCTTACTCACAATTCCTCTGTCTCCGCCATATCTGCTCTCAGGAGGGGCATTTTCACTCCAGGACATCCCAGATGGCCTCCTGTTTCAAGGACCGCAACTGCCCCTCCCACGTGATCAAAAATGCCCTCCAGCACATCTCCTCCACTTCTTGCACCTCTGCCCTTCACCCACACCCCTCCAACTGCAACAAGGATAGTACTCCCCGGGACCTCATCTAACATCCCACTAATCTCCAGATACAGTGAATGAGCCACCACCATTTCTTCCACCTACAATAAGACCCCACCACCAAAAATATACTTCCCTCCCCACCTCTATCTGCCTTCCACAGAGACCATTCCCTCTGTGACTCCCTCATTAGGCCCCCCACCAACGAACCCTCCACACCTGACACCTTCCCTTGTTGTTACAAGAGGTGTAAAACCTGCACCCACACGTCCCCCCTCACCTCCGTCCAAGGCCCCAAAGGATCCTTTCACATGTGGCAGAGACTGTCCTGCACATCCACCCATCTCGTTTACTGCATACATCGTTCACGATATGGTCTCTGCCGCAACGAGGATAGAGGACGCCAACTTGTGGAGTGTTTCAGGGAACATGTCCAGGACACATGCACTAAACAACTCCACCACCCTGTGGCTGACCACTTCAACTCCCCCTCCCCTTCCGCCAAGGACATGTAAGTCCTGGGTGTCCTCCACTGCCAAATCCAAGCCACCTGACGTCTGGAAGAACACCTCATCTTCTGCCTTGGGACCCTTCAACCACAACGCATCAACATCAATTTCACATCTCCCCTCCCCCCACCTCATCCCAGATCCAACCCTTCAATTCAGCACCACCCTCTTGAGCTGTCCTACCTGTCCATCGTCCTTCCCAATTATCTGCTCCACCCTCCCCACCGACATATCACAATTACCCATCACCTGCATCCACCTATTGCCTTTCCAGCTACCTTTCCCCCAGATCAACACCCCCTATTTATCTCTCAGCTGCCTTCCCCTTCCACATTCCTGATGAAGGGCTTATGCCCGAAACATCGACTCTTCTGCCTCTTGGATGGTGCCTGACCTGCTATGCTTTTCCAGCACATTTTTCAACACTGACTCTCCAGCATTTGCAGTCCTTACTTTCTCCTGGTCACTGTATCACAAGGAGCCAAGATAGCACAGGAAAACCAAAATTCAAAATGTTGTGGGTGATAGGCTTCTAATAAGCCCACAACATTCTTAATTGATTTCATAACAGGTGAATTTGGAGGCGTGTATGCTCCCTCATCCTTGGGATGAATCAGCACTGGATGAAATGGAGACATAACCTCTGTCTGTGTGACATTGCAAACATTTTTTTTCAACTTGTCTGCATCCATTTTGGCTCAACCCTTGCAAGTGTTTTAACACTTTTCTGAGGTAGCTTTATTAGAAATAAATACATGTTATTATGTTTAAGGAATCAAGTTAGTTAGCAAATTACCATACTAAGTTTGACAAATTAACTTTTCAATTCAAAATTTTACAATTCCTCAATTTTTAGTGAATTTAGTAAAACTTTCTAAATGTTTGGAGTATTAGGGCAGAATGTTAACAATTTGATATATACTGGCATGCCCATTATTGGTTTGGGAACTCAAAGCCATGGACTTAATGTTCTGCCTCTAGTTTGCTTTGAACATTTAAGGAGGGTCAGCAGGATGACTTGTCCATTTTGTTAAATGATTTTACATTGAAAGGGTCCATTGTCTGTATTATGAGAGCTCACCAACATCTAGATTTTCAAAACAACTTGGAAACAAGGTATCCTGGCTGTTTAGTTCAGAATTGAGGTTTACAAAAGATTTTAGCTTTTAGTATCTTCCAGACACTAAAAGGCATTCAGACACAAGCTTCTGTTTGTCTTCAAACCTGTACCAGTGAAAAGTAGTTGAAGAAGGGCTTCTGTGGAATTCCTGAATCATTTTTGATGTCTGGGGAGTTCACTTGATACCTGTTGCATCAGCAATTCTCACTGTAGACCAATGACCACTATCAAGTATAATAAAACAAATGAACATGGGATGCTGGAAATGCTGCAAAAAAGCAGTAATTGCTGGAGAAACCCAGCAGATTTGGCACCATTTGTGGAAAGTAGAGTTAATGTGTCAGGACCAGTGACCGTTCTTCAGAACATGTTGCATGAGGCAGTAAGTACAATTATTATCACAAAGTGGATTTATTGCAACCTTCCTTTTTTAGAGTAAGGATCTACAGGACTCATTTCGTCTGTGTGGAAGAAGAAAAGTCATTTGCTAGTATTGCCAAAAGAGGCTCTTGTCTTAAATAGTATTTATTACATAATGGGAGTGTAGCTGAAAAATGTGTTGCTGGAAAAGCGCAGTAGGTTAGGCAGCATCCAAGGAGCAGGAGAATTGACGTTTCGGGCATAAGCCCTTCTTCAGGAAGGGTTTTTGCCTGAAACATCGATTCTCCTGCTTCTCGGATGCTGCCTGACCTGCTGCGCTTTTCCAGCACCACACTCTCGACTCTAATCTCCATCATTTGCAGTCCTCACTTTTGCCTACATATGACAGCCTTACCACATCATCATGAAACATCTTATACTCATTGACAATACAATTCTTCACTTCATATCACACGTTTGAAAGCGTCAAGACCTTGTAATGCTGCTGATAGCAAACTTTCTGTGCAGAGACAAGTATCCACCTCATGCATTGAACCTGGGTACATCTCAGGACTCCTGGCTTGCTTGCTTATTGGTCACTCAGTTTGTATCTACTTGAATGCTGACAGCAATTTGCCTTGACTTGTCCTTCTGTGCATTACCCCTCATTCAGAACTTACAGCCTCATGGTATTTCTGTCTCACCTTGCCTTTTAGTGCAGACACAAAACCAAGCAGCCTGCCATGATTGACAGCAGTGGTCAGTGAAGGGGATAGAAATAGAACATAGAACTGTTCTGCACAGGAACAGACTCTTCGATCATGATGCCAAATTAAAGTAATCCCTTTGGCCTTCTGATGGCCCATATCCCTCCATTCTTTGCTTAATATCCTTTCATTCCTTGCATATTACTTCAGCAGAGTAAAAAGTATGCCGCTGGAAAAGCACAGCAGATCAGGCAGCATCCAAGGCACAGGAGAGTCGACATTTCAGGCATAAGCCCTTCATCAAGATTCCTGATGTCCTTACAATTCGTCTGTTCTACTATTTCAGGGATTGATCTACAAAATTTGCCCTGTTGTTCAAATCATCATTGGAACTCTTCATAAACCTCACAATTCACAATAATAGCACCTTCCAGATTCTCAATACAAAATAAATCAACTTTTGCTTACTAATCTAAAGTGTTGTTTTATGTCAAGGGTCCACCCACCTGGTCAGTAGTATATCATATTTGAGTTCTTTAAACAAAAACGTTCCTGATTGTCTCACGGTCAGACTTAGAATCTTAAATACCTCCTTTAAAATCATCATCTTATTTTAAAATCACCATGCAGCCTCATTAATCCATTATTCTGTAATCTCCAGATGCAAAGCTCTTCCTGATACCTTCACTCTCCTAATTCTTATCTCTTGAGAGTGTAATCATTCCAGTACTTGTCAGTGCAACTTCAGTTGCCTTGGCCCAAAGGTCTCTATATACTTTCACCTCTCTATTTTGCTGTATTCCTTTAAGACACTCTTAAAACCTACCTCTTTGGCCAAGATTTTGCGCATCTCACCTAATATCTTTAATGTACTTGGTTCCATACTTAGTTTTATATTTATTTTGTTTACTATGAAATAGGTGTAGAAGTAGACCATTCAGCCCTTTGAGCCTGCATCTGATTTAATGCTATCATGGATAATCTGTATGAATTTTGAATTCCACATTCCTATCTACTCCGATAATCTTTGAATAGCTTGCCTAACAACAATCTACCTACTTCTGCTTTGTCAAGATCATTCAGCACCTTATGCACTTCAATCAAGTCACCCTTCACTCTTCTAAATTCCAGAGCCCAGACTGTCCAATCTATCCTTATAAGACAAACTATTGAATCCAAGTGTAAATCCAGTAAACTTCCTGCATTCATTATTTCAGAGTTTGTCTTGCTTAAGTCCTGTCTAACTGAAAAGTAACATTGTTACTTTAAATTTAATTCCTTTAGAAATAAAATATTGTAATCCATTAGCCTTCTTGATTACATACTAAGTTTTTAAGAACCATGCAGCAGAACTAACTACCTCTGCACTTAAAAATTCTGTAGTCATTTGCCTTTTAAGTAATAGACTGCTTTTCATTCTTCTTGCCAAAGTGAATAACCTCAACTTGTGCCAAATTGGACTCCAACTGCCAGATTTTGCCCACTTAACCAACCTATATTTGTCTACAACCTCCTTATGTCTTTTTCACAGCAGACCTTTTTAGTTATCTTGGTGTCATCTGCAAACTTAGCTAATACATCTTCACTGCCCTCTGCCATTGATGTAGTTTGTAAAATATTGGGGTCCTCAGCACGGACCTCTTCAGGAATCTCACGTCATGCCAATCAAAGATTCATTTATACATTCTCTCTGGTTTCTGCCAACTGGAATTTTACCCCTGCACAATGTGCCTTGGGATTTTTTGTAGCAAGAAAGATCCTGTCCCTAAGTGTTATTGTTGTGATTCTGACAAGGTCATTTGTCCAATGAATATTTCTTCCTACAATGTTTTGTTTTCCTAGCTTGGCATATATAGATTTGAGTCAAAATTCAGGTGATGCTATTGCATTGCGACAGCTGGAATTTGAGAAGGCAAGATATTATTCCCTGACCTATCTTTACGGCTCAGTTCCGGATCTTAAGAATTATTTACATAATACAGTATAGTTTTTCACCTTTGCTGGTACTGCCGCTACTATTGTGCCCAACCTGAAGATCCAATGGCTGTTCTTGGTAGATTCTTGGTCCTCTTCTAATGAGGAAGTCAACAGACTGATACAACGTAAGATGTGAAATGCTACTTCAATGCTTCCTCACATTAGAGTCCTCTATTTAAATGATGATTAATCCTACTGGATTTATAGGAAAGCCCTTGGTTTTGACAAACGTATCTTCTGTAATGAGACTGGACAGCGTAATTGGTAGAAGAAGGATCACCTCTCTTTAGTCAACTCCTTCCCCTTTGGAAGTTAACATGGGTCAGAGAGATCTTGATACCATTTCTTTCTCCTCTACTGCCACATTGCTGGCTGTAACTCTGCTCTAGTAAAAGAGAAAGATTCCGGTTATGTTGCCTCCATTTCCATTTTTGGAATATAATTAGAATGCAGGGACTGAAGGAAGTGTAAATGCTGTAAATCTGGAGCAAAAACAAAAACTACTGGTCAAGCTCAGCAGGTCTGGAAGCATCAATGCAGAGAAATCAGAGTTAATGTTTCAAGTCTGGTGACGAGAGTTCTGAGGAAGCGTCACCGGACTGAAACGTTAACTCTGATTTTCCTTCACAGATGCAGCTAGACCCACTGAGTTTTTCCAGCAATTTCTGTTTTTAGTTTTAGAATGGAGGGAATCCAGTACAGGGAGGCTCAGTCTCTTAAAATTTTCTGTGGCTGGTTTAATAGTATAAAAACCTGGGAGGACAGGTTCCATTTCAAATTCCACTAATACACATTGTGTAGGTTCACGTTGGAGAGCATGTTCCAGGATTGGATCAGAACATTAGAAGGTCATTCCAACTTGAATACACAGAATTGCAGAAAAAAATTTAAAGTACTTGGGGTGAAGCATGAGTTGCGTGGGGAGTTTGCAAATAGCAGATTGTGTATAGTCCTTGTTTCCTTTTCACATTTCTTTTTTCAAATCAGTTATGGAAATTTTTTATTCACCTTGGAAACTGCACCATAGCTAACAAAACATTTTTGTGTATGTATGGAAGAAATCATTGCACTTTGGCAAAAGGACTTTGTAACTCCTATCACACTTTCATCTGTAACACAATAGTTCAAGTGAAACCCAAGCACAGCCTGGAGGAAAACACCTGACACAAAATCATGCAAATTCAGCACATTGTTTGCAGATATTCAACCGAATTCATTACCTATGGGTAAAATAAGCAATGTTGGATGAGATTTTCTTTGTAAGGGAAATATCACTTTATAACTGAAATTTACACGCCCCAGATGAAATAATGTGATTGTGCTGTTTTGGAAGTGTACTTCTTAAATAGGCCTGCCAAGAACAGTTAAACGTATTCTACCAAATTTTATCGCAGGACATATCTGTATTAAAAACTGAGATACTAGAAATTTGTATACTACAAAACGAGACATTTGACTGTGTTTTCCTTCAGTGGAACTAAAGGACCAAATAGCCTAAAGTTACAGAGGCATAGACATGTACAGCACAGAAATAGACTCTTCGGTTCAACTCATCCAGTCCGACCAGATATCACACCCCAATCTAGTCCCTCCTGCCAGCACCCAGCCCATATCCCTCCAAACCCTTCCTATTCATATACCCATCCAGATGCCTTCTAAATGTTGCAACTGTACTAGCCTCCACTACTTCCTCTGGCAGCTCATTCCACACACGCACCACCCTCTGCATGAAAATATTGCCCCTTAAGTCTCTTTTATATCTTTCCCCTCTCACCCTAAACCTATGCCCTCTAGTTTTGGACTGTCTCACCCCAGGGAAAAGACCTTGTCTATTTCCCCTACCCATGCCTCTCATGATTTTATAAGCTTCTATAAGGTCACCTCTCAATCTCCGACACTCCAGGGAAAATAGCCCCAGCCTATTCAACCTCTCCCTTTAGCTCAAATCCTCCAACCCTGGCAACATCCTTGTAAATCTTTTCTGAACCCATTCAAGTTTCACAACATCTTTCCAATAGGAAGGAGACCACGCAATATTCCAACAATGACCTAACCAATGTCCTGTACAGCCGCAAGATGACCTCCCAACTCCTGTACTCAATATTTTGACCAATAAAGGAAAGCATATCAAACACCTTCTTCACTATCCTATCTACCTGCGACTCTACTTTCAAGGAGCTATGAGCCTGCACTCCAAGATCTCTTTGATCAGCAACACTCCCTAGGACCTTACCATTAAGTGTATAAGTCCTGCTAAGATTTGCTTTCGCAAAATTCAGCACCTCGCATTTATCTAAATTAAACTCCATCTCCACTTCTCAGCCCATTGGCCCATCTTGTCCAGATCCTGTAGTAATCTGAGGTAACCCTCTTCACTGTCCACTACACCTCCAATTTTGGTGTCATCTTCAAACTTACTAACTGTACCTCTTATGCTCGCATCCAAATCATTTATGTAAATGACAAAAAGTAGAGGACCCAGCACTGACCCTTGTGGTACTCCACTGGTCACAGGCCTCCAGTCTGAAAAACAACCCTCCACCACCACCCCCTGTCTTCTACCTTTGAGCCAGTTCTGTATCCAAATGGCTAGTTCTCCCTGTATTCCATGAGATCTAACTTTGCTAATCAGTCTCCCATGGGGAACCTTGTCAAATGCCTTACTAAAGTCCATATAAATCACATCTACCACTCTGCCCTCATCAGTCCTCTTTGTTACTTCCTCAAGAAACTCAATCAAGTTTGTGAGACATGATTTCCCACGTACAAAGCCATGTTGACTATCCCGAATCAGTCCTTGACTTTCCAAATACATGTACATCCTGTCCCTCAGGATTCCCTCCAACAACTTGCCCAATACCGACGTCAGGCTCCCTGGTCGATAGTTCTCTGGCTTGTCCTTACCACCCTTCTTAAACAGTGGCACCACATTAGCCAACCTCCAGTCTTCCGGCACCTCACCTATGACTATGGATGATACAAATATCTCAGCAAGAGGCCCAGCGATCACTTCTCTAGCTTCCCAGAGAGTTCTCGGGTACATCTGATCAGATCCTGGGGATTTATCCACTTTTATGCGTTTCAAGACATCCAGCACTTCCTCCTCTGTAATATGAACATTTTTCAAGATGTCACCACTTATTTCCCTACAGTCTATATCTTCCATTGCCTTTTCCTTTATCGTATCTAAATGTAAGTAGTAAATGCATTATGGCCTTTTATGGATTATGATTTCTGCGCACACAATTAATGTAATGTTGATGCTACTGGAAGTACTAGTTGATCTTACCTTCTAAACTACCACATATTGTTCAGTTCATTGGTACCAACTGCTACAAAGTTCTCTGAAGTTTGCAATTATAACATCATCTTCACCTTTCCTAAATGAGAAGATTTGGAAGGTCTTCCCACTGTAAAGGACTGAGGTGGGAGTTCTGCAGCCCTTTTCTTGCATGTGTCTGGCTCCATGTGCCTGATCTCTTTGAAGTTTTCACAAGAGACTGTATCATTTATTGATAGTGATCAACCAGCATATTGGACTATCTGTTGAGGAGGACAATTCTGTTTATCATCTTTCAAACACGTAACAATCCATGGGAGAGATGCTCAAGGAATGCTGGGTTTTTTTTATTTCACTTGTGGGGCCAGGGCATCACTGGCTCAGCCAGTGTTTACTGCTTGTCCTTAGTTTCCCTTGAGAAGGTGGTGAGCTGCAGTCCATGAAGGTAAACCCACAATGTCATTAGGGAGGGAATTCTAGGATTTAGACCAAGTGAGAATGAAGGCAGGATGATATATTTCAAGGTAGGATGGTGAGCAGCTCAGAGGGGAATGTGCAGGTTGTGTTGTTCCCTTATATCTGTTGCCCTTGCTCTTCTAGATGGTACCGGTTATGGGTTTGGAAGGTACTGTCTAAGGATCTTTAATGAATTTCTGTGGTGCATCTTGTAGATGGTACACATTGATGCTACTGAACGTTGGTGATGGAGTGACTGAATATTTGTGGATGTAGTGCCAATCAAGCAAGGTGTTTTGGCCTGATGTCAAGTTTCTTGAGAGTGGTTGGAGCTGCACTTGTCCAGGCAAGTGAAAGAGCATTCCAACATACTGCTGATTTGTACTTTGTAAATGGTGGATAGTCACTGGGGACGCAGGAGGTGAGTTACTCACTCCAGTATTCCTAGACTCTGAGCTGCTCTTCTAGCCATTGCATCTATAATACAGATCCAGTTCAATTTTTGGCCAATGGCAACTCCAAGGGTAGTGGGGGATTCAGTGTTAGGAACACAATTAAAGGTCAAGAAGCAGTTGTTAAATTATCTCTTATTGGAGATGGCCACTGCCTGGCATTTGTGTGGTGCTAATGTTACTTGCCACTTGTCAGCCAAGCTTGTTTATTTCCATGTCTTGCTGCATTTGGTCATGGACTACTCCAGTATCTGAGGAGTCTTGAATGGTGCTGAACATATGCAATCATTGGTCAATATCACCACTTCTGACCTTATTTTGGAGGAAAGATCATTGGTGAAGCAGCTGAAGATGGTTGGTCCTTGGAAGCTACCCCAAGGAATGCCTGCAGAGATATCCTAGAGCTAAAATGACTAAACTTAATAACCACAACTATATATGATAACCCAAAGGATACAGTGGTAGTAATGCAATTGAATGGTGGTTGTTAAATCACCTCTTATTGGAGATGGTCATTCCCTGACATTTGTGTGGCAAATGTGACTTACCACTTGGTTTCAAGTTGACAAGAGGTTCATAGATTTTACCAAATAAGCAAAAGTAAGATGATTCACCCACAAACTAACATCAGATATGTGCTGTCACAAAGATATCCTACACCTCCACTCAATACCTTATAGCCCTTTGAAAGCTCACCATACTACAGCAGATAACAAATTGCAACTGGTAGTTATAGGGAATGCTGGATGACTAAAAAAATTGAGAGTTTGGTTAAGAATAAGAAGGAAGCATATGTCAGGTATAGACAGGATAGATCGAGTGAATCCTTAGAAGAGTATAAAGAAAGTAGGAGTATACTTAAGAGGGAAATCAGGAGAGCAAAACGGGGACATGAGATAACTTTGGTAAATAGAATTAAGGAAAATCCAAAGGATTTTTACAAATATATTAAGGACAAAAGGGTAACTAGGGAGAGAATAGGGCCCCTCAAAGATCAGCAAGACGGCCTTTGTGTGGAGCCACAGAAAATGGGGAGATACTAAATGAATATTTTGCATCAGTATTTACTGTGGAAAAGGATATGGAAGGCATAGACTGTAGGGAAATAAGTGGTGTCATCTTGAAAAATGTCCAGTGATAAAGTGCAGGTTTGTGTGCATATCCAGTAGATACTGAGTACTATGGATTTCCCACCTGGAAGTTGGACCTTCCAACATTCTGGATGAATGTGTCCCATCTTATTTAAATGGAAACACCTTGGCTTCTTATTTCACCTCCACCCTCAGTATCAGATTACTTACAGTGTGGAAACAGGCCCTTCGGCCCAACAAGTCCACACCGACCCGCCGAAGCGCAACCCACCCATACCCCTACATTTACCCCTTACCTAATACTACGGGCAATTTAGCGTGGCCAATTCACCTGACCTGCACATCTTTGGACTGTGGGAGGAAACCGGAGCACCCAGAGGAAACCCACGCAGACACGGGGAGAACGTGCAAACTCCACACAGTCAGTCGCCTGAGGCGGGAATTGAACCCGGGTCTCTGGCGCTGTGAGGCAGCAGTGCTAACCACTGTGCCACCGTGCCGCCCACGGTATTTGCCCTTCTGATGGAGGAGATCCTGGCATATTCCCAGTTATTCATTCCTCACCTTTACTACTTGCCTTCCTTTCATGCTCCCATTTTCTATCCCTTTTGAATTTATGAGGATGACATACTTTTATGGATTAGCTTATAATCATCTGCTGTTATTGCAGTTTGTCTAACAGTTGCAAACCTTTAGTTCTTTGCTGATTACACAAAAGCAGGTAGGAAAGTGGTTTGTATGAAGAGGACATAAATAGCCTCCAAAGGAATTCGAATCGCTTAAGTAAGTAGACAAAGATCTGGCAAATGGAATACAATGTGGGAAGGTGTGAAATTGCCCATTTTGGCAGAAAGATTTAAAAAGAAGTAAATTTCTAATTGGTGAGAGATTGTAGAGTTCTGGGTGTCTAAGTGCATGATTAGTGAAAGGTTAGTTTGTAAGGCAAATAATCAGGAAAGCTAATAGAATATCATGTTTTATTGTGAGGGAATTGAATGTAAGAGTAGGGAAGTTATGTTTCAGTTATAAAGGGCATTGGTAAGACCGCATCTCAAGTGTTGTGTACTGCACTGGTCACCATTCTTAAGGAAGGATGTTAATGAATTGGCAATGCTTCAGCGAAGGTTTACTAGATTAATTTCTGGAATGAGCGAATTGCCTTATCAGGAAAGGCTAGACACTCTGGCCTGTATCCTCTGGAGTTTAGAAGAGTCGGAGGTGGCTTAATTGAAACATATACAATCCTGAGGCACATCCCTATCTTCACTCAAAGTGGCTTTGCAACTTTTAAAGCAGAGAATTTGGAAACTACAATAGGATTAGGGTTAGGGAATCTAATCTAATCCAATCTACTGTTGAAAAATGTTATGATTTCAATGCTATCCACTCCAATGCCTACCAATGGATTGTTGGATTAGACTGCATCTCTTTGGGTGGGGGATGTGGAAGTGAGGTCACAATCAGATTGCCAGTTTCAGGCTCAAGGAGCCATGTGGCTCACTGTAGTTCCTTTACACATGTACTTCATTCTGCTATTTCCTTCAGATATTCTCCCAAATTCAAGATTCACCAAATTATATGCTTGGAGTGTCTCTTTAAATACTGGCATTGAATTCTATCTCGTATTGTTAATCAGTTGGGTAATCCAGAAATCATGTTTAGTGTTCTTTTAGAAAGTCATTAACAGAAAAACATTTGCCTGCTGTTAAAATCTGTCGATATTTGCTTGCAATATTTCACCTGTTGCTTATGGAGGCTAAATTACCTTATTAGAATAGTGTTATCAACAAAGAGACCAAAGTCATATTTAGTAGCATTAAAAAAAGTCAAGAATGAAAGGAGTTCCATTTCATTCATTGAGCTAATTTCTCCAGTATTTCCCATGGTTCAGGCTAGCATTGAACTACACTACAAATTCCCGAACATTTTTAATTGAATTGTCTTGCCTGGTCAATTATTCCAAACAGTTATAAGCATTGAGCAAATTATTTTCTAACACATTAAACTTACAATTCACTGAATTGTTTTTATGTCCTGAAATATATGCAACCTGAAAGAATGAGAATGTCACCTTGTTTGGAGAGATGGGAGGTACAGACTTCATAGTAAATTCCTGACCCTCTGAACTTCTCAATCCTTTGACATCCTGACCCTCTGATCCCCAGGATCTTGACTCTCCAAATCCACCATCACCCTCTGACCAGACCCACCTCATTCTCTGTCACCCAGCACTGACATTCTGCCATACCATACAATCTCCAAGCACCTCACATTATGAAAACTTGACTTTTACATCCCCTGACGCTGACACCCTGACAACCTGATTCCCTCAACCCTCCGAATCCTCCAAATGTTGATAACACTTTGATCCTTCGTGGTTGTTTGACTCTGTGCTGACCATCCAACACATCGACCCACTGATTTTCATTGATCCTCCACTTCCCCTGACCATTCAACCCTCTTCTGACCCTCCTGGACCTGCCTTCCAATGTTTTAACACCCGTTCAACACAACTTCACCTCCCTACCACCTTATCAGTCTATGACCCTTCCACACGACCACCCTTTCTGGATGGCACATGACCAACTTTGCCACCCTAGCTCACTCACGCTCATTGACTACCACACGTTAAAGCTATTTGAATGGCCCAAAGGTTTTCAGGATGTTAGTGAATGAAGACATATCAGAATACGGCAGCTAGTGTCATAAAAAGGAGGCATGGTTGTACTTCATCTTTTGAATCTACACCAGGGAGTAGGACTCTAATATCAGGTGCGCTTTAGGTTTCTGAAGAGACCTAGTTTGGAATTCTCAGCCAAAAATGTGGAGGTAATGTGATAAAGTCAGAACAGCAACAGCATTACAAGGATGATTCCTGCTCCCAGAAGATTCAGGTCAAGTATCCGTTCTTTCCCATTGGGCATCATGCTTCCTATTGGAAGTGATCCTATTGGAGATGATGCTGACAACTCCTCAGTGGAAGTCATAACCCCCGATGGTACAGCTACTATGTCTGGACTCTTGCTCTGTTCAAATACACTTTGATGGAGCCAGTGAAGCAGACAGTTGTGTTTTCACCTGTTGATTGCAACTGTACTGTGGGGGTTCTATGATTCTGTGATGCTTAAGTGTACACAAAGACTCTGCTTCCACAGCTATCCATGACAAGGAGTTCCAAAGGTCTACAGTCCTCTGAGATGAGAAATGTCTCCTTGCCTCAATTTTAAATTGGCACCCATTTATTTTGAGATTGTGCAATCTGGTACTATACTCTCCCTTAAAGGGAAACATTCTGCCAAGCTCCTTAAGAAATTTTGTTCTAAATACTCTGCTTCTAATGCTTTAAAAAACATAGACTACAGCCATCAGTGAGAGTTAAAAAAAAGACTTGTTTTATTGCTTTAATTGACAGACATAGGTTAGAAAGAAAATCTGGTTATGTAGTTTCAATAGACCTCTTGGTTGACATTTCCCCAAGGACTATCATTATGCTATTATGAATGCTTGGCTGAGTTTAAAAATCTACAATTACCTCAGCAGGTGGTTCTGAGTTCATAGTTTGATTGACAGCTTGAGGAGGATATCAAACTATTAATTGTCATTGATACATGGTAGAAATTTTATTGTGGAATGATTTAAAAGCATTGTATTGGTTTTTTGAATAGGACCTTCTTTAAGTATCAAGTGTGTATAAGTCAGAGATGTATTATATTGTTGACATTTATTCTTTCATTTCTACATAGCTATTGATGTCTACACATAATGGATACTTGATGAGTGAATACGGTGGCTAGGAGGGTATGAGGGGCCACAGGAGCTGGGTAGGGTTGAGGAGATGTGATGGGTGTGGGCTAGGCTGCCTAATAACTGCTATAACAACACAAATGAACTGACTCAGCCTTTTAACCATCTCCAAGATCACCAATGCTGTACTTTCATGACTTTATCCCACATCCCCAGAGGAAATATTGCAAGTTTTGGATGTTTTTACAAAAATGTGTTCGGCAAGTTAGGAAATTTCCTGACCCAAGTTATGTGCCTTGATAGTCAAAATCTGCCCCCAATGTGTATCCCCCAAAATGTGGAAAATAACCTCTCAACACAAGTGCTATGAAGTAAACCCTCACACAATCCTGCCATTTTTATTTTTGTCAATTTGTGCTTTATTCTCATTTTGCTTTAACTGATTAGCTCCAAGAAGAACGGGAAACATGCAGAGTCAAGTTGAACTGCAAAACCCATGACAATATTGCTGCAATTGAACAATTAACAGATTGAAATTGACTTCCTTCCTCTTCTGAGGAATTTATGTGCATCCAGCCAAAGCAAATGAAGTGAAATGCTGAGGATAGCATGTTGAGACCAACATTCTGGTACACTCAGATTTTGTCTGATTCGTTCCCTCCACAATGAAACCCAAATGCTTATGTTAAAAATTCTGAGTTTTCATGGAAGAAAATTTGTCATTTTTCTGTTCAGCTTTTCCACAAAGATGGGAAACATTTTTAATTTATAAGCATACAGCTTCATGGTCTGGTCACGACAAATTAAATCCAATTCTTTGAGAAATTAGCAAAATAGTTTCCACCACGAGCTGACACATTTTGTCCATTAAGACACTGAATGTAGAATTGAAGGCAGGTAGTGCATTATTTTGCAATGTACGTTCTCTGCTATTCTCAAGAACTGTACCAGAAATAAAGGTGCCAAGAAAAACTCATGGAAGAATTGGAAATCTCAAAACGTCAGTCTACTTAGTTCAACCAGCAAGTTCTGAGTTTTATAATCACTGCATTCGCAATATTTCATTTATTTTTGTTTGAAAATATGAATAAATGTTTTGGAGTTGGTATAACCAGGGGTAAGTGATGGCCTAGTGGTAATATCACTAGATTATTAATCCAGAAACTGGATTCAAATCCTGCCACAGCCGTTGACGGAATTTGTACTCAATAAAAGAAAAAATATGCAATTAAGGATCTACTGATCACCATGGAATCATTGGGTATCCAAGGGGCAAACTCTCCAGTGGTTGGAGTCATACCTGACATGTAGGAAGATGGTCGTGGTTGTTGGAGGTCAGTCATCTCAGCTCCAGGATATCTCCGCAGCAGTTCCTCAGAAGTGGGGATGTTTGCCGATGTTTGTACAATGTTCAACACCATTCGCGACTCATCAGATACTGAAGCAGTCCATGTTCAAATACAACAAGATCTGGACAATGCTCAGGCTTAGGCTGACAAGTAGCAAGTAACATTCACACCACACGAATGCCAGGCTATGACCATCATTATTTAAACACAGTGTAGGCATCACTGATTCCCCCGCTACCAATATCCTGGGGGTTATTATTGACTAGAAACTCAAGTGCACTCACCACATGAACACAGTTGCTACAAGAGCAGATCAGAAGCTGGGAATACTGCAGCAAATAACTCACCTCCTGACTCCTCAAAGCCTGTCTACCTTTTACAAGGAACAAGTCAGGAGTGTGATGGAATATTCCCCACTTGCCTGGATGAGTGCAGCCTCAGCAACATAAGCTTGACACCATCCAGGACAAAGCAGCCCACTTGATTGGAATCACATCCACAAGCATCCACCACCGATGTTCAGTAGCAGAAGTGTGTACTATCTACAGGTTGCACTGCATAAATTCATCAAGGATCCTCAGACAGCACCTTCCAAATCCACAACTACTTCTGTTAAAAAGGACAAGAGCAGCAGATATATGGGACCATCACCATCTTCAAATTCCCCTCCAAGCCACTCACCTTCCTGATTTGGAAATATATCGCTATTCCTTCACTGTTTCTGGATCAAAATCTTGGAAGTCCCTCCCTAATGGCATTGTGGATCAGCCTCCCCAACCCACCCCCCTCCCCACAGCAGGTGGACTGTAGCAGTTCAAGAAGGCAGCTCTCCACCACTTTATCAAGGGTAACTGGTGCAGGCAATAAAATGCTAGCCAGCCAGTGACACCCACATCCCACAAATGAATTAGTCCTGCCTCTGAGCAGGAGGGTCCCAGGTTCAAGTCCCACTCTAGAATTTATTGAACATGGAAAAGCACAGCCACTGATGCATTTACGTCCCCACTCTTTAACATCAGAGAAGTGGAGAGGGTTAGTGACAGGAAGGCATTCGGCTATAAAACCACATAACAACTCAAAAATGGTGAATGTAAAGAATGGTCAAGCAGCATTGGGTTCATAGAGTCCATGAGATATGGTTTCCTAGAGCAATATGTCTTGGATCAACCAAGGAACAGGCTGTTTTAGACCTGGTAATGAATAATGAGGCAGTCTTAATAAATGACTTCAGGGTAAAGGATCTCCAAGGAATTAACGATCATAACTAATTGGTTCAGTTCAAGAATGAGAAACATTGGTCAGAAATAATTATATTTAACTTAACTAAAGGGAATTGCAATGGAATGAGGATAGAGTTAGCTAAAGTGAATTGGGCAGATAGATTAGAAGGAATAATGGTAAACAAGCACTGGTAGACATTCACCAAAAATACATCCCAGTAAGGAGAAAGGATTCTAAGAGAGGGATAAATCAACCATGGCTAACCAAGGAAGTTAAGGACTGTATTAAATTGAAAGAAAAAACAAACAAGAAAGCAAAATCAGTGCTAGTCTCAAAACTATAACAAACTCAGAATCCAACAAAGGAAGACTGAAAAGATAATAAAGAGAAAATGTAAATGACAAGGGCAAGCTAGCAAGGAAAAGAAAAACCAAAAAGATGAGCATCTTTAAACATATAAAAAGGAAGAGAGAGGTCAAAGTAAACATAAGCCCTCAGAAAATTATTCTGGGATAATTATGGTGAACAAAGAATACAAAGGGACTTGGGGCTACTTTGCAGAAAGCTACCACATAGGTGCAGCAGGTAATTGGGGAGGCTAATGGAATGGCCCTTATTTCCAGGGGATTAGATTATTAGAGTAGGGAAGTCTTACTTCAACTATACAAGGGGCTGATGAGGCTACATCTGCAGTACTGTGCGAAGTTTTGGTCCCCTTATTCGAGGAAAGAATCTATTCCTTTGAAGGCAGTTCAGAGAATGTTCACTAGGGGGATCCCCAGTTTGGAGGGATTGTTTTATGACCAAAGGTGAAACAGGTTGGAACTCTACTCATTGGAGTTTAGAAGAATGACAGCTGATCTCATTGAGACATATAGAATTCTTAAGGGGCTTGACAGGGTAAATGCTGAGAGGATGTTTCCCTTTATGGGAAAGTATAAGACCGGAGGACATCGTTTCAGAATAAAGGGTGCCAATTTAAGACTGAAATGAGGAGGAATTTCTTCTCTGAGGGTTGTGAGTCTTTGGTACTTCTTGCCACAGAGAGCTGTGGGGCAGAGTCCTTGTGTATATTTAAGACTGAGACAGCGTGATTCTTGATCAGGAGGGGAATCAAGGTTTATGGGGAAAGGTCAGGAAAATGAATGTGAGAAATGTTGAATTGGCCACAATACTACTCAATGTTGGGGCAGTATTGAGAGGCTGAAAGATTTACTCATAATCTTATTTTTTATGGCGTTATGGTGACACCATCTATCATGGGAAATTCTGAAAGATAACAGATATGAATTCTTTCCTTTTTCTGCATTTTTGGACTTAATGGAGCCAAAATAATAATTTCAATGTCATCTACAACCTTAATCAGATTTAAATTGGCTATGAGTCCTTTACAAAGTTCTGAACAGAGTAACAATATAAGTTTTTTTTAAAAGTTATCTTTGGAAGTATTGTCACACACAACCAAACGGGTTTGCTCCCACCACAAAATCACCTGTGGTACTTCACTTGTATCTTTCACCACCGACAATTACCCGTGTTTCCAATTAATCAAATTATCTGCAAAGCCTGGCAATGGCAACCTCCCCCAGCCCTTTTGGTATCCACATATGCTCCTACACGCACCTGAATTTTTTTTTTCCCACCACCATATCACCTGTCACAATTTTCATCTATTAAGCAGGAAGATGATCTGATTTTTATGTGATGTTTAATGCAGCTCTTATATATAAACAAATGCAGATGCTGAAAATCCAAATCAAAAACAGAAAAGTTTCTGGAGAAATGTAGCAAGTCTGCCAAAGAGGGAACCAGAGGTCATGTTTTAAGTCCAGTGACCTTTGTGGGAACTGTTCACAAATGAAATCTTCTACCTTAGCTGACATATAATTCCAGACTCATAGTATTGCTACTTAACAAACTGCCTTCTGAATGGACTAACAAGCCATTAAGTTCAAGAGCAATTAGAATAAGATGACAAATTCTGGCTTTGTGAGCAACAGCCTTGCCCATATATATATAAAAATACCTACTCCACAACTCCAGAAAGATCCAGAAACCCACCTCCAGAAATCCTTCAGTCCTTGCAGTCTGCTAATTTCAGATGAGATTTCAGAATAAAAGGTTCAGCTTCTTTGACTTCTTGGAAACCAATATTTTCACAGGCTAACTTTGTCTTGTCAGGCAATGGCAAATAGATGCAATCTCCTAGAAAAAGAGGCTACAATCTGCTGAACTGGTGGCAACTGTTTCCTAATTTCAGTCCTGAAAGGTCTGATTCTGACCTATTGACCATTTCTCTAAGTGCTAATGATTATCGAAGAGAAAAAATTTCTCCTTATCTCTGTCATAAATTGAAACCTCATTCTTCTTAATCAGCCCCGAACTCCTAGGTTTCTCCCTGAAGTGAAACATTGGGCCAGATTTTTCAGGAATACCTGGAACTTTAGGAAGAGCAAGTGGGAGGCAAATGTTCTGTTCCCCAAGAACGTGTGAAAGTTTTGCTGTTGTGCTCGCAGTAGTGTTCATGTGGGTTGCCATTCCCAACTTTTCTGACTGGGAACTTCTTTTGCATTCATTAACATGTCATGAATACTCATTAACACCTCAGTCCACTGGAATTATGTTCAAAGTTGCAATCTTGCTCGGCAAGAATGCAAAATAAGTATGTTCACAAATGCAACTGTATGTATGAGGCTTGGAGCTGGTGAGGCAGATTTCTTTCTTAATGCCCCAGAACATAAATCTCTTTGGTTACTTGGTTCCTTCAGAACTAAGGTATTTAGATCATTGAGATGTACAGCAGGGAAACAAATCCTTCAGTCCAACCTATCCATACCAAACAGATATCCTAAACTGATCTAGTCCTATTTGTCAGCACTTGGCCCATATCTCTCTAAACCCTTCCTATTCATTTACCCATCCAGATGCAACAATTGTGACAGCCTCCACCACTTCCTTGGGCAGCTCATTCCATACACGTACCACTCTTTGCATGGAAAATGTTGCCTCTTAGGTCCCTTTTATATCTTTCCCCTCTCACCCTAAACCTATGCCCTCTAATTCTGGACCCTCTCACCCCAGGGAAAAGACTTTGTCTATTTAACCTATCCATGCCCCTCATAATTTAATAAACCTCTATAAGGTCACCCCTTAGCCTCCAATGCTCCAGGCAAAACAGCCCAGGCATATTTAGGCTCTCCCTTTAGCTCAAATCCTCCAGCCCTGGTGACATCTTTGTCAATCTTTTGTGAACCCTTTCAAGTTTCACAACATCCTTCTAATAGGAAGGAGACCAGAATTGCAAGCAATATTCCAAAAGTGGCCTAACCAATGTTCCGTACAGCTGCAACATGACCTCCCAACTCCTGTACTCAGTATTCTGACCAATAAAGGAAAGCATACCAAGCACCTTCTTCACTATCCTATCTACCTATGACTCCACTTTCAATGAGTTATGAACTTGCAATCCAAGTTCTCTTTGTTCAGCAACATTCCCCATGACCTTACCATTGAGTGTATAATTCCTGCTCTGATTTTTTCCCCCAAAATGCAGCACCTCAGATTTATCTAAATTAAACTCCATTTACCACTCCTCAGTCCATTGGCCCATCTGATCTAGATCCCGCTGTACACTGAGGTAATCTTCTTCGCTGTCCACTTCACCTCCAATTTTGGTGCCATCTGCAAACTTACTAACTATACCTCCTATGTTCACATCTAAATCATTTATATAAATGACGAAAAGCAGTGGTCTCAGCACCGATCCTTGTGGCACTCCACTGGTCACAGGCCTCCAGTCAGAAAAAGCAAACCTCCACCACCCCCCTCTGTCTTCTACCTTTGAGCCAGTTCTGTATCCAAATGGCTAATTCTCCCTGTATTCCATGAGATCTAACCTTGCTCACCGGTTTCCCATGAGGAACCTCGTTGAACGCTGACTGAAGTCCATATAGATCACGTCCACTGCTCTGCCCTCATCAATCTTCTTTGTTACTTCTTCAAAAAAACTCAAATCAAGTTAGTGAGACATGATTTCCCATGCACAAAGCCATGTTGACTATCCCTAATCAGTCCTTGCCTTTCCAAATACATGTAAATCCTGTCCCTCAGGATTCCTTGCAACAGCTTGCCCACTACCAATGCCTGGCTCACTGGTCTATAGTTCCCTGGCTTTCCCTTACCATCTTCCTTAAATAGTGGCACCACATTAGCCAACCTCCAGTCTTCTGGCATCTCACCTATGACTATTAAAGATACAAATATCTCAGTAAGAGGCCCAGCAATCACTTCCCTAGATTCCCACAGAGTTCTCGGGTACACCTGATCAGGTCCTGGGGATTTATCCACTTTTTATACATTTCAAGACATCCAGCACCTCTTCTTCTGTAATATGAACATTTTTCAAGATGTCATCATTTATTTCCCCACATTCTATATCTTCCATATCCTTCTCCACAGTAAATACTGGTGCAAAGTATTTGTTTAGTATCTCGCTCATCTCATACAGTTCCACACATAGGCTGCCTTACAAATCTTTGACGTATCCTATTCTCTCCCCAGTTATGCTTTTGTCCTTAATATATTTATAAAAACCCTTTGAATTATCCTTAACCCTATTTGCAAAGCTAGCTCATGTGTCCTTTTTTTCCCACCCAATTTCCCTTTTATGTATACTCCTACTGCCTTTATGCTCTTCTAAGGATTCTCTCGATCTCTCCTGTCTATACCTGTCATACGCTTCCTTCTTTTTCTTAAACAAACCCTCAATTTCTTTAGTCATCCAGCATTCCCTACACCTACCAGCCTTTCCTTTCACCCTCCCAGGAATATACTTTCTCTGGACTCTGGTTGTCTCATTTCTGAAGCTTCCCAGTTTCCAGCTGTCCCTTTACCTGCGAACATCTGCCCCCAGTCAGCTTTTGAAAGTTCTTGCTAATGCCGTCAAAATTAGCTGTCCTCCAATTTTAGAACTCCAACTTTTACATCCGGTCTATCCTTTTCCATCACTAATAGAATTATGCTTGCTGGTTCCAAAGTGCTACCCCACTGACACCTCAGTCACCTGCCCTGCCTTATTTCTCAAGAGTAGGTCAAGTTTTGTACCTTCTCTGGTAGGTACATCCACATATTGAAACAGAAAATGTTCTTGTACACACTTAACAAATTCTTCTCCATCTAAACCCTTAACTCTTTAGCAGTCCAGTTTTAAGTTTGGAAAGTTAAAATCCCCTACCATAATCACCCTATTATTCTTACAGATAACTGAATTCTCTTTACTAATTTGTTTCTTAATTTCCTGTTGACTATTAGGAGGTCTATAATACAATCCCAATAAGGTGCTCATCCCTTTCTTATTTCTCAGTTCCTCCCAAATAACTTCCCTGGATGTATTTCTGGGATTATCCTCCCTCAACACAGCTGTAATGTTATCCCTTATCAAAAATGCCATTCCACTTCCTCTCTTGCCAACCACCCCTTTCTATCCTTCATGTAGCATTTGTATCCTGGAACATTAAGCTGCTAGTCCTGCCCATCCCTGAGCCATGTTTCTGTAAATGCTATGATATCCCAGTCCCATGTTCCTAACCATGCTCTGAGTTCATCTGCCTTCCCTGTTAGGCCTCTTGCATTGAAATAAATGCAGTTTAATTGATCAGTCATACCTTGTTCTCTGCTTTGACCCTGCCTGCCCTATTTGATTCACTCCTTTTCTCAACTGTACCAGTCTCAGATTGATCTCTTTCCTCACTCTCTCCCTGGGTCCCCCCCCACACCCTCCAACCTTAATAGTTTAAATCCTCCTGAGCACCTTCAGCAAATCTCCCTGCCAGCATATTAGACCACTTTCAATTCAGGTGCAATCCATTCTTCTTGTACAGGTCACTTCTACCACAGAAGCGATTCCAATGATCCAAAAATGTAAACCCTTCTCCCATGCACTAGCTCCTCAGCCACATATTCATCTGCTCTATCCTCCTATTCCTACCCTCACTAGCTTGTAGCAGCAGGAGTATTCCAAATATTACTACCCTCAAGGACCTCCTTTTTAAATTCCTGCCTAACTTTCTATATTCTCCCTTCAGAATCTCATCCTTTTCCCTTCCAATGCTGTTGGTTTCAATGTGCACAATGACCTCCTGCTGGCCCCTCTCCCCTTTGAGGACATTCTGCACGCTCTCTGAGACATTCTTGATACTGGCACCAAGGAGGCACCACACCATTCTTATCTTTCGCTGCTGGCCACAGAGACTTCTGTCTGTGCCTCTGACTGGAGAGTCCCCAACACAATCGATCGTTTGGAACCCGATGTACCCCTCATTACATTAGAGTCTGTCTTGATACCAGAAACTCAGCTGTTTGTGCTATATTCCCCTAAAAGTCCATCACCTCCTACATTTTCCAAAACGGCATACTTGTTTAAAATGGGGATAGCCACAGAAGATTCCTGTACTTCCTGCCTACCTCTCATACCTTTCCTGGAGTTAACCCATGTATCTGACTGTATCTGTGGCTTTTCTCCCTTCCTGTAACTGCCATCCATCACACCCAATAGCTCTTGTAGATTCCTCATTGCCTCTAACTGGCACTCTAACCGATCCATTCGATCTGATAGGAATCGCAACCAAAGACATTTCCTGCAGGCATAGTCCTTAGTAACATGTAAACGTTCCCTAAACTCACACATCCGACAAAAAGAGCATATCACTCTACTAAAGGCCATCTTTGCTCTTTCACAGTCTACAGACCCAGAAATTAACACCGTCTTACTGCTCTAAAAAAAATTACTCCAGGCTAACTTAATACTTATAGCTTATATTTAGCACAATTGTTTTCACTGTAAGGGATGAAACCTAATCTTGTCACCCAGCTGATGAAAATTTTCAGTCATGTGCAGTCATGCTTGTTTTAAATGCTTATCGTGTAAGGGATGATGCTTGGCCAGGGCAACATGTCTTCTGCAGTCAGGGCGTCACTCTGGCTGACACTAGCAAACCTGACCAGGGCAGGCAAACAGGCTGAACCCAAAAGGGGGATCAACTCAAAGGGATATCTTTTGTGATTGTGTTTTTGTCCCATAAAAGCTTTTGTGAAAATCTATCAGTATATTTTCATAGTTGGTCAGTGACCCGTTAGTGTGTGAGCTGTTGGTGTTGTAGCTCATTTTAAATTTTAAGTGTGGACTCTGTCACATGTGAGAGGAATACCACTTTGCAAGTTGCTAGTAGCTGCAATGAAGTAATAGTCATTGATTGCACATGGGGTATCTGATCCTGGCACCCAACTTCCTGGGTGTTCTTTGTAGTGGCAGCCTTACGATGTTTACAGACACTCATAGGAGCATGAAACATTGAGTAAAATGTGGTATATATCCTGGCACAGTAAAGCAGAATTTTTATCCCCTTGTGGCAATTGATCTGCCCTCTTGATTTCAGCAGTCACCTCTGTTTAGTGGGTGGCCTCTTATTGACTTCCCTAGGGAAAGGAACTTTCGTTCTCCCTTCAGGAGGACCTCTAGGGAGGGATTGTTAGTGTGATGCTACTTTTTGTCTGATCTATGAAATCTCCAAGTATGGATGGTGGTTTCAAACTCCATGCAAAATTTGCAAACATGTTTGTGAAGCTGGAGCGAGAATTCGTCTGTTTGTTCCAAATATTACCTTATATGGAACAAGGCATCAAGGATGTCTTTTCTCAACAACAAAGTATTTTCTGTTCAATCATTAATCGATTACATTTTCTTTGGCATATATTTGTTCTACTTATTTTTAGGATATTTAACAGAAAATACATTGTAACTCGTATTTTAAATGTCAATGACAGACAGGATGCTCTTGGGACTCTAAGCCATCTTTTCTTTATTGCCCATGCAAAAATGTTATTTGCAGGTCGTATTAAAAGACAGATTCGTTATAAATAGCCAGCACAATGAGCTGGCGTTGATGTGGCCTAGTACTTCTCCTGGTACAATGCTGTAAATTATTTGCAATTTAGTTGTATAATTGTGGTACAAAATAGTAATATACCAATCTGACTCAAGATTTCAAATGGGAAATATATTGAAAACCAATGCAGAAGGTACTATACAAAGTGATTACATCTGATTCATTTTGTTATATTGATTTTATACCAGATAGAAACTTCAATGCTTGTATGAATAATTTATGCTGTTGTGTTGAAGATCTTACCTTGCCTGACGTTTTTTTTATTTTTCGAAACTTATTTATGTACTTTCTTTCTGAAGTCAACAAAGGGAATAAATAGTTGTCTTGCTCCCTGTTTGCTGTAGATGGATATTTTTAGTCAATTGGATCCTAACACCAACTACATTCATCATTGTAGAATGCCCCCAAACCAAAGTACTGCTCAATCTTTTTCGGCCAAATACATATAATTTCTTCCCAGAGGAACATATCCCATGTCAAAAGGCTGGATAGCAGACCCAATACTGAAAAATTCAAAAATGTTTTCTAAGGTAATTCTGAAATATAACAACTATAATGTCATAACCTACCTGCTCTGTTTATTAGGTGTTTCCACTACTTGTTTAGTCAGGACTACCCAATGCTTTAAGGCCAAGATTTGCACAGGGAGTCTGGAATGAAGCCCACACTATAATTTTCCCCCTACAGGTTATGTCAATGAGCCAAGTTTGTTGGTGAATTACCAAGAATATCTAAATCTCTTCAGACCTGCCTAGCTTGAATTGCAGAGTATTCATTTTCTTCCGAAATTTCATTGACTGTATTGCCATCAATTGCCTCACATTTTTTGTGCTCCTAAATGTAGTGTCAGCACATTGAATATAATCTCTGCAATGTGGAGATTCATTTGGTTTCATTTCCTAAACTATTCAAAAAATCCATTTCCTTCTTTGTACTTGCAGTCAATCTCTTGCCTGTATAACCACCACTATGAACATATTTAAGTCACATTCAGATAAAGCTTAATTTATACTGTCACTGCTATCTTCTTAAAGCTTGGGGAAACATCCCTTGTTTATCTATTTTCTGGATTTAAGGAATAGGCTCATTAGGTTTTTGATGCTCCACATGATGTCTGTTCGGCTAAGTAGCTGTAGTAATGATTGTAACAGTTATGACATTTCTGTAATCTACTGATCAAAATACATAATCAATCATTGTTTGATTAATCAATATTGTAATTATACTTTCTTCACAAGATTAAGCAATGATTTGGTGCCTGAAATACATCTTTGCTATGCTAGTAAAATGACTATGATTCCATCATGCCTAATTATCACTAATCAATTCTAAGGAAGTTTTTGACTTCTAAACTTTAAAACTATATTTACTATCAGAGTGCCTAGCACACTAGTCAAAATATTGATGGCATAATAACAGTGCCAGTACACCAAAATTGCATTCTAGCCACACATTTTCTTGACATCAGAACAATTATTTTACTGTTATGTTTCTTGTATATTATTTTGTTTAATTTTTCGTAGTCAGGACACTGGATGGATTTATGAATAGGAATGTTTTAGAGGGATATGGGCCAATTGCTGGCAAATGGGACGAGATTAGCTTAGGATATCTGGTTGACATGGATGAGTTGGACTGAAGTTGCATCAAAAGTTTTGACAAAATACTTAAATAATGGTCATGAGAGTTTGCTCATGTGGCTGAACACATTCAGATAAGAGGGGCTAAAGGAGAGTGGTAACTGAATGTGCCCAGACTAAAATGCCATTGTGGATATAATGAGGCTGCTGGACATCATGACCATTCATTTCAACATGATTCTGGCTCATGCACTGCACATCCACAATGGTGTCCTGCCAATCTGAGCTCACAATGCAGCTCATCTCAAGGGTGCTCTTTTTTTTAAGATCAGGGCCTCTGGAGTGCTGGCATCAATGGTATAACTGAGCCCAATTCCATTCATGACCAGAATTATCAACTCTGGCAAACGCGATATGAGATTTTTAGTTGTGATTCATGAACAGATGTATAATACCATTGAGTTGTTATTGCCATGGGCAAGGGCTGGAATTTGATGGTCTTTGATTACATTGGCTACTTTTCTGAGCCAGTTGGAAGTGCAGACAGAAGAGTCATCTAGACTCGAAACGTTAGCGTGTCTCTCTGCATGGATGCTGCCTGACCCGTTGTGATTTCTAGCTTTTTTTTATTTTCAATGGAAGGAAGGCTGGTTTTCCTAATGGAGTGGATGATGTGATGAAGCTGTTCCTTTAACAAGGTTTTGCAGTCCTTGGTTTCGGCCAGAGCGCTTGTAAAGAACACGGCACCGAAAAGTCTGAGTTTGGATAGATTGTAGGGTCAATTTGATAATAGCTAACAGATACTGCCTCAGGCATAAGGCTTTCAAGTTAAAAATGTATAATGAAAGGGGAGTAATGGTTTTAATGCAGGTGTGTGTGTGTGAAGAAAGGCTGCTGGACCCTCTCTCACTCTGACTTCAATCCTGTAAGAACTTGTGTTTATTTTACCTTTTGTGCCATGGGATGTTCAGGGGGATTATTGCAAGTATTTTGGAACAGCATCATTAAATTAGGATAGTTTATTACGTTTTCGGATAGGATAAGTTATTCGGTATTCTGTTTTCTGTTCTTTATGTTTCATTCAGTAATCTTGGAAATAAATTCAGTTTTGTTGAAAACTAAGTAGTTTGATTAGCTGATTCTCTCCTGGAATATCCACTGTACACTTGCTTAAATCAAATAACAAAGTTAGGCTCTGGGCTATCTTCTTGAAATGTTTTGAGGGATCCATAACAGCTGCTTTCACAACTCTGTAATTTCTTGTGGTCTTGAGCAGAGCAATTGCCATACCAGATAGGATGCTTCTGTGGTGCAATGATTAAAATTGGTAAGAGTCATATGGACATGCCAAATGTCCTCAACTTCTTGACTGTAGTGTCAATATGGATGGTCTAGGATAGATTGTTGGTGATATTTACTCCTAAGAACTTGAAGCTCTCAATCACCTCCACCTCATCACCATTGGTACAATTAGGGGCGTCTCCACCACTCCGCTTCCCGAAGTTGCTGATCAGCTCCTTTGTTTTGCTAACATTGAGGGAGAGATTGCTATTTTACACCATGCCATTAAGCAGTTTATTTCCTTCCTGTACTCTGTCTTATCGTTGTTTGAGACCTGACCCACTGTCATAGTGTCATGAGCAAATTTATAAATGCAGTTAGAGCTGAATGTGGCCACACAGTTGTGTCCATATAAACAATATAGTGAGCTGTAATTATGCAGCCTTTGTGGGGCATCGGTGTTCAGGATTATTGTGGAGGAAGTGTTGTCACCTCTGTACTATGAAATAACTGTTATGTAAAGGGCTAATCATCCAAATTCCAGGGAGATGTTTTTGATTATGATCATGTGTGATTAACTTGATGTTAATCTTAGGGAGCATGAAGGAATTCAGCTCCAATGTAGAGCAGAGTTTCATGCAGGGTTTGGAATCTGTCCTTTCTGATGTGGAAGTTCATGGAATGCCCTTTCAGTATCCAGTCGTGAGTTCATGGAATGCCCTGCCAGTAGCAGTGGTGGACTCTCCCTCTTTATGGGCATTTAAACAGGCATTGGATAGGCATATGGAGGATAGTGGGCTAGTGTAGGTTAGGTGGGCTTGTATCGGCGCAACATCGAGGGCCAAAGGGCCTGTACTGCGCTGTATTTTTCTATGTTCTATGTTCTATGTTCTATGAAGTGGTGGCCAAATCAATGAGAATGCTTGTGGATCCAATCATGATGCAGTATTATAGTGGCTAAAGTCTTAACTGCAGCAGAGTCACCCAATACTTGAATGCTGCAATAGAAGTTGCAATAAAATTGCAGCCCTTGTTGTTTGCAGCAATTGGGAAAAGAAAGTCTGAGCTTTTGTGTTCTGTGTTTTTGGAGGAATTTTTAAAATTTTGGATTTTCAAGGTGCTAGATCTTGATAGGAAGATCAGAGATGTGGGGTTGGTCTTACAGGAAAAAAGTCTCCTGCAGAATGGTAGCATATGTATAGTAACAGCCATATTGGGCTTCACCCATGATTTGGATATTGAACACAGACAGCAGATATATGAAGCAGTGAATAGAGGGTTTTGAACTTTCACTGCAGCAGTAAAATATTGGGTGACTGCTGTAACCATGACCTCAGCCTCAAAATACTGCATCATGGTTGGATCCCACAAATATTTTCATTGATTTAGCCACCATTTTCCCACTGAAAAGGAAATGCTGCAAACTCTGCATGAAACTCTGTTTCAAGATGGAGCTGAATTCCTCCATGTGCCCCAAGATTAACATCAGGTTCTGTGACAGGGCCACCAATGTAGCAAATATCTTATTGCGCATTCCTTTTGTATTTCTCCAGTATATCTTCCCATCAAAGTTCTCATCTGTGTCTTCAGCCCCCAATGGGTCACCAGTGCAAAATGTCCTCATCTCTGGCATTGCTGCACTGTCCTCACACCTGATGATTGGCTGATCCTGATTCTACTCTACTTTCTAATGTTCAGGCAGTGTCAGTATTTGAGATGGTGGCTGCATGTATCAGATCATGGATTAGTGTTTTTTTGCCATTGTCATATGATGAGGCTGTGCTGGCTGCCAAAGTGGCAGTTCTTGTAGCAGAGATACAGAATGAAAGGGTTGCTGTGAGGTCATTGACTCATAGATTTACAGCATGAAAACAGACCCTTCAGTCCAACCAGTCCATGCTGAATATAATCCCAAACTAAACTAAACCCACCTGCCTGCTCCTGACCCATATCCCTCCAAACCTTTCCTATGCATGTATCTAAACAAATATCTTTTAAATGTTGCGATTGTACCGACATCCACATTTCCTCAGGATGTTCATTCCAAATGCAAACCACCCTCTATGTAAAAAACTATCCTCTCATATCTTTTTCTTCATTCTCTCTCCTCTCTCCTTAAAAATGTGCCCTTTAGGCTTGAAATCCCCCACCCTCCCCCACCCCAGGGGAAAGACAACTACCATTAATTGTGTCTGTACTCTTCATTATTTTATAAACTTCTATAAGGTCACCTCTCAAGCTGCTATGCTCCAGTCAAAAAGTCCCAGCTTATCTAGCCTTTTTTATAACTCAAAACTTCCATACCTGAGTACATTCTGGAAAATCTCTTCTGAATCCTCTCCAGCCTCATAATAACTGGGTGACCAGAACTGGACACAGTATTCCAAAAGAGGCCTCACCAATGTCAACATGATTTCCCAACTCCTTCACTCAAAGGACTGAGCAATGAAGGCAAACGTGCGAAATGCCTTTTTAATCACCCTTCTATATCTGATGCACACTTCAAAGAGTTATGTACCTGCACCCCTAGATCCCTCTGTTCTACAACATTACCCAAAACCCTACCATTAATTATTGTACCAAAATTCAATACCTCGAGTTTATCCAGATTGAACTCCATCTCACATTTTGCAGCCCATTGACCCATTTGATCAAGATTCCTTTATAGTCTTAGAAAACCTTCTTCACTATCTCCTACACCTCCAATTTTGGTGTCACCTGTAAACTTACTAACCACACTTTCTATATTCGCATCCAAATCATTTATATAAATGACAAACAAAAGAGCACCCAGAACCAATCCTTGTGGATCACAGGCTCCAGTCCGAAAAGCAAGCTTCAACAATTACTCTCTATTTCTTGCCGCGAAGCCAATTATGTATCCAATTGGCAAGCTGAATCCCTGTGACCGAACTTTACTAATTAGTCTACCATGCAGAACCTTGTCAAAGGCTTTACTAAAATCCAGATAAACAATATCTACTGCTCTGCTATCATGAATCTTTTTGGTAACTTCCTCAAAAAACTCAATCAAGTTTGTGAGACACGATTTTCCTCACACAAAATCATCCTTATTCAATTTTTGCATCTCAAAATGTCCATGAATCCTATATTTTATAATTGCCTCCAACAATTTACCTATAACTGAAGTCAGACTCACAGGTCCATAGTTCCCTGATTTCTCCTTACAAGGGTGCAACATTAGCCACACTCCAGTCATCAGGCACCTCATCTGTAGTTATACATGAAACAAATATTTCTGCAAGGTGTCTCATAATTTCCTCCCTTACTTCCCACAACGTTCTGGGATACATTAGATCAGGTCTCGTAGATTTGTCCACCTTTATATTCTCTAAGGCCTCCTGAACTTCCTCAGCTGTAATGTGAACTGTTTTTATCAAATTTTATTTTTCTGCATTCTCTAGACTCCATTTGTTTCCCCACAGTAAAAACTGATGTGAAATTTTAAATTTAGTTTCTCTCCTATCTCCTGCTGTTCAACACAAAGACAACCTCCTTGATCTTTGAGAGGCCCTACCCTCTCTCTACTTACCCTCTTGCTCTTAATGTATTTGTAGAATGTCTTTGGATTATCTTTAATCTATCTGTCAATGCTATCTCATATCCCCTCTTTGCCTTCCTAATTTCTTTCTTATGAATTGAACCAAGTTGTCAAAAACTAAAAGAAAAATCTTTTTTGTTCTTGACTAGAACCTCAATATCTTTATTCATCCATTGATCCTTAATCTTATCAACATTACCCTTCACTCTAACAGGAACGTAATGCCTCTGAACTCTCATCATCTCTTTCTTCAATGCTTCTCACTTGTCAGACGTTCTTTTACCAGAGAACCATCTACTCCAATCAACTTTTGAAAGTTTTTGTCTCATACCTTTAAAATTTGCCTGACTCCAGTTAAAAACTTTACCTTTTGTGGAAGGCTTATCCTTTTCCATAACCAGTTTGAAACTAATAGAATTATGATCGCTTGACCCAAAGTGTTCTTCAACGTTTCTTCAGTCACCTGCCTTGCCTTATTGCCCAAAAGAAGGTCTAGTTTTGCTCCTTTTCCAGTTGAAGCATCCACATATTGATAAAGAAAATATTCCTGAACAAATTTGACGAACTCTTCACCATCCAAACCTTTAAATTATGATAGCCCCAGTCAATGTTTGGAAAATTAAAATCTCCCATTGTTGCAACCTTATTATGCTTACATATATCTGAGGTCTCCCTACATATTTGTTTCTCAATTTCCGTTTTTCTGATCTTTCCTTTCTTATTTGTAATTTCTACCCATATATATGTTTCACTGAAGGATTTTTCTGAAATATCTTCCCTAGTTACAGCAGTAACGTATTCCTTAATCAAAAATGCCACCCCTCCTCCTTTCTTGCCTAATTTTCTATCCTTCCTAGAGAATCTAAAACCCAGAACATTGAGCTGCTGGTCTTGTCCATCACTCAGCCAGGTTTCTGTAATAGCTATGATGTCCCAATCTCATGTTCTTAAACATGCCTTGAGTTCATCAGCCTTACCTGTAATAAATGCAATTTAATTTCTTCAGAGTTACTACATACTTTGACTCTCTCTTGTCTTTCTTTTCTAACTGACATGCTTTCCTCAAATTCAGAACCTTCCCCATCAATCCTTCAATTTACCTTGCTGCTGAAAATTCCCCCACTCCACTCTCTATCAGTATAAAGTCTCCCTTAATGGAATGAGCAAAACTTCCCGCTAAGATATTGATCCGTTTCCAGTTCAGGTTAGAGCTGTCTTTTCTATCCCAAAAGACATTCCAATTGTCCAAAAACCTAAATCCCTGAACAATACACCAGCTCTTCAGCCATTGATTTATCTCCTTTAACCTTATGTTCTTTCCCTCGTTTGAGTTTGGGATTGGGAGTAAACCAGAAATTATTACTTTTAAGGTTCTATTTTTTATCTTCTACCTAACCTCTTAAATTCACTCTGTATTGCTTTAATCTTTTCCCTAAAAATGTAATTCCTACCATTGTGTACAATAATTTCTGGCTTCTCAATCCCACTTTCAACAGTGTTGAAATAATGTTTGAAATGTTTAGAGAAATCCTTAAACCTAGCACCAGGAAAGCAACAATTCATGCTAAATTTATGTGCACTGCCTATCTCCCTGACAAAAGAGTCCTCTATAACATTAACTCCACTAAATCTAGTCAAACACTGCCTGTCATAAGAATCATCCCAAGTGTCCAATAACTGACTGCCCCTTCCATTTTCCTTGGAGAGACTATCCCTTTCTACAGTTCCAAAAACTGAATACTTTTATCTATTTGATAGAGGAATACCCATTGGAGATTCTTGAACTACCTTCTTACATTTCCTGACAGTCACCCATCTATCTGACTGAGCCTACAGTGTAATAACTTTTCTAAATCTACAAGCCATCTTACTCTGTATGTCACATATGCCCTTAAAAATACTAAGCCTAAAAAAAGGATGTTTCCATAACACTTTATATATAAAATAAACAACCTTTCACTACCTACCGAAAATAATGTTAAACTGGAAAAAGATAAATATATATGTATCAAATCTATAAAACTTAAATAAAACCAATCACTTAGCTGATTAACTGAATAAAAAAATGACTCCTCTTCAATAAATTCCTCAATAAAAATATCTTCTCCAGAGCTGACCATGTGTAGGACTCTCCAGAATGAAAAAGCAATTCTTTATTTTAAAAAAAAGTTCAATTTTTCAAAAAGGAACTTTTGCCATGTTACAAAACTCTCTAAAACACATTTTTTTTTAACTTCAGAATTTTGATTAAAAAAACCTCAGCCATTCATTGTAGGTCTTTAAAGGTCGTTTTGAAAAAAGTCCGTTCTTAAAAAACTTGGATTTTTTTGTTTGGTTTTTTGGGGTTTTTTAATGTTAATGAAACAAAATGAAAAAAAGTCTTAGTAAAAGACAATGAATGTAATAACTGTAAAAGAAAATCTTTAACTAAGCCTTCAATCCCAGGAGCATTTGCAAAATCCACACTACCTCAAAATTCATGTTATCAGGTGGAAAGCAGGAGATCCATGTTCATGCCACTTGCAGCTTGCACTGGACTGGCCATATAAGTGCTGTGGCCACCAGAGCAAATCAGAAGCTAGGAAACCTGCAATGAGTAATTCACCTCCAAACTCCCTCAAGGCAGTCTACCACCTACAAGGCCCAAGTCAGGACTATGACAGAATACTCTGCATTTGCTTGGATGAGGATAGCACCAGCAACACTCAAGAAGCATGACATTATTAGAATAGTTAAGTGATTTTTGTTTAACAGCACAGACACAATGGGCCAAAGGGTCTTTTTTTATGCAGTAGATCTTTATGGCCTCATGACCAACCAGGATAAAGCAGCCTAGTTTATTGGTATCACATCCACAAACATTGGAGCAGCAGTGTGTACAATCTACAAGATGCACTCAGAAATTCACCAAGAGTCCATAGACACCACTTCCAAGCACAGAAACATTCCATCAAGAAGGACAAGGGCAGCAGATACAGGGGAATACCACCATTAGCATGTTTGTTTCAAAGCCACTCCCCTCTTTATTTGGATCTATAATCACCATTTCTTCAGTGTCACAGCATAAAAATTCTGTAACTCCCACCTTAACAGGATTGTGGGTATTCTTACACCAAATGGAATGCAACAGTTCAAGAAGGCAGATCATCACCACCTTCTCAAGGGCACTTAGGAATGGGCCTAAGTGGTGACTCAGCCAGCAACACCCACAAGCCATGAAAAAAATAACAAAAGCTTCATACCAAACAGCTGGGATGAGGGTGAGTTGGGATTTGTGAAGACTCATAATGAAGTGACATTTTTCATTAAAATCTTTCTCCACAATGCAAAATCCATCAATCTGGTGAATTATCATTTCCAGAGACCTCAATCAATGCAGATTTCTCAGTCCCTCACTGTTTCTCATTGCTCCCTATGGTTATAATCCCCTTTGATTTACAAGTCTGGGGGGAGAATATCCGTGAACGTATTGCCTGCAATAGCTGAATAGCTGGACAAACGAAGAAGCAGAAGATGTGGACATGAGACTGGGAGTGCTGGGTATGTGCGTGAGGGTGAGGAGGAGAAACTGAATATTGGCATGAGTGTTGATAAATGATTGGTATATAGTAGCTTGACCAGTGTGAAACGTTGATGGAGTGGTTGATAGGATTTATCATTTGAAAATCCATTCACTGACCTTGACTGCTGTAAGTAATTGAATTTTTTCTCATGTTACACCCTGGCACTTGCCGCCAGATTCCAAACATTAGCAGTCATTTCCTCCTCAGAGTGTGTTTTGAAGTAACAGTGTAGTATAAAGTATATAAAGTACTGCTACCTACAGTTAGCACACATCAGAAAACTGGGAATCCCTCTCTCTTTCCTACTGCTTTACTTGCTGTGACTTTTCTTCTAGTCAAGTAGTTCAAAGAAAATCACAATAGCTCTTGTGTGTGAGTGCAGCATCCGTTTAAAAGAGACAGACTGTCATTTAGAGATTCAGGTTAGTTATGTGTCACATACTTGTCATGCATGCACCTGGACCCCATCTTGCATGTTAAGCCAAAGAGCAGTATGCTGCATGCTGGAAGTGTTTTGATGAGGAGGAGGCTGTACCAAGTTTGCATGTTGCCTCGTTCAACTGATTGGCAGCAAGTAATTACACATTGTGATTTCTGTGTCTGAAAAGAGGCCTTATTCCAATTTTCACCACTTTGACATTTATGCAGAAACTAATAAATATATGTATAAGGGAGAATGGTGAGGAAGAGAACAGAATGTTTCATTTTCCTCTTAGGCAATGTACAGCCTCGAGGTCTCAACATTGAATACAATAACTTCAGAAATTGACCACTTTATGTCTGCGCTCCATTTTTCACACATTTTCTTCCCACTTCTCCAACAGCCATGTTATGTTTGGATCTTGTTTACTTTGCACTTCATGACAAATATTCATCTCTCCCTTTCATATTCTAATTTATACACTTTTTTTTACATCTCTCTCATTTCTTTCACCACTATTAAGAACCCCTTGCTGTCTTTTGCATTGGGTTTCCAAATCACCTACTGTCTTGCTTCTCCTCTGCTTCTGTAAAAATTATAAGAAAGAACCCATTTTCCATCAACGTTCAGATCTGAAGAATCATACCATATCCGAAAGTTTAATTATTTCTCTCTCCACAAATAAGTTTCTCCAACATTCTGTGTGTTACACTCAGCTTTCTGGCTTCGGCAATATTTTGCTTTTATTAAGAGAAGGAAATAGATTGGTTGGAATTGGATAGTAAAAGCAAAGATAACGATGGTAACTTTTTTATATTGAATAACTCTAGGTAAAGCACTGACAGATGTGTCCATAAAGATAAATCAAAAAGTTATTCTTGAATAAATTCAAACTTAGTTCTTATTACCACAGGTTCATTGATTTATTTTCAGTTCAGCTAATTCCAAATCTCCATATTTGTAACTTTATTCGTGGGTAGATAATTGCGATGAAATATTTTTCAAGTAGTTTATAGTACTGAGGAAAATGTCAACCGAGTTAAAAGTCAACAAAATATTTTAAAGTTTTTGCTAATTATAGACCTCACTTTACAATGTATTGTTACTTAAATAAATATCACCAGGTGATTCAGAGGAAACTTTTGTAAGATCCTATAGTCATTATATTTATGAGTGCAAAAGAACATAAAAGGCATGTACATGTAAGTCTTTCTTTGTTTAGATAACATCTTTTACAGGCAAAATCTTGTTGTTTAATGCAAAATAACAATGGCCGTATTCTTGCAACTAATGAATCACAATTGAAATTATGGGGATAGGTCTAAATTTGAAACATGGAGAGCAGAATCTTCCCAGGCCCTGAATGATGTGGATAACAGTGAGAAATTTGGAAGAATTATGTGAGAAGTCAAACATGACCTTTATTGGAATCAGGGCAAGAAGTTGCATTTCTGACCAAATTCGCAACGTCAGAATGTGTTTTTTATGTGTGAGTGGTGAGAGGTCTGCTTTCAGAGAGCATTACTCATTATCACCCTCTACTACCTAATCTAGCTTTAGTAAAATGTGAGTTCCCATTCTCTCACCTGCTGGACAGAAGCTAGATGCTAGGAATTCCCAGTATGAAGGTCAGAGCACATATCTGATAACTCCGAGTCACTGCTTGCTCCTCTGGACCCCTGGCATCGATGTCCTGGGGTGCGCAATTTGGGCAGCATTCATATGAAATCCCTATCCACAGACATTGGCACGTGACACATACTGGTCTGACCACCTCTCATGGCACATCTCTGATCAATTTACACTACGGTTCTGCACTGCAAGTGAAATGTTGCTGCAAGATACTTTGCTCATAGCCTGCTCATTTTCTCTTTGTGCTTACTGACTTAGCACCAGCCTGGGTACTCAAAGCACCCCTGTCTTGCATGTCCCACCTGTTTGCATTTTGTAACCTCAGCCAGATCTTAAAGGCTCATTGTATCGCAGTATTGCTTGTGATTTAGTGCAGACACAAAGTCAGGAAGCCTGCAATGCTTGTCAGCAGTCATCAGTCAAAAGAATTGATGTCTAGACAAGTTAGGTGAGTGGGTATGTACATTGTAAATGCAGTAAAATATGGATAAGAGTGAAGTTATCCATTTCAGTAGGGGAAAAACAGAATAGCAGGTGTTATTTAAATGGTGATGGATTGGGAATTTTTTATGTACAAAGGGACCCGGGTGTCTTTTTACACCAGTTACAGAAAGCAAGCTTTCAGGTGCAGCAAGCAGTGAGAAAGACAAATGGTATGTTGGCCTTCATTGCAAGAGGATTACAGCACAGGTGCAAGAAGTCTTACTGCAGCTGTACAAGGCCTTTGTGAAATCACACCTGGAGTGGTATCTGTAGGTTTGGTCTCCTTACCTTAGAAAAGATGTACTACACAGAGGGACCGCAGCAAAGGTTCACTAAACTTATTCCTGGGTCTGTTATTTGAGGAGATGTTGGGTCAACTGGACCTGTATTCACTGGATTTTTGAGAATTGGGAGGGGATCTCATTGAAAAGTAGAAAGTTCTGGCAAGGCGGACAGACTGGATGGGATGTACTTTCCCTTGGCTGGGGATGTAGAAAAAGGGTCACAACCTTATATTATGGAATATATCATTGAGGATTGAGATAAGGAGAAATTTATTCAATCAGAGGCTGGTGACTTCTTTGGAATTCTCAACCACATAAGCCAGGTCACTGAATATATTTAAGAAAGAAGTAGACAGATTTCTAGACATGAAAAGTGTCAAGAGGTATGGAGAGAGTGTGAAAGTATGGCATTGGGTTAGAGGATCAACCATGATCATGTCGAATGGCAGAACTGGTTTGCTGGGCTGAATAGGCTACTCTTGCTCTATTTTCTGTTTCTATAAAGCACCTGGGAATATTTTGCTACCAGAAAAACCATTAGTAACTTAAAAATGTAAGTTAATATTTGTCATTCTCCAAGGGTCTCCTTGACTTATGCAATAAAAAAAGCGGATGCTGGAAATCAGAAACAAAAACAAAAATTGCTGAAGCATCTCTACGGATCTGGCAGCATCTGTAGAGAGAGAAGTAGAGTTAAGGTTTTGAGTCCAGTGACCCTTCTTCAGAACTGAAGATGCTGCTAGGTCTGCTAAATACTTCCAGCAATTTATATTTTTAGTTCTGAAGAAGTGTCACTGGACTTGAAACGTTAATGTGGCTTATGCAATGTTACTATTACAGCTCAGGACAAGGAAGCAGGCACCATGTGTGTCTCAGCCACAAGAGGAAACAGATCCTCTTGCTGTTGGCATTACAATAAAACCACATACTAACTACGTAGCCAACTGAGCCTACAAGCATTCCACCTCCACTATGTTGTTGCTGCTTTTACATGTTTCCATATAAAAATCTATGCTGCTGTTCATAATAACCTCCATTTCTTCATTACCTTTTCTCTTGTGTTCTTTAAGTCATGGGAGTCATGTCCAATCTTCCAGGCAGGTTGATGATAATTTAAACTATTCCCTCTACCAGTATATCTTCACTTTTGTTCATACAAGTTACCAGCAGAGGCCACATAAAAAATACAAAACTTTTTCACATCATGAAGATAACATTTTGTGAGGTCTGTACATTCGAAACTGTGTGAGTGTCTTATGCTGTCCACTCACAGTGTGGCCACAGCCATTTTAAACCATTTTCACTGCTCGAACAGTGTGTTGATGAAGCAACAAGCCAAACATAAACATTCCCATTTTGGTAGCCCTTTTCATCAACTCCATAGGCTTTGCACTTCCTCAAGTCTTCACCCAACCTGCCCACATTAAATCACTTCAGCTTCATTTCACGAATGACTGTGTCATGCTGTTGCCCTTTGAAAGGTGTCAAATCACTCAAATTGAATCATCTCTCTCACAGAGCAATCAGTCTAGTGAATGTTCCCTGTGCTCTCTCTCTCTCTGACAAGTACTATATATATTTTCTTAGGTAAGGAGACCAAACCTACACACAATACTTCAGGTATGGTCTCATCAAAGCCTTGTACAGCTGCAGTAAGACATCTTGCTCCTGAACTCAAACCATCTTGCAATGAACACCAGCATACCTTTTCCCTTCCAAACTGCTTGCTACACCTGAATGCTTGCATGCCTGGACACCCAGGTCTCTTTGTACATCAACATTTCCCAATCATCACCATTCACCATTCTGTTTTTCCTACTAAAATGGGTGACTTGATTATTGATTGTTTTCCATGTTTTACTGCATCTGTGATGTATTTGTCCACTCACTTAACTTGTCAAAATCACTGAAACCTTTTTACATCCTCCTCACTGCTCAGAATTGCTCCTAGTTGTGTATCATCAGCAAACTTAGAAACATTGTATTCGATTCCCTCATCCAAATCATTGATATATATTGTGAATAGCTTAGGCCTGAAGCTTATCCCCGAGGTAGCCTACTTGCTTTCTCCTCCAAAAACAACCCATTTTTTCCTACACTCTATTTCCTGTCTACTAACTCATTATCTATTCATGCCTGTACATTACCACAAATTCCACATGCTTTGTTCTGCCTCCAGTGTGGAACTTGGTCAAAAGCCTTCTGCAAATCCAAATGCACCTTTTACACTGGTTCTCCCTTATCTATTCTACCAATTATGTCCTCAAAAAAATCCAGTAAGAAGAAGGGTTTTGCTTTCATAAATCAATGTAGACTTTGTCAAATCCCATTGACCTTTTCTAACTCCTGCAATCACATCCTGTATAATACTCTAGCATTTACATACTGCTGATTTTAGACTAACTGATCTCTAAAGCTCTGATTTCTCCCTTCTCCCCTTTTTAAATAATGGGGTGATATTTGCCATCCTCCAACATCCAGAATTTCTTAGAAAGGTTTTTCAAACAAAGTGTGATACTGAGTAACATAAAAAGATAAATCAGAACAGTTAGGCTGCCCTCCTGTTAAAAGATTAGGCTTTAAGGAATTTCTTTAAAAAGGGGAGGAAGGCTGAGAGGTTTAAACAGAAAATCCTAGACATTGGAGCCTTCGTGGTTCAGCCATCAATAACATGATGACTGCACAATGCTCAGCACTATTCACATTTCCTCAAATATACGAGGAGCCCATATCTGTTTACACCAAGACCCAGACAACATTCATGCTTGGGCTGATAAGTAACGAGTAACAAATGGCAGGCAATGATCATTTGCAACATGCAAGAAACCAACCATCACCCCTTTGCATCTATTTATTTTATGTTCACTGAATCCTCCATTATTAACATCCTGGGGGTTACCATTGACCAGAAATTGAATTGGGCTAGCCAGATACAAGAACAGGTTAGAAGCGAGCCATTCTGCAATGAGTAACTCAACTTCTCATTCCTCAAAGCATCGTCATCAGTAAGGCACAAGTCAAGACCGTGGTGGAATACTCTGTGCTTGCCTGGATGAGTGCAACGCCATAAATATTCAGGAAGTTTAATAGCATCCAGTGCAAGCTTCCCACTTGTTTGACAGCCACTGGTCACTTTCAATTTTCACTCTCTTCTTCACCAATGCACACTGGCAAAGTGTGTAGAATCCAGAAGGTGCACTACAGCATCTCACCAAAGCTCCTTCGATGACACCTACCACAAACACAAACTACGACCGAGAAGATCAAAAGCAGCAGATGCGTGGAAACACTCGAGGCAAGTTCTGCTCCAAGCCACACACACACACTTGATGAGGAACTTTCATTCACTGTCACTGGGTCAAACTCCCAGATCTTCCTCCACATAAACCACCGATATTACATGGACTTCAGAGGTTGAAGAAAGCAGCTCACCACCACCTTTGTGGGAATTAGGGATGGCCAATGTACGTTGGCTTAGTCCGACGCCCAAAACATTGTGAGTGCATCTTTTTTAAAAAAAAGCTTTCTTTAAAAACAAATCTCTACAGGATCAGGTGCAACATTAACAGCATAGTCTTGTGCCAGATGCAATATTGGCCTGTAGCTACCCTAATATACAGACAGAAATATGCAGAAGGTTCACTTTACATGGTGCCTCTTTTATGCTGCACCAGATTCAGAATAAAGTCTTTGTAACATGCACACTATTATTGGTGACGGCAAGTAGTTTCCTTTGACAATCTCACAGAGAGGGCAACAGCATACGTATTTGTTCCAATCAGGTTTGGACACTGAGGATGTGGCATTTATTCATGATTATCCAAATTATTTTCTGATATGAGTTTATTCACTATTTTAATGGATATATTAACTCATTTAAGAAAAAGTAATGGACAAAATACTTTGAACATTCACCTGCTAATATGATCAACAATAATTTGTTGACTCTTAACAGTATATGAATTGTCAATACACAACAAAAGTAAAAATAACTTACTTTAAGAGATGAAGATTATTGGGTTACGTTATTATAGCAATACTGAAGGGGCGATTCCACGATCCAGTGCTTCCAATGAGGAGAGGCACTTGCAAAGAGTTCATCTCGAGAAATTACAGATGCACGGCTCATGATTTTCCATCCATTAAAACTAAAATTAAAATTAATGAATGGAAAATCACAAGCTGCATGCCTGCGATTTTCCAAAATGTGCTCACTTCAAGCAACACTTCCTACTGGGAGTGCTGGATCACAGAATTATCCTATAAGTGCACTTGTATCAAATGTCTCTTTCCACTATTTAACATATATTTTGAATGGGTAAATGTTGTTATTAAAATAGTGAAGACAGGACTTTGATTTGAGTGCATCATAAACATAGTCCATACTAATTACAAGCTTTAAGTATTTTTTGATTGTTTCATATTTTCTTTTACACAGTTGTCAGCTGACAATTGTTGTGCAGCATTTCTGAAAAGGCAAGGGAGCCATCCTATTTTTTCATTTATCTCCAACTATGCTTCCAGAAGACATTCTGGAATATTTAGCTTCAGAACTTGAGCCAAAATCTTACTAGTCAGGAGGCATGTAATTTTACAAATATGCAATGGGAAACTCTCTTGCCTACTTACACAAATTGCTGAATAGTCACTAAAAAAAAGAACAAGATCAGTCCTTCGATTTCTGAAAAATAGATTTACTTTGTGATATTCTGTCAATGTTTCATTTTACTGAAAGGGGTACTCTTATTTTGAAACGTAATGAAACCCCTAGGAAGTAGCTGTTGTATAAATTCCATAACCAATCAGACGTAATTAAATAAGATTTTAAGAATGTAGATTATATATTTATGGATTTGGAGTATTTTCAATTGACTTTATTTCCTGTCGTTAAATCAAAAAAAATAATTCACTCTGTTTTGAATCAACACAGTAGAAAATAAGAATAGGCTTAGGCCATTTGGCCCATCTAGCCTGCTCTGCCATTTAACATTATCATTACTAGTGCTTTATCTCAACTACACATTCCCATTCTCTCCCTATGTCTGTCGACATCTTTAGCTTCTAGAAATCTATATATCTTTTTAACCTTCAGTGATTTGGCCTCCACAACCATATGCAAAAGAGAATTCAACAAGTTCATTACTCTGAGTAAAGAAATTTCTCTTCACCTCAGTCCAAAAGAGTCTGAATATTCTGAAACTGTGATCCTTTGTTCTGGAGCCTCCGGTTAGGGGAAATCATCATCCCTTCCTCCAATTCAACCGACCCTTTAGGATTTAATATATTTCAGAGAGATGCCCATTCATTTTTCTAAACTCTGGTGAATATGATCTAGTCAACCCAATCTCTCCACACATAACAAACCTGCCATCCCAGGGATCAGTCCAGTGAACCTTCACTGCACTGCCTCAATGGTAGTATATCTTTTCTTAGATGAAGAGGCTAAAACTGCAGACAATACCACGATTGTAGTCTCATCAAGGCCCTGTGCAATTACAGTCAGACTTCTTGCTCTTGTACTGAAACCCTCTTGTAATGAAGGCCAACATACCAATTTCCAAAAACCCAAAGAACTGCAAATGCTGGAAATCAGAAACAAAAATAGAAATTGCTGGAAAATCTCTGCACACCTGACAAAATCTTTGGAGAGAAAACAGAGTTATTGTTTTGGGTTCAGTGACCCTTCTTCAAAACAAACCATTCACTATTCTCACAGCTTGCTGCACCTGTGTTCTTCCTTTCAGTGACTGGTATAAAAGGATTTCCAGGTCCCTTTGTACATCAACATTTCCAAACCTGTCACCATTTAAATAATGCTCTGCCATTCTATTTTTCTTACTAAAATGTTTAATATTAATATCCCACATCCATAACCCATGCAAGAATACAAAAAACTTCATACTTGTCCATGTCATACTGCATCTGCAGAAAATGGGCAGTTGGCTGGTTTACAATGTGGAATATACCAACTGAGTGGGTTCAATTCCCACACCAGCTGACGTTACCATGAAGGACTTTCCTTCACAGCTCTTCAGCTTCCCTGAGGTGTGGTGACCCTCAGGTTAAATAGCCATCTGTTGTCTCTGTCTCTTTAATGGGACAGCAACTCAATGGTCTGGTAAGACGACAGCATTTGCCATGCATTTTCTCAGTCATGTAACTTGTCTAAAATCACACTGAAACCTTTCTACAGCCTCCTGTCCGACCACAATTTCACCTAGTTTTGTGTCATCAGCAGACTTGTCAATATTACATTTGATTCCCTCATCCAAATCATAGCTGGAGCGTCGGAGCTGATCTCTTTTGTACTGACATTGTCAACACCCTCCATTCCAAGATCAGCCCATTTATTTCTGCGATCTGTTTCCTGTCTACAAACCAATTCTCAATCCATGCCAATATATTGCCTTACATTTCAATTTTGCTCAGTAACCTCATAAATGAAATTTATCAAGACTCCTGAAAATCCAAATACTTCACATTCACTGGTTATACCTAATCTATTCTACTGGTTATATCTACTGGAGATTTGTGAAAGATGATTTCCCTTTTGTAAATTGATCTTGATTTTATGTAAAACTATTGGTATAATTATAGTGTTCGGTTATCACATCCTTTATAATACTCTAGCAGATAGGCTGTTAGGCTAACTGGTCTGCATTTCTTGATTATTTTCCTCCCTCCTTTTTAAACAGTGGGATTTCATTTGACATCCTCCAATCTACCTGGCTTCTTCTAGAATGTACAGAATTCTCAAAAATAAACACCGACCCATCAACTATTTCCATGGCCATCTTCTTTAGTACCCTGGGAAATAGATTATCAGGTCCTGAGGGTTTATCAGCTTTCAGTGCAATAAATTTCTCCAACACTATTTTTTCACTAATATTAATTTCCTTAAATTTCTGCTTCCCAATAAGCATTTGCTTCCCTAATATTTCTGGGAAATTATTTATGCCTTCTTCTGGGAAGATAGAACTAATCATTTAATTGCTTTGTTATTTCTTTGTTCTCCGTTATTAATTTGCCTGTTTCAGACTCATTGAGGCCAACATTTTTGTCTTGATTCAGCTTTTTTTTACATACTTATAGAAACTATAACCGTGCATTTTTATGCGCCTGTAAATTTATTCTCATAGTCTATTTTTCTCCACTTAATTAACTTGTTGGTCTTCTTTGCTGATTTCTAAACTGCATCCAGTTCTTAGGTTTACTCCCTTTTACTGCAACTTTATATCAACACTTTAGATCTAATACTATTTTAGCTTGTTAAGGTAGTCATGATTGGACCACTTTTCCTGTTGTGTTGTTTCACCCAAAAGGAAAGTGTAACAATTGCAATGACGCATTCATTCTTTCAATGTTAATCATTGCCGATCCATCGTCATGCATTTTGATGATGCTACCTATCTATCACAGCAGCCTACTCCACATATATTCATTGCTTTATCATCCTTTGATCACTTTTTCCTTAAAGGCCATATACAACAGGATTATTAATTAACCCCTTTCATTGCACAAAACCAACTCTAGGTTAGCCTGTTCTCGCGTTTCTTCTTCAGTGTGTCAGTGAACAGCTCCCACTAATCTTTTCATTCTTTGTTGCTTCTGAGCTCTACCCAGACTGATTCCACAAGTAGCTTTCCTACACCAATATCATTTTCCACTATTGCACTGATTTCGTCTTTAATTAACAATGCTCCCTCATCTCCCTTTCGCTTGTCCTTCCTGGGAAACCATTGGATGTTCAGCTGCCAACCTTGATCAGCATCTTTTATATATTTTGTCTGAAAAGTATTTGGAGTTCTACGCACAATAGATAACATGTTATATTTTCTGACTATATTGAAAATGATATTTCTAATTTGCATAATTTTCTCTGAACCTTCTTTTTTATTTGTTGGTCTAATTTAGGTCGTTAAAAGTTGAAGAAGATCCAGAAAACAGCTTGTGAAATAATAGGAATCAATGATCGCTTTAAGCTGCACGGTCATCAAACAATCCCCTTGTAGGTCGAAAACAACAGGTAACTTTAAATTTCTGTGCATGGGCCTGTATCAAAAATAAAAGAGAAGTATGTTGGTGTTAATATTATTTCAAATTTATTTAGTCATTTATACTGGATTTAATAAGGAGATAGAGGTCTAGTGCTAACATCATTGGGGTTTAGTAAATTAGGGCCCAGTTTTGAATTCTCTGGGGAAAAGAGTAAAAATCACTCAATGACAGCTGGTGAAATTGAAATTCAATCAAAAAATCTGGAATGTAAAGATATTCTCAGTAATGGTGACCAGGAAATTACCATTGATTGTTTTAAAAGCCAACTGGTTCACTAATGCCCGTAGAGAAGGAAACTACCGACTTTACCCTGTAGGGCCAGCATGTTGTTCCAGGCTCACAGTAATGTTGTTCACTCTTAAAGCTCCTCTGAAATTAGACTAATAAACTAATCAATTCAAGGGAAATTAGGAATGGGCAACAAATGTTGATCTTGCCACCACACCAACATTCCAATAAAGGATAAAGAAGAAAAAAATCTTGAATATTTCCAAGATGCTATAGATGCTAGAAATCTGAAATGAAGCAAAAGATGGTGAAAAATATTCAGCAGATGAGGCAACATCTATTCATCGAATGGTAAGGACTGCATGTGAAATATTTGCCTTTATTAGTTGAGTCATAGAGTTTAAGAGCAGAGAGGTTATGTTGGAGCTGTATAAAACGTTGGTTAGGCCACAGCTGGAGTATTGTATGCAGTCTGGAATCTACGTTATAGGATAGAGTGCATAGGAGATTCACCAGAATGTTGTCTGGGCTGCTGAGTTTTATTGATGAAGAGGGATTGGATAGACTGGCGTTATTTTCATTGAAACTGTGGAAACTGAGGGGGGGCTGGCGGCATGGGGAAACATGATTGCGATGTATAAAATGATGATGGGCATAGAGTTATACAGCACCGAAACAGACCCTGCGTTCCAACCAGTCCATGCCGAACATAAACCCAAACTAAACTAGTCCCACCTGCCTGACTCTGGCCTATATCCCTCCAAACTTTTCCTATTCATGGACCTATGCAAATGTCTTTTAAACATCAGAATTGTACCTACATTCACAAATTCCTCAGGAAGTTCATTCCACTTGCAAACCACCCTCATTTGCCTCCATATCTTTTTAAAATCTCTCTATTCTCAACTTAAGAATGTGCCCCTTAATCTTAGAATCCCTGACATAGGGGCAAAACAACTACCATTAAGTCTATCTATAGCATCACTATTTTATAAACTTCTATCAGGTCACCACTCAACCTCCTAAGCTCCAGTGAAAAAGGTCCCAGCCTATCCAACTTCCATACATGGCAACATCCTGGCAAATCTCTTCTGAACCTATTCCAGCTTAAAATGATCCTTTCTAAAACTGGGTGACCAGAAGTGGACACAGTATTCCAGAAGAGGCCTCATCAATGTCCTGTACAACCTCAACATGACTTCCCAACTCCTATACTCAAAGGACTGAATAATGATGGCAAGCATGGCATACACCTTTTTAACCACCTTTGCTATATGTGATGCAAACCTAAAACCATTATGTACCTGCACCGCTAGGACCCTGGACAGAAAGGAACCTTTCCTGTTGTCATTAATTCCTCACTTGGTGAAGGGATCAATGATATGTGGACATAGATTTAAGATAAGCGCAGGAGAGTTAGAGGAGATGCAAGGAAAACCTTTCTTACAGAAGGTGTTGGGATTAAGGGTGTTAGATGCAGAACCCTTCATAACATTTTAGATGCATTTAGTTATGTACTTGTCAAGACATACAAGGCTATGGGTCAAGTGCTGGAAAATGGGATTAGAACTGTTTGGCCTATTAAAGTGAAGCAGCTACACTGGCTGATGCTAGCCGAACTGACAGGGGAAGAGATAAGAGGCTCAAAGCAAAAAGAGGTATGAGAAGAATCTGCTGGGATGGCGATAGACAACAAGGACACAGAGGTGAGAATCATACTGATAGGGGAGGCAAGGGTGGGAGCTGCATATTGAGAGCAGGGAACACAATGTGTTATTGAGGTATGTTCAGGAGGATGAAGGAGCAAGTGAATTAAATAAGGAGTGATGGAAGACGAAGGGTGGGCATGGGGAGTTGCATTGGAGGAGGTAAATAGGAAAGCCCAGGAAGGTCAATGGAAATCATGAATGGGGACACAATTACAGAGGGAGATTAAAGAATGATCGAGGAAAACAGAAGAATGGACAACACCACATGCAGTTAAGGGGTCTGTAGTGTGTCAGTTAGAGGAGGAGGCTTGAGAATAAAGGATTCTGAAGAAACATTTATGCGCATTATTCTTCAGTCAGGTAACCTAGAACGTACTGTTATGGACTAGGCCAGAGCCACTCGAAACATTTTAAGAAGGTAGCCCAGATCATAACTTTTTAGGTTTTTTTCAAGCAGCTATCAATGTGATATATCAGAGGTGATGCAGCTGGTCAAACCATGCAGCTTTAAACAAAGCTGAGTTTATTTAAGATCAAACACAAACAAAAGGAAACAGAATTTAGAATAACTTAACTAATTTAATAACCTACCCAACACAATATCGCTACTTAATAAAGGAGCTGTTCTAACCCCTGTAGCATCCCAGAAACACACCCTGTGGCAAAAGGTAAATTCAAACACAGTTCTTACAGGCCGGAGAGCTTTTAGATGGAAAGTCCAGGCAAGATCTCAGTTGAAGCATGGAACTTCTTTTCACTGTAGCTGCTTCTCTAAGTCCCCAGCTAAAAATAAACCAAACTAGAAAAAAAGATGGCAGTGGACGAACTGACCACTCCCCTGCCATTGTTTTCAAGTAGATAATTCCTGACATATCAGAACCTCTGCCTTTACGGCCCTATTGATAAAAACCAAGGACAACATAACCTTGTTAAAGGGGCAGCATTGCCACAGTACAATAGAAAATGTAAGAGTCTAATTGTTGATTACACACGTTTCTGCACAGCTCAAGCCCCCAACATGTGTGAAGTGAACTAGGAAACAGATAAAAGAAAACTTGCCACATTTTCCAATGATAAATCCCATTGCAGTGCGTGTTTGAAGTCCAATTGGGCACTTTTGCTTAGTCACTTCATTAATCCCAAATACCAGTCTCTCAGTTCTCATTAATAGTTAAATTAAAGTCGCATGCCTCTGCTAGTCATCTTAACCCTAATCAAAAATCCCAATACAGATTCTTCTGGTTCTCAAATTGCTGAGTAAAACGAATAGTATCTCAGAATTAGAGAAGACTTGGGATCATAATATTCTTTAACTAAATCCGTCAACTCTTAAAAGGTTTTAGTATCTGACGCCTTAGGAAAGATTAGGCTCCTAATAACTGAAAAAGCTGCGGGTCCACAAGCTGTCAGGAAAATAACTCGTTGCTTTTCATCTGGCCCAATGTCATTTGCCTGGAAAAAATAGTGCATTCTTTCTGCATACTGGGCCCAGTCTTTGATGGTAGAATCAAACGAGGCATGCTTCCCAAGTATTGGAATGATGCCAGAAATGCCAGAAGTGTCCCGGAGATGCTCTCTGAAGCACTCTGCGAGTAGGCCTCCTGTCTCCCCAATGTAGAGGAGACCGCATCGGGAGCAATGGATACAGTAAATGACGTGTAGAAGTGCAGTGAAACTTTGATGGATGTGGAAGGCTCCTTTGGGGCCTTGGACAGAGGTGAGGGGGGAGGTCTGGACGCAGGTGTTGCAATTCCTGCGGTGGCAGAGGAAGGTGCCAGGAAGGGAGGGTGGATTGGTGGGGCGTGTGGACCTGACAAGGGAGTCACGGAGGGAATGGTCTTTACAGAAAGTGGATAGGGGTGAGGAGAAAAATATATCTCTGGTGGTGGAGACTATTTGTAGGTGACGGAAATCGCAGAGGATAATGCAATGAATACAGAGATTGGTGGAGTAGAAGGTGAGGACGATAGGGGGATGTTGTGTCCTTGTCGTGGTTGGAGGGGTGGGATTTGAGGATGGAGGTGCAGGAGTCCCTAGCCCCATATAACTCTATGACTGTATCTTGTGTGCTCTGTCAAATTCATCTAGCCCCAAGTCTATTTACAGGCTTCTGGTAAATGACCATCTAGCAAATGGAACAAATGAGGAACCTCAGGCTGTATGTTGATCCTGAACAGGAGGGGCAGTGCACACCCAGGGCACTTACTCAACATTTGGAATGGCTCAACATTTTGTTACTCATGATGACCGGCCTGCACTGACACAAGCAGTTTCTACTGAATTGGAACAGTTGGCATTTGCTAAGGGTATGACCCAAGCCTTACCTCATTCTGATCTGTCCAGGCTGATGAAATGGGCATCCAAAACCCAGGAGAGGAACCTGGGAATAAATGTGCACTCAGGGCGGGGATAGTGATCATGCACTGGCATCAAGCAGCACAGGGTCCAGGATAGAGAATGGAGGAGTCCATTCAGCTCATATAAAACATAATAGCTCAGGGATATGTGTGCATGAGCTCCTCCATTGAGAGAATGATGCATTAATTGAATGGCACACTCATCCAACAGCACATTAAACACTGAGTTGCATGGGGTCATCAGTAGTCTGGATGTGTCTGCTCTCCATGGCTAGTTCTTGTGATCTCTTTTATTGTCTCCCAGGAGTGCAGGTACAAACCCTGTGAGATCTTCTCCCGTGTCCCGCAAGATTCCATTCTGATCAACAAGAAAAATTGTCTATCCTCCATTGATACTCATTTTAGTGATCCTTGGCTTGTGGTTAGATGGGGTGGCACCAATGTGCAGGAATAGATGTCAGAAGTAGAGGCAACTGTCCACTCAGAGATTGGAGGACACACATAGCCTTTCTCAGCTGGACACAGATGCAGGACTTCAGGAATAATTGGAAATGAGGTTCTACCTAGACCAACAGCAGGAGATGTACACCTGCATGGCATAATTCCTTGAAGCAATGAAGGGTCCGGGATAGAGAATGGAGGAGTCTATTCAGCTTATATACAGCATAAAAGCTTAAGGCTATGTGTGCATGAGCTCCTCCATTGAGAGAATGGCCAACCTCATGGAGAATTAACACAGTAACACTTTGAGTGCATGCAGGAAGGGTGCACTGATGTACACTGGATGCATGCCACAATATGTGCCAGTTAGTGGCATTGTTCATATAGTGATGGTTCGAAATACTATCAGTTGCATCCAGGCTGTTACTTCCCTGTGGGCATCCCAAACAGCTGCCGAGGGCTGAAAAGGTTACTGAGTAAGATAAAGGTATGACCCATCACATATCCCTTTATCATCCTCGGGCTCCTTGACTTAACTGCCAGTGGAAATCTCTTGAGTAGCTGGGCCAAGTAGATTGCTACAGCAAGTAAATGCCTCTAGCGTCTGGTTTTGCTAATTGGTCCATCTCTGAATTGCAATTTTGATATTTCTTTGCAACATCATTTTGAAAGTTAGAGCAGAACAGCTGGCTAGAATGTCCATGGGGTTTATTCAAATTTTCTACTCAAATATTGGTGCAAATTGGCAAAAAAATGTCATTGAGTGAAATGAAAATAATCAATAACCCTTCAAATTGCTCAATTGTTCTGAACTAGACTTTACAAATAACAAACGTTGGACATCAAGTTTATAACTTAAACAAAAATTAGTAATTTGTTATTAAGAATATAACTTCTGGCAGAACACAGATGAACAATGGGGCACTATAATTAATATCTACAATCTTAGTCCAATCTTCTTTGATCAAAACACTCCACTCACACACCGACAGACAGACACACTTAAAGGAGTTAAATAAGCTATAAAAGAAACTAAACAGATCATAATTTGCCAGTTTGGTAATTGTTTCAGTGATGAATATCAGGCCTTTATGAAATCCTTTGATGATGGGTGGTTTTATAGGTACATATGACTGTATAACTTGCTTGAATTCCAAAGTCACTGGTCAATTTGAAAAGCATCTGCAGATCTCTAGAGTACTTTTTCTCATTTCTTACAACTGGGATTCTTTTCTCCGAACTTTCAGTAAGTCAATAACTGGAGAATAAATACAGAGAGCAAAATCAAAAATGACTTCCCGGTCCAGCATCTTCTGAAGCAAAACTGCTTCCTGTCCACAAATCTAGTCAGTGCTACTTCACTCCTTGTTTTCTCTTTCCTTTTTAAACATTCTCTCTGGTTGACTAGAGCCAGCATTGGACCTTCCTTGATTGAACAATTCAACATCCAACCCGCTGCCAGTCCCTGAGCACAACAATATCTTAATGCCAAATCATTTAGTTTCCTTAAGCAATAGTTCACCAAACCTGGATTGTGGGAGGAAACCTACACAGACCCAGGGAGAATGTGCAAGCTCCACATAGACTGAAGGCTGGAATTGAACCTGGAGCCCTGGCCCTATGAGGCTGCAGCACTAGCCACTGTGCCACCATGCCAATGGGACACAACCAAAACTAAGCTGAACTTTTCAAATACCCAAATAAATGTCTAGAAACAAACATATTGACCCAAAGAAAAAATAAATTGCATCAGCTTTTCATCATGTGTAATTGTTTTCTGACTTGATTGTTTGTGACAAGTTTTACTTCTTTGTTAGATTTTCACTTCTCACAGAGTGCACAATACACTGGGATTTAGTTTTCCATGCCAACAGGTGGAAAGCCACAGGCACAGGATCTTCATTCTGGGAAATGTTGATAATCTATCTAAATTAAATTGCTTCACATCCATGTGGTAAACATTCATATTAAATCTGTTGTTTTACTTTATAAATGCAAAAAGTTTAATTCATATTTAGACCCTAATATTGAGGGAATATTCTGTGTCAAACAAAAGTAACATTCAGTCTTGAATTTCCATTTAGCTGATGGTTGAAGTTCAAAGGCTGAAAATTGATCAGGGGTAATGTCGCATAGCAAAGGAGATTTCAATAGGCAGTTACTTATCAGGGTTCCATCAATCCCATGTTATCAATAATAAAATGAGATAACTATATCTATTATAGGCCAAATATTCAGACTAGTGGATATAAAGTTAATTCAGTGTTCCAGCAATAACCACATACATTTACTGCCCAGCTGCTAATGTTGTATATTCCAGTCATTGCATCTAATGTTCTCATTGCATTATTTAAAGTGCTCAATGACACACTGGTTGGGATTATTCAAATTTGGCACTTTACAAACAGAAATGAATCGGTTGACTGATATCAATCGACATGAGTTAGAATGCTGAAGGTGGTAAAGAACAGAATATAATGAATAAAGGGAAATCAATGAGAACACAGTATTTTAGCAAAGCCAAAATGATTGTTTTTATTAAACTATTAGAATTATACTCATATTTGTGGCAACAAATGCCAGGTTGATAAATAAAAAACAGAATTTTACGTACCCCTATGGGCGTGCTGGCAGGCAGGGCAACAATGAAGTAGGTGGTGTGCTGGTAGCAACATGTCTGTCAAATACTTACCTGCAGGTTTCTCAACAATGGTGAGGAAGGAGTTCTGCTTGAGTACTTCAATCTTCAGTACTAAAGTTGAATCTTGTCAGGGCCTTCAGCCTTTGTGGTATGCACTGCCTTCAGTAGGTTCTTGATATCACATGAAGTGAATCAAACTAGCATGAAGACTGAAGTCTGTAACGATGGGGATCTCTGGAGATGGCTGAGATGGATCATCCACTCAGCATTTTTTGCTGAAGTTTATTGTAAGTGCTTCAACCTTATCTTTGGCACTGATGTGCTGTGCTCCCTCTTAACTGAGCATGGGATATCCGTGGAGCCTCCACTGAGCTGTTGAATTGTATACTAGCATTCACAATTAGATGTGGCAGGACTGCAGGGCTTAGATCTGACACACTGGTTGTGAAATTTTTCGCCCTATCTATCATTTGCTGCTTTTCCTATTTGGCCACATGTAATCCTGAAATGTGTCCTCACCATACTGACACTTAATCTTCAAGTATGCCTGGTGTTGCCCTGGTATGCACTCTTCGCAGAACCACACTTTCTGTTCTATCCACCAACCCCTGACTTATGGTAATGGATGTTTGGGGGAAATGCTAAGCCATGAGGTTGCAGATTTTGTTGGAATACAATTTTGCTGCTGCTGATGCCCCCACAGAGCCTTACAAGGTCTGTTCTTGAGTTGGTGAATCTGTTCAAAATTTATTCCATATAGCATGATGGTAGTGCCATATATCATGATGGAGATTGACCATGTGTTTCCCTTTCATTGGTTTCTTCACCATTTGCTGCAGACCCAATCTAAAAGCCACATACTTCAGGCATCAACCAACTAGGTCATTAGTAATGCTGCTGAGCCAATCTTGATGGAAGATATTGAAGTCCCCTACAAAAAGTTCATTCTGCGCATTTATTGCCACTCCCAATGCTACCTCCTTGTTCTATTCAACATGGAAGAGTACTGATTTGTCAGCTGAAGTGGAGATAGTGTTTGGTAATCAGCAGGAGATTTCCTTGCACAAGTTTGACCTGATGCCATGAGATTGGAAGTCAATGTTGAAGTTTCCCAAGTCAACTCCATACCAACTGTATACCATTGTGATGCCTCCTCTGCTTAGTATGTCCTGCTGATGGGATAGGACATGCCCAACAGTGACGATAGTTTTGTCTGGGACATGGCTGGTAACATATGATCCTGATGTCCTACTGTTGCTTGGTCAGTCTATGAGTTAGCTCTCCTAATTTTGACACTAGCCCCCAAATGTTAGCAAAGAGGACTTTGCAGGGTGAACATGGCCATATTTCCCATTGTGATTTCCTTTGCTTAAGTCAATAACAAATGGTCCATCTGGATTCATTCCCTTTCTTGTTACTTTTTTAGCGGTTTTATATAAATGACTGGCTCTGTAGTCCTTTTCACAGGCAGTTAAGAGTCAACAGCATTGCTATGGGTCTGAAGTCATATGTAGGCTGGACCAAGTAAGGACAGATTTCCTTCTCTAAAGGTCATTAATGAACCAGATTGGTTTGATCATCATTAGACTGTAAATTCCAAACTTTTAAAAGAATTCAAATTTCACCAGCTACTATGGTGATATTTTGACCCAGGTTGCCTGGGTTTCTGGATAACCAGCTACATGTTCTTCAAATAACTCCAATAGATTGGTCAAACATGATTTCCCTTTCAGAACATGATGTTGACTGCCTGATTACCTTGGACTTTACCGAGTGCCTTGCTATCACTTATGAATAATGGCTTCTAACATTTTCCTGATGACACATGCTAAATTTACTGGCCTGTGGTTTTCTTATTGTCTTTTTGAGTAAGAGAGTAGCATTCATTTTCTTTCAATCTAATGGAACAATCTCTGAATGAAAGGAATTTTGGAAAATTAAAACCAATGCATCAACTATCTCACTTGCCACTTCTTTTACGACCCAAGGGTGGGAGTCCATCAAGACTGAGAAAATTATCAGTCCACAACCCCACCAATTTATCCAGTACCACTTCTCTGGCAATTGTACTTTACTGAATTTCTCTCACTCTCTATGTTACGCTCTTTAAATTATCTTCTTTTGTTGTTGTTGGGTCCTGTTTCTCTGATTAATAGACAACATTTTGTTTATCTTGAATGTTTAGAGCAGAATAAAGCACAAAATCAACCCAAATGATGCCCTCACTCCAATTATTAATGAGGCTTTGATTTTACATGATGTGATACAATGGGAAAACACAGTTAAGGGATGTTTTTAAAACTACTGTCAATAACTATCAGTTTGAGATAGGACACGATATATAAGGCTTATGGTTCATTTGTCAGTCAGTCAATCAGCAGCAATGAAAGAAACCAATGTATAATACGTAGCTCCCAGTTAACTTTATCTGGATATTTTTTATTGTTCACGGGATGTAGGCAGTGTTGGCTAAGCCAGTATTTATTATCCACCCCAAATTTCCCTTGAGAAGGTGGTGAAAACTCTGTGCAAAATGGTGGCAGGCAGGATTGGAATGAAAATGAGCCAGTGAGGAGTCCACTGCAGTTTTCAGATGACTACTGCATCATTGCAGCTTGTAAAATTTAAAAGTTCTATGATACTAAATCAATGCTATGAACAAAAATACAAATATAGGAAGGAATCATAACAGCTTCGAAATTCAACAAAGTATTGGAAATTCTTTGGACTTCAGAAATCTCACATGGGTAGTAAAGAAGTTAATGAAATGTAGTAGAAAAGGTTTAAGGAAAACAACAAAAAGACAATGAAGCTATAAAGAACCCTCCCACTCAGTTGGCTCGAGGAAATGATTGCCCAGTTTTCCCATTCAGTCCACAAAGATGGAAATTGAAATTGGATTTACTGTGTCGCTGATTTTATGAAGCCTGATTTGGGGATTTGAAGGGGGCTGTGGAACTGGGGCATATAAGGCTCAGATTAATATTTAAATGAAAGCAATGAGGCCTCACAATGTGTTTGATAATTTGGTTCAAGCTTTACCCACAGCATTAGATGCTTCTGCAAGAAATAGCTGCATCAATGCAAGGCAAGCGAGGATAGTTAATTTGTTCTCTTAAAGTGGTTTGTTACTCTTTGCATGCATTTTGTTTTGTTGCTACAAAAGTATAAAATCTTGCACTTCTATGTTCCATGTTCCTGCATGTTTCATATATGTTTTTGAACCCCTCTTGCACAATCCTCACATTAATCAGCTGCACATACTTTTTGAGTAGTTACAGAAATCCATGTAGCACTTAAAATGGACCTGATTACATTAACTCTGTTGTCAAACTCACATTACTATTTTCAAATGATCTCCAGGTCTATCTCATTCAGTGAATGGGGTATCCTAATCTGTGGAAACAGTCACTATATTTGAGAGAGTCAATTCTTCAATGCCTTGAGATTTTCTGCAAGTAACATGAATCTCTGAATTGGAACAATTTCAACAGCTGCTGTTCTGTAGTGAGAAGCAACTTACTCTGCTAAATGTTTTAGTACCAATTAATCTGCTGCTCACAATGGACACAAAGGTTAAATCCATTGCTTTGTGCTCCTGTATCAGTTAATTTCTGAGAGCTGGCCCAATTAGATACCAATGGAGGTGTGCTGTTAGAGTCATAGAGTCCTTCTACCTAAGATGGAGCTATTGAAGGCAGCCATTGTAACAACTTTTCATTGTCCTTCTGTACTGGAGTACACGTGACAATAAAAGATATTCAATTCTAGTCATACAGCATGGAAATGGATCCTTTGGTCCAACTAATCCACAAAACAAACTAATCTCACTTACCTGAGTTTGGGCCCATATCCCTCTAAAGCTTTCCTGTTCATGTACTTATCAAAAAGGTTTTTAAATGTAACTGTGCCTGCATCCACCATTTCCTCTGGCAGTTCATTCCACACGTGTGTCCTTTTTAAATTTTTCTCCTCTCACCTTAAAAGTATGCCAGCTAGTTTTGAACTCCCCCACCGTAGGGAAAAGACCTTTGCTATTCAGCCTATCTATGCCCCTGATGATTTTTTATAATCCTCAATAAGGTTGCACCCTCAACATGCCAGCCTATTTTTATAACCTCAAACCCTCCTTTCCTGGCAACATCCCATAATTTGTTTCTAAACCCTCTCCAATGTAATAATATCCTTTCTATAAAAGGGCAATCAGAACTGTACACAGTACTCTAGACGTGGACTCACGAATGCCCTGTACAACCCCAAATTAATGTCCCAACTCCGATATTAAAAGATCTGAGTAATGAAGGCAATCTTGCTAAACATCTTATTAACCACCCTGCATGTGACACAAATTTCAAAGAATTATATGCATGAACCCCAAGATTTCTCTGTTCTACAACACCACCCAGGGCCCAGCTATTTATTTTATAAGTCCTGCCCTTGGTCGTTTTACCAAAATGGACCATCTCCGACACCTCCCTCCCTTTCCTGGATCTCTCGTTCTCTGTCTCCTATGAACGATTCAACACAGACATCTATTTCAAACCCAACGACTCCCACAGCAACCATAACTATACACTCCTCCCCCATAAAAACACAATCCCTTACTCCCAATTTCACTGCCTCTGCCATATCTGCCTCCAGGAGGAGCAATTCCCCTTCAAGACATCCCAGGCGTCCTCCTATTTCAAGGACTGCAATTTCCCCTCCCACATGATCAACAATGCCCTTGATCACATCTCCTCCACCCTCAACCCCCCCCCAACCCACCCCGCAACAGCAGCAAGAACATCCATAGTTCTCACATTCCACCCCATGAATTTGCAGATATAGTGCATTATCCTCTGCCATTTTCGCCACCTGCATTCAGACCCCAGCACCAAAAATATATTTCCCTTCCACACCTATCTGCATTCCACAGAGACCATTTCCTCTGTGAACTGCCTCGTTATGACCTTGTTCCCTACCAATCCACCCTCCATACCCAGCGCCTTCCCCTGCCGCTGCACAAGGTGCAAAACCTGCACCCACACCCTCTCCCTTACTTTCGTCCACGGCCCTAAAGGATCATTTCAAATCTGCAGAGATTTTCCTGCACATCCTCCCACCTCATTTACTGCATCTGTTGCTCTCATTGTGGTCTCCTCTACATCGGGGAGACTGAGCACCAACTCGCAGAATGTTTCAGGGAACATCTCTGGTCTGCATGTACCATCCAACCCTACGCACTGTGGCCAACCACTTCAAATCCTTCTCCCACTCTCCCAAAGACATGAAAATTCTGAACTTCCTCCACCGCCAAATCAAAGCCATCTGCTGACTGGAGGAAGAACACCTCATCTTCCACCTCAGGACCCTACAACCATGTGCCACCAACACTGTCTTCACCAGTTTCCAAATCTCCCCACCACTTACCTCATCCCAGATCTAACCCTCCAACTCGACACTGCACTCTTGACCTGACCTACCTGTCCTTCTTCCTGTCTGCTTCACTCTCCCCATCGATCTATTACAATTACTGCCCATCTGCAGACATCTATCACCATCCCACTTACCTTTCCCCCAGACCCCCCCCACCCCCTATTTATCTCTGAGCCCCTTTCCTGCGCCACATTCCTGATGAAGGGCCAATGCCCGAAATGGCAACTGTCCTTTTCCTTGGATGCTGCCTGACCTGCTGTACTTTTTCAAGCTCTACGCTTTTAAACTTTGATTTTCCAGCATCTGCAGTCTTCACTTTCTCCTGTTTTACCAAAATCCAAATCAAACTCCATCTGCTGCTCCTCAGCCCATTGACTCAATTGATCAAGGTGTCTTTGCAATCTTAGATAATCTCCTTCACTACACTTATGTAAATAAGAAACTGTAAAAGGCATGCAAGTGAATTGGACTCATATCCCACATAAGCATTCATAGGCTCATAGGAATAGAAGCAGGAGTAGCCCATTCAGACCTTTGAGCTTGCTGTGGCATTGAATCTGATCTTCTACCCTGATACCGTCCATGATACATTCAAACCATCTTCCGTTGCTTCATCAATTCGCTTCTTTCCATCATAAAGTCAGAAGTTTAAAGGAGATGTGAGAGGCATGTTTTTTTATACACAGGGTGGCGTGTGTCTGAAATGTGCTGCCAGAGGAAGTGGTGGAGGCGGATATAATAACTACATTGAAGAATCATCTTGACAGATATATGAATAGGCAAGAATTAGAGGAGTACAAATCGCGTAGAGGCAGAATTTGTCTTTGTTGAGAAAGGTATCATGTGTCAGCACAGTCTTGGTGGACTGAAGAGCCTGTTTGTATGCTGTACTGTTCTTTCTTCATTGTTCTTTTTATTCATTTGTGGGATGTGACATCACAGACGAGGCCAGCATTTATTGTCCATCCCTAATTTCCAGTCAACAGTTAAAAGCCAACCACATCGCTGTTGTCCTGGGTCTACGGGTTTATAGGCCAGACCAGATAAGGATGATAGTTTTCTTCCATCAAGGACATTAGTGAATCAAATGAGTTTTCCCCAACTATTGGCAATGGCTTCATGGTCATCTTTGACTCTTAATTCCAGATTTTTATTGAATTCAAATTCTAACATCTGCCAATGGACAATTTGAACCTGGGTCCCCAGAACATTACCTGAGTCTCTGGATTAACAGTCCAACGAAAATACCACGAGTCCATTGCCTGCTTTGTTCTTGTAAGTGAGGATGTTCACTGATGATCGCAAATTGTTCAGCATCATTCACAATGCCAGTTACTGAAGCTGTAAGTGTCCAAATGCAACAAGACCTGGACAATATTCAAGTTTGGGCTGAAAAGCGACAGTGACATTTGCACCACACAAATGCCAAGTAATGACCATCTTCAATAAGAAAGAATCCAACCATCATCCCTTGACATTCAAAAGCTTAACCATCACTGAATCCCCATCCATCAACATTCTGTGTTTGACATTGACCAGAAACTGAACCAGACTCACTATATAAATACAATGGCTACAAGAGTAGATAAGATGCTAGGAATCCTGTAATGAATAACTCTCCTCCTGAATCCTGTCCATCATCTACAAGGCACAAGTCAAGAGCATGATGGAATACTCCCCACTTTTACTGGATATGAGCATTCAAGAAGCTTGACACAATCCAGGACAAAGCAGCCCACTTGATTATGAGAAAGTGAGGACTGCAGAAGCTGGAGATCAAAGTCGAGATCAAAGTCTCATGTCTATCGTCTGCAAAGTGTTAGAAAGGATTCTGAGGGATAGGATTTATGACCATCTGGAAGAGCATGGCTTGATTAAATGCAGGCAACACGGCTTTGTGAGGGGCAGGTCATGCCTCACAAACCTTATCGAGTTCTTTGAGGATGTGACTAGAAAGGTTGATGAGGGTAGAGCTGTGGATGTGATGTATATGGACTTCAGCAAGGCATTTGACAAGGTTCCCCATGGTAGGCTCATTGAGAAGGTCAGGAGGAATGGGATACAGGGGAACTTAGCTGTCTGGATACAGAATTGGCTGGCCAACAGAAGA
>NC_057714.1:63874021-63880203 GCF_004010195.1 Chiloscyllium plagiosum
AGAGGGGATCTAATTGAGGTATACAAGATAATGAGAGGCATAGACAGAGTCGATAGCCAGAGACTATTTCCAAGGGCAGAAATGACTAACACGAGGGGTCATAGTTTTAAGCTGGTTGGAGGAAAGTATAGAGGGGATGTCAGAGGTGGGTTCTCTACACAGAGAGTTGTAAGAGCATGAAATGTGTTGCCAGCAGCAGTTGTGGAAACAAGATCATTGGGGACATTTAAGAGACTCCTGGACATGCATATGGTCACAGAAATTTGAGGGTGCATACATGAGGATCAGTGGTTGGCACAACATCTTGGGCTGAAGGGCCTGTTCTGTGCTGTACTGTTCTGTGTTCTATGTTCTATAAGAGGGTGGTGCTGGAAAAGCACAGCAGATCAGGCAGCATCCAAGGAGCAAGAGAATGGATGTTTTAAGCAAAAACCCTTCATCAGGAATGAGGCTCATTCCTGATAAATGGCTTCTAGGTTTGATCATTCCCTATTTCTGATGAAGGGCTTTTGCCTGAAACGTTGATTCTCCTGCTCCATGGATGCTGCCTGACCTGCTGTGCTTTTTCAGCACCACTTGATTGCCCACTTCAGCCACTTCACCTGACAAAGAAGCAGCACTCCAACAGCTTGTGATTTCAAATAAACCTGTGGCACTATAAACTAGCATCATGTGACTTCTGCACTTAGTTGACACTGCATCCACAAACAAACAATCCCTCCACCACTGATGCTGAGTGACAACAGTGTGTACCATCTCCAAAATGCACTTCAGAAATTCACCAATGGTCCTTAGACAACTCCTTCCAAACTCACAACCATCAAGAAGAACAAGGGCAGTCGATACTTGGGAAGACTGTAAGCTGCATGTAAACCCCACCCCTTTCCTTCAAAGCTATTCACCATCCTATCTTGGAAATATATCACTGTTCTTTCAGTGTCACTGAGTCAAGACTCCCTCCCTAGTGGCATTATCATTATATCTGCACCAAGTAGACTGCAGCAGTTCAAGATGGCAATTCACCACTACCCTCCTCAAGGTCAACTGGGGAAGGGCAATAAATACTGGCCCAGCCAGCAACATCCACATCCCATGAACGAATACAAAATAAGTGTCGGAAGCATCTTTATTTAGAAAGTATCTTTAATATTTAGGTTACAGATGTTATTGTGGCAGGCTACCTAATCTGACAGAACAGTTATTAATGGTGCTTTAGCATTTTGCAACATAATTCCTTTCATTAAGAATCTTCCCTGACATTCAGGCGTTGAAAGAGAAAGATGTTGCAGTTTCGAAGATGTGAAGAAAGTATAAATGGTAGCATTAGTCTGATTTACATTGGCTAATTTTGTTAGCCATTTCTAGGGATAATTAGAGGTTGCACCGACTATTCTTCTATATGTCTACAATGCCCTTCTTATGACATTCTTGGTGCCCAACAAATAATGCATTCAGGCCAATATGCAATCTCCTATTCATTTATGGTTTGTTGGAATTTTATCAATGATGTCTTTATTGTCAAAGATAAAGGAATTTTGTTATTTATTCAGTAATCATTTCTATTTCTTCATTAATCAACAACGAAGAGATCAGAGCCTGCAGGTGCTACAGCAAATGGTAAAGTATTACTTTTTTGTACCATCAGTAATTTGAAAGCAAGAGATTTTATTCAGAGTTTCCATTCCCATTCCAAAACAACATTTCATGCCAATTAACTTAGTTAAACAATGTAAAATGCAGTTTGAAGATGATCAGACAGCATTTAATTGTTTTGTTGTTAAAGCCAGATACAAGTGGAATGCATCTTCAGAGTGCTGAACTATTTTAAACCAAGTCTTGCATTAAATAGTGTTTTAATGAGTAATGCTAACCATTGGAAATACATATACTGCTATCACACAAATCAAGCAGCTGCAGTGACAAAATTATGCAAAGCATTTTAAAAACTTCTGAGCATTTCAGAAAAAGAAAGGTGAAAACATTAATCTATTGTGATGTATATCAATTCAAAATCACTATTGTAAATGGGGTGCTGACAAATTACTTGAATAAGATCTCTGTACATGAAAATTAACAAATCAGTTCAAAGCACGAGTTCAGTAAATCTATGAAGTCATAGCCATTAGTTGGGCATGACTGCAAACTAAATATTTCATACTGTATGATCTTTTGTAAAGGACAAAGAAATTGAGAAAAATACAGAAGGAGGAATATTGTTAGCTGGAAAAAAAATGACATCAATGGAAAGAAAGGATTTCATTTGGGTGATCATTCACTGGAAAGATTATGGGGACTGCAGCCCCCGAAAACGCCATGGGGGACCACGATGTGCAACTAACCTGCGCACAGTACTGTGCAGGCATTATGCCAGCTTTGTGCTGCTTGCTCATTTGAATGATTGTTGTGTGCAGCCAATGTTAATCACTGTTCATTGGTTGCACTCTTCAACAGGGGCCCAAAATAATAAATTACCAGTACCAGTTAAAGCTAGCCTTACTGCTTAAAGCGAGCTTGTGCCTCTTAAAGGGGGGATGAGTTGTAAATGGAGTGGGAGCTAGCAGTTGTGCAGGAAGTAAATCTGATTTGGGAACACACTGAATAATTACAAGCCATGGATGAAAGTGCGGTTTGAGATTTGTGGATACTGCGCTGGAAGCCTTGGTGCAGGAGGTAGACAGGAGGAGAGTGGTTACGTATTCACAGGGACCATGAAGCCTTGCAGAGACATGGTCAAACAGCAGTAGAAGCGGATAATGACAGAGGTGGTCAATATCAGGAGCCCTGCGGACCTGGATGTAGCACAGCAGAATATTCAATAACTGCACACCAATGGTTAAGGTCAGTATTTGCACCTTCAAGTGCTATGTCCTACCATCTGCATGACTAGCCTCAGAGATGCTTCAATTTACCACAGCACCATCTCTCATATACCAACAATCTTTATCAAGCAGTGAAAATAAAAAATGCTGAAGATCACAGCGGGTCAGGCAGCTTCCATGGAGAGAAATCAGAGCTGACGTGAAGTGTGGAGGGGACACCATTTATGCAATAGTTGGGGGGATGATAGGGTGTTGGGGAGAAAAAGTATTGATAGTTCAGATTAAGTGATTGGACTGTGAGAGTGACAGAACAATGGTGTGTCTAACTGAAGACAACAGACAGTCCCACTGGAGTGGGGGAGGGGAGAGAGGGCATGCTGACAGAGAATACAACCAGAAAAGCTAAAAGAAAAGGAAGAAATGGGAGTGAGTTCACAATCTGAAGGTGCTCAATTCAATATTAAATCCAGAAGATTGTAAAGTGCCTAGTCTGAAGATGAGATGGTGTTTCTCCAGTTTGCGCTATGATTCACTGAAACATTGCAGCTTCCTCAGGACAGACAAGTGGGCATGCGAGCAGGAGGCTGTGTTAAAATTAGTACCTATGCTTCCGCATGGACTGGAGGTATTCTGCAAAGTGGTCACCCAGTCTGTCTTTGTTTTCTCCAATTGGGTATAGTGAATGCAACAGACCAGATTGGAAAGTGCTGTGGGAAGGAGGGAGGTGGTGGGGTGGAGTTGTTAGCTGAGGAATGGACTAGAGTGTCCCAAAGGGAATGATTCCTGCGAAATGCAGACAGGAGGAGTGAGGGGAAGATGTGTTTGGTGGTAGTGTTCTGTTGGAATTGTCTGAAATGGCAGAGGATGATTCTTTGAATGTGGAGGGTGGTGGGATGAAAAGTGAGGACAAGGGGGACCCGATCCCACTGGTATGAATGATGGGAAGGGGCAAGAGCAGAAGCATGGGTGATAGGTCAAATGTGGTTGAGGGCCCTGTCAACCACCATGGACCGGACACCACAGTTGTGGAAGAAGGAAGCCATGTCAGCAGCACTGTTTTGGAAGGTGACATCATCCAAACAGATACACGTAGGCGAAGGAACTGGGAAAATGGGATGGAATCCTTGCAGGATGTGGGGTGTGAAGAGCTTTAGTGATGGTAGCTGGGGGAGTCAGTGGCTTTGTAGTGGATGGCAGCAGAGAGTTTATTCCCCAAAGTAGAGACGTAGAGGTCAAGGAAAGGAAGAGAAGTGTCGGAGATGGACCTTGTAAAAGCTATGGAGGGGTGGAAATTGGAGGCAAAATGAACTAATTTTTCTTGGTCCAGTAAGGGGCATGAAGCATCACTGAAATATTTGTTAATGTACTGACAAAAGAGTTGTTGGCTGGTGCCAGTGTAGGACTGACCAAGGATTGTTCCACATATCACATAAAGAAGCAGGCATAACTGGGACCCATGCAGGTGCCCATGGCCACTCCTTTGACTTGGCAGAAGTGCAGTGAATTAAAGCAGAAATTGTTCAATGAGAGAACAAGTTTAGCCAAGTGGAGGAGAGTGGTGGCGGATGGGGATTGTTCAGGACTTTGTTCGAAGAAGAAGCCAAGAGCTCACAGACGATCCTGGTTGCGAATGGAAGTATAAAGGGATTGGACATCCATGGTGAAGAGGAGGCAGTTTGGGCCAGTGAACTGGAACTTGTCAATATGGTGGAGGGCATCACCTGCAGCTTTATCATGCTGGTCTCACACTTAATATTCACATATTCCCCTGCAAACAACACAATCATATTCATGGCTTTGCACATATTGTCAGTTATTCAATCACATCACATCACCTAAACAGATCATATTTACTGACACACTTTCTTCTCTCTTGCAGGATAAGATGGCAAACAGCCATAAGCAGTAAGAGCTAAGTGAAGAGGTTATGTGTACCTGCATATCCTAACCTAATGGAGGAGATGGTGCTGGCCCTTAATCGAATGCCTATTTCAGAGGTTGTGGCCAGTCGGCAGCTTGAAACTATCAAAACTCATCTTTCATCCCACTTGCTCCAGTCCTAACTCCTTGTGATGTACAAATTCCAGAAACTGCAGTCATGAACCTTTTACTTTTCCCTACTTTTGGACCATAGCCTGAACCCTTTAGCATTTTCTTTTCAGATGGACAGACCAGAGCTGGGAGAGGAGTCAGGATGCTAACAGCATGACTGGCTGGCACTCCCACCAATAGAGGGAGCACTGCTAAGGCAGATGGAAAACCACAAGGGAAGCATGGTGAAAAATTAAGCCTTGCTATAACTGTCTGTGAGAAGAGGGTGCATAATGCTCACTTCAGTTCTCTTTGGTAATTGGAGTTCATTGAACTGCAGATGTGTTCACAATACTGCAATCAGTTTTCTCAGGCATTGAAACAGTCAGGTCAGTTGTCCCTAAGTGTTAACAGAACTCTGCCACCAAAAAGTAATGATTTGGAGATGCCGGTGTTGGACTGGGATGGACAAAGTTAAAAATCACACAACATCAGGTTATAGTTAGTGCTTCCAAACAAACCTGTTGGACTATAACCTGGTGTTGTGTGATTTTTAACTTTGACCAAAAAGTAAAACAGATTTTGCCAACTAGAATATGGAGCTGGAAAGAACAGGCCCCTGACTGCACATGGAAGTGACAGCATATTACTGGGCAGCATGATCCCACTTCTTACACTATCACTCACCACCCTCCTGAGTACCAGTTTTACTATGGGCCTGGTACCATAGAATCATACAGTCATAGAGATATACAGCATGGAAACAGACCCTTTGGTCCAACTTGTCCATGCAAACCAAAGATCTGAAATTAATCTAGTCCTATTTGCAAACATTTGGCACATATCCCTCTAAACTCTACCTATTCATATACAGATCCAGGTGCCTTATAACTGCTGTAATTGTACCACCCTCCACCACTTCCTCTGGCAGCTCATTCCAAATACACACCACCCTGAACATGAAAAGGTTGCCCTTGAGGTCCCTTTTAGATCTTTCCCTTCTCACCCTAATCCTATGTCCTCTAGTCATAGAGTCATAGAGATGTACAGCATGGAAACAGACCCTTTGGTCCAACCTGTCCATGCCGACCAGATATCCCAATCTAACCTAGTCCCACCTGCCAGCACCCAGCCCATATCCCTCCAAACCCTTCCTATGCATTTACCCATCCAAATGCCTCTTAAATGTTGCAATTGTACCAGCCTCCACCACTTCCTCTGGCAGCTCATTCCATACACGTACCACCCTCTGCGTGAAAAAGTTGCCCCTTAGGTCACTTTTATATCTTTCCCCTCTCACCCTAAACCTATGCCCTCTAGTTCTGGACTCCC
>NC_057714.1:63880505-63972955 GCF_004010195.1 Chiloscyllium plagiosum
GATCCTGTTGTAATCTGAGGTAACCTTCTTCGCTGTCCACTACACCTCCAATTTTGGTGTCATCTGCAAACTTACTAACTGAACCTCTTATGCTCGCAGTCAAATCATTTATGTAAATGACAAAAAGTAGAGGACCCAGCACCGATCTTTGTGGCACTCCACTGGTCACAGGCCTCCAGGCTGAAAAACAACCCTCCACCACCACCCTCTGTCTTCTACCTTTGAGCCAGTTCTGTATCCAAATGGCTAGTGTTGAACTCCCCTACCCTGTGGAAAAGACTTTGACTATTCACGCTCTCCATGCCCCTCATGATTTTATAAACTTCTATAAGGTCACCCCTCAGCCTCCAACGCTCCAGGGAAAATCGTCCCAGTCTATTCAGCTTCTCTCTATAGCCGAAACCCTCCAATCCTGGCAACATCCTTGTAAATACCTGAATTCTTTCAGGTTTAACAATGCCTTTCCTATAGCAGGGAGACCGGAATTGAACATTGTATTCCAAACGTGGTCAAATAGTCTCTGATGGCAGACCTCCATACATATCAGGTTCAGGTGACTACCTGTTGTGTTGCAAAGAATATCCTCAGTAACATTGCGACTTCCTGAGTGAATGTATCGAGGACTAAGAAAGCTGACTATAGTATCTACACCATGTTCTACGAACAGACATGATCCTATTTATCAACTAAAGAACAAAAGCAGTACAACTTGTAAATGACATGTTTTGATCCAACTGACCTTGGATATTTCAAAACAGAGCTCCAGTACAACCTGTACATTAATTTCCACGTATTACTGTTTTTTTTTTAACTGGTTTTTCATCTGGATTACAACTGATCACAGGATAAATCAAACTCCTCACACCTAACAGTTTCATGAGTGAAATGATATTTCCACTGACCCCTGACCCCATTGGAATCTGGCAATGCCAACTCTTCAGGCCAGACACCTGGTATTTCTGGGACTTGCCCAACCTTCTTCTGAGGACTGCAGATGCTGGAGATCAAAGCCATGAGTGTGGTGCTAGAAAGGCATAGCAGGTCCAGATGCTGCCTGACTTGCTGTGCTTTTCCAGTACCACACTCTTGACAACCTTCTTTCCTGTCTGTTGCATTCTTCCAAGATGAATATCAGGCATTTGACTTGAAATTCAAGGGAATTGGAGTCAGGGAATTCTCTACTATTGTCATGCTGAGATCAGTGCTTAATTTATGCATTGGAGGTCCACTATCATAACTTTATCGGTGCCCCTCTAATTATGCATTTATCACCTCCACTTCAGGTAACAAAGGCTGAATAGAGAAATAAAGGAAAAAAAAAATTCAACATTTGTTACAACTGTTGGGGAAAAAAAAACATGTTTTTTACTCAGTTTACTGACTGTGATGGACAGACCGAGTCCCCAGCTAGGATTGGAGGTTTCAAAGTTGCTGGTCTTGCCCACCATTAATTACAAGGCAGCCCAGAAGCACATTGAAATAGCAGAGACCAAAAGAACTGGATGGCTGCCACTTCCTTGGGGATTCCATTGGATACACTGAAGCTGTGATGGAGAACCATTGGAATTCTTATGGAATTATAGAGCTATTACCTTTAGATATTGGCAGCAGCTGAAACATTTCTGTGAGCATTTCAAACACAAAAAGAGATTAATGCCTCAGCAGTAAGTAGCTTATCAAGCAGATATCACACTGTGATGCTGAACTAGTATGATCTGCTAAGGATAACATAGTCTGAGTGAGCACGCGCAAATTTGGGAACAAAGTACATACAATTAGTCTGTATGTTTAACACCAGAAACTTGTATTTATACAGTGCTTTAATGGAGTAAAATGTCCTAAGATGTTACACAGGCCCAATATATGGTAAAATTTGATCCAGAGCCATATAAGTTGGTATAAGCGCACACAGTCAAAACCTTGGTCAAAAAGGTGAGTTTTGAGTAGCAGCTTAAAATAGGAATTAGATCTAGAGGCTGAAAGACTTATAAAGAAAGTTTCAGAGCTTAAGAGTACAGCCCTTTTAACTAGTCATCATATTGAACCTGCTTTACTTTATTAAACCTAATTGATTGGACATCCCAAGCTGGAAAAATTGACATTCAAGGCATGTAAGGAGGGCATTGGGTAAAAAGTAGGTGTCTTGCACCACTGCTCCTCTAAAATCCCCGAGAACTGGGAACTTCCCTCCATTTTCTCACCAGCCACCCCCAGCCCCCAACATTAGTGTTGCATTCAAAACAGAACCCCTCTTCAATAGAGCATCATCCCACAACTGTCACCTAAAGGGCGCTCACACCCCATACCCTCTCACCTCCAAAATGGGATCAGGCTCACATGAAGATCCAAGATTAACCTTTGCACCATTCTGATCAAGTCTCCCTTGCCCCAGGGTGGGAATCAAAGCAGGCCCCCTACACGCCAGACTCCAAGTAGTAGCTGCAAGTTCTTTACCGCCAGCCACATCCTGCTCTGGAGTTCTCCAGCAAAGCCAGAAGGCAAATTTGTCAATCAGGCTGAATTTTGGGTTGGGATCACGTTTAAAAAAAAGTCACACTTTGGAGTCAAAACTGCACAGCATTCAGGGAAACACAGACTTCCAGTTTTCCGACTGAAACTTCAGCAATTCTCTTTACTTGTCTGTGTGTGGCCTTATGGTGTTGAAATAGTGGTGCCCATTGGTATCAACTGCCTACTCTTCATCTGTTTTGTGTACTTTGTCTTCATTTTCTTCTTCAGCCAAGATAATGGCAAATTCTTCTGGGGAATCAGTGCTGGACATAAAAATGGATGGCTCATTTATTCAGCTAGGAAAGTATGATTTATAAACATGTTGCTTTGGGATCTGCATATTCTGTTTTGACACTGTTGTAAGAGATGTTGAATTTCTTTAAACCTTGCCCATTGTATGGAATATGGAAAATAGTGTTTAAAATTCTGTCTTTTATGTGCTGTGTAGTAAAATATTAGTATCCATCATGCTAGCCTAGCTTACATTTTGGTATCATCATAACATTAAAGAAGTTTTGCAAAATCTGAGTACTTGGCTGTCATGATCTTGTTTTAGTGGTTAAAAATAAGGTCATTTTTTAAGTCTGCAGCAATCAATCTTATTATTGGCACAGGTAAAATGTCATGTATTGGGTTCCAGATTGGATGGTCCAGTTACCAGGATGAAAACTGGTTACCAAAACCTGTCTTTAAGACTGGCAATCTATGCTTTTAACTTAATCCTTAAGTGATATTGTGACAGAATTTTTCAACATGAGAAATAGATCAGACTCTATGAGGAACATACGTTGTTGCCAGCATAGAAGCAATAATTTGCAGGACAAATCGAACTGCAAAGAGGTAAGCATAGACTTTGCCTGTCTATGTTACAGAGCACAGTCAATAGGAGCATCAAGTATACTCGACTTATAGGCTTCGCAGAAAGTCCCACCCCAAACAGGCCAAAAGGTTCAGTGAACCTTTCTTTGGCCAGCCTTGTTTGCTAAAAGCCGGGAGTGGTGGTAGGGGTACAATATAGGGTGTTAAACAGTGGCAGTCTGTCCAAAAAGGATTTGCATCATAGAATCCCTATAATGTGGAAACAGGCCATTCAGCCCATCAAGTCCATACTGATTCTCCGAAGAGCATCCCACCCAGACCCAACCCCTACCCTAATCCTGTAAACCTTCATTTCCCATGACTAATCCACATTGCCTGCACATCCCTGGACACTACATGCAATTTAGTCTGGCCAATCCACCTAAACTGCACATCTTTGGGTTGAGTTACATCAAGTAAGTTGCACTGAGAACTCTCAGTGAGAACAGAAAAGTTCAAACAAATGAAGATTTCTTCCTTCAATGAATTCTGAAGCAGAATCATATTGGACTTGAAACTTGACTCTGCTTCCCTCTGTATAGCTGCTGTCAGACCTGCTGAATTTCTCCAACATTTTCTTTGCATTTCAAATTTACAACATCTGCAGTATTTTGATTTTATTTGAATGTTATTGTGGCAATATAAGGTAGCTATGTCTGTTGCAGCTGCTCGCCCATTTTAAAAAATATTATCTGTCGATTGTTTTAAATGGGATCCTCAGTGGACTCTAGCATCAGGTGGAGTCTCATTGAGATTCACTTTCACAGTTCTTCCCAAAATGAATGGTGATGTTGCCCCATAATGCAGTCCTGTTCCAATTCTGGTTCCTGTTTAATCACCTTTAGTGTCTTAAGAACTAATCAACCTGCCTTTCCTGAGATTAGTGAAGCATTTTCTGAAAACTTTGTGGATATTTGTACTTGAAAATCTATCTAAGCGAGCTTTCAAATTAGGTTTTCTGTATCTTCAGCAAGTGAAGTATAAACAAAAGCTCCTAGGATAGCAAGAACAAACACATTAACTGGTAGTTTCTGAACTATTATGTAACATATGTAGAAATGGGCAAAGTATCTCAAACTGTGTATTTTTATTATAATATATCAAATCCACATTATCCATGGCAGATGGGGCATGGACTTCCCACAAATAACAGAAATACAGATACCATTCCTATGTAATGCTTCTATCTATTGTGAAAGCTTTGTGTCAGTCTTCACTGTGGAAGACATGAGTAATATCCCAACAATTAAGGAGAGTCAGGGGCAGAGTTGAGTATGGTAGCCATTACAAAAGGGAAAGTGCTAGAAAAGCTAAAAGGTCTAAAAATTGATAAATCTCCTGGCCCCGATGGGCTACATCCTAGAGTTCTGAGGGATGTGGTTGAAGAAATAGTGGAGACGTTGGTTGTGATCTTTAAAAGTCACTGGAGTCAGGGAAAGTCCCAGATTATTGGAAGATCACTGTTGTAACCCCTTTGTTCAAGACAGGATCAAGACAAAAGATGGAAAATTATAAACCGATTAGCCTAACCTCGGTTGTTGGTAAAATTCTAGAATCTATCGTTAAGGATGAGATTTCTAAATTCTTGGAAGTGCAGGGTCAGATTAGAACAAGTCAGCATGGATTTAGTAAGGGGAGGTCATGCCTGACAAACCTGTTAAATTCTTTGAAGAGGTAAAAAGTAGGTTAGACCAGGGAAACCCAGTGGATGTTATCTATCTAGACTTCCAAAAGGCCTTTGATAAGGTGTCTCACGGGACGCTGTTGAGTAAGGTGAGGGCCGATGGTGTTCGAAGTGAGCTACTGGCATGGATTGGGGATTGGCTATCTGACAGTAGGCAGAGAGTTGGAATAAAAGGTTATTTTTCGGAATGGCAGCTGGTGACAAGTGATGTCCCACAGGGTTCAGTGTTTGGGGCCCCAGCTGTTCACTTTATAGATTAATGATCTGGATGAAGGGACTGGAGGCATTCTGGCAAAGTTTGCCGATGATACAAAGTTAGGTGGACAGGCAGGTAGTTCTGTGGAAGTGGGGAGGCTGCAGAAAGATTTAGACAGTTTACGAGAATGGTCCAGAAAATGCCCATTGGAATTCAACGTGAACAAAAGCGAGCTCTTGCACTTTGGAAAAAAGAATACAGGCATGAACTATTTTCTAAACGGTGAGAAAATTCATAAAGCCAAAATATAAAGGCATCTGGGAGTGCTAGTCCAGGATTCTCTAAAGGTTGACTTGCAGGTTGAGTCAGTGGTTAAGAAAGCAAATGTAATGTTGTCATTTATCCCAAGAGGGTTGGAATATAAAAGCAGCGATGTGCTTCTAAGATTTTATATAGCTCTAGTTAGGCCCCATTTAGAATACTGTGTCCACTATTGGGCCCCACACCTCAGGAAGGACATACTGGCACTGGAGCATGTCCAGTGGAGATTCACACAGATGATCCTTGGAACGGTTGGCCTAACAAATGATGAATGGCTGAGGATTCTGGATTTGTATTTGATAGAGTTTCGAAAGTTGAGGGAAGATCCAATAGAAACTTAAAAGTTACATAGCTCAGAAAGGATGGACACTTGGAATTTGTTTCCGTTAGGCGGGGAGACTAGGACCTGTGGGCACAGACTTAGAATTGGGGAGGGGGATCAATTTGAAACGGAAATGAGGAGACATTTCTTCAGCCAGAGAGTGGTGGGCCTGTGGAATTCATTGCCACGGAGCGCAGTGGAGGCCAGGACATTAAATGTCTTCAAGGCAGAGATTGATATATTCTTGATCTCGCAAGGAATTAAGGACTACAGGGAGAGTGCAGGTAAGTGGAGTTGAAATGCCCAACAGCCATGGTTAAATGGTGGATTGGACTCGATGGGCCAAATGGCCTTATTTCCACTCCTATGTCTTATGGTCTAATCCCGACCTCACCGTCAAACCAGCGGACAAAGGGGTGGGGGGGGGAATGCGGTAGTGCAGTGGTAGTTTGGCACACTGACCTCGACACCTTTGAAGCCAGGCACCAACTTGAAGACACCTCATCAACTTCACCAATGCATTTCCCCCCGATCTTAAATTCACCTGGACCATCTCTGACACCTCTCTCCCCTTCCTGGACCCCTCCATCTCCATCAACAGTGACCAACTCAACACTGACATTTTCTACAAACCCACTGACTCCCACATCTACGTGGATTACACTTCCTCCCAAGCTGCCTCCTGCAAAAATGCTGTCTATTATTCCCAATTCCTCTGCCTCCACCGCATCTGTTCCCAGGAGGACCGTTTCCACCACAGAACATAATAGATGGCCTCCTTCTTTAAAGACTGCAATTTCCCCTCCCACGTGATTGATAATGCCCTCCAGTGCATCTCATCCACATCCTGCACCTCCGCACTCGAACCCTACCCCTCCAACCACAACAAGGACAGAACCCCACAGTCCTAACCTTCCACCCCACCAACCTCCGTATACATCGCATCATCCTCCGCCATTCCTGCCACCTACAAACGGACCCCACCATCAGAGATATATCTCCCTCCTCACCCCATCCGCTTTCCGTAAGGACCTTTCCCTCCGCGACTACCTCATCAGGTCAACGCCCCTGAACAACCCACCCTCCCCTCCTGGCACCTTCCCCTGCCAACACAGGAATTGCAAAACCTGCACCCACGCCTCCCCCCTCAACTCCATCCATAGCCCCAAAGGAGCCTTGCACATCCATCAAAGTTTCATCTACACATCCACACATGTCATTTACTGTATCCGTTGCTCCCAGTGCGGTCTCTTTTACACTGGGGAGACAGAACGCCTACTCGCAGAGCGCTTCAGAGAACATCTCCAGGACATCCACACCAATCAACCCCACTGCCGAACACTTTTTACTCCCTCTCCCACTCTGCCGACAACATGCAGGTCCTGGGCCTCGTCCATCATCACTCCCTTACCCCCAATGCCTGGAGGAAGAACACCTCATCTTCCACCTAGGGACCCTCCAACCCCATGGCATCAATGTGGATATCATCAATTTTCTCATTTCCCCTCCCCTATCCCACCCCATTTCCAACCTTCCAGCTCAGCACTGTCCTCATGACCCTCCCATCCGTCCATCTTCCTTCGCATCTATCCGCTCCATCCTCCCCAATGATCTATAACCTTTACCCCCACCTCCATGCACCCATTACACTCTCAGCTACCTTCCTCCCAGCTCCACCCCTCTCCCATTTATCTAACCTCCACCGAGGCTCACAGCCTCATTCCTGATGAAGGGCTTTTGCCAGAAAGTCAATTTTCCTGCTCCTTGGATGTTGCCTGACCTGCTGCGCTTTTCCAGCACCACACTCTTGACTGTCATCTCCAGCATCTGCAGTACCCACTTTCACCTACATGAAATGAACATCCACCTGGCATAAATGAGGGTTTAGGGACTGAGACAGATTAGTCATGAGCTTGTTGAATGACAGGGCAGGTTTGAGGGGCTGAATGACCTCCACATGAGGCAGTTCCTAATGTTCCTATGTTCTACTCTTACATCTGTTTGCCCCACAAACAACAGCTAATGTTGAGAAATAAATTGAACTAAAAACTGACAAATCCCTTGGACTTGATAGCTTACACACTAAGGTTTTGAACAGGGAGGTGGAAGTACACAAGGGGTTGGGTGTGTAAAATACCAGTGTTGGTGGGAGGTGACCCTTAAGTAACTATTAATTGGACACTTCATGTCTTGAATCAGCCCTTGGTTGGTAGACAAACCAGCATTTATGCTGGTAAAATACCAGTGCAGGTAAGTGGATATGAGCACAGCAACTCTTGACTTCCCACTTGATTTTCTGGTGCTGTGCCTTAAGTGAGGCGACCTAAAGTTCTGGCCAGTGAATGCCTTCCTTTTGAATTTCCAGAAATCTTTGTGCGGATCACAATTTGATTTCTTGTTTTTCTGTGACTGTGTCCTACTTCTGCACATTTTATAAATGTTTCCCACATATGTGTAACAAACAAAGCTTTCACTTCTAATACTGCACCTGTGAGGCTACTTTGTTCCGCAGCACTGAGAAGGATTTTTAGTGCCTTTCCTACTTGCTGTAATCCTTTCTCACGTGTGTTGTTTGTAGTTTTGCACCTTAAGAATTGAATGGAGTCTGCTGATTCTCTGTGGCACAACTGATCTTTATTCTCTTACAGTTGATATACTTTGCTTCCACACTTCTGTTTCATTCATCATCTGAATGGTTTTCTCTGCTTGGTCTAGTGTAATAGTGGAAAGCTGTTCACTGGTCAATCAGGAAAGGCTCATGTATTGAACAAAAAACAGTTCATTGCATGTTTACAACTAGTATCAGGCTAAAATGATATGATAGACATTTTCACAGAGACCACAAGGAGGACATCCATTTTCAGTCCTTAGAGATTCTAAGCTGTTGTCCCTGCACATTCATATGGCATCATTATCGTGGGTGATACTAAAGGCACTCCACAGTATAAATACTGTAAGACACTTACACCATTATATATGAATTATCACTCACTGCATAAAACATTTTCTCCTCCTCCCCCTGCATTGCTTGCCTTGCATGATTCACTAAAGGGAACAGGTTTTCTTTGTCTATCTTATTCAAACCTGTGATAATCTTGTACGCCTCGAACAAACCTCCCTTCAATCTCCTTTGATCTACACCCCTGGAATCATTCTTACAGATTTCTCCTGCACTCTTTCAAGAGCCCTCATATCCTTTCCAATGCGTGAGGAACAGAGCAGAATGTGATCTCGAGTGTGATATAAACATTCAGCATTTAGGGCCTGCTTTCTCAATATGCTGTTCCACCTTCAAAGATCAATGCAACCCCTCTGTGCCATTCAGATCATATTTATACTTCCCTATCTCTTCCGCTAAAATGCATTCTGTAGCCAAAATAGAAGATCAGCCTTCACACTACTGATTGATGGTACAGGCTCAAGGGGCTGAATGGCCTACTTCTGCTCTTATTTCTTGTGTTCTAGCATAAGAACTCAGCCAGCCTAACAATTGAACTCCTGCACTGATTACTGACAGGATCCTGTGCACATGGGCAAACTGTGCCAATTAAAACTGCTTAGCTCAATACTGACACTAATTGAAAGAGAACAAGAGTCCCAGTGAGCTCTACCTTTTCTAAATTTACTTTTGAGTGGCTAGTTGGAATCAGTTCATCAAAAGACATGTACTATTCATTGCTGTTATTTTATTGATACTATAAAACGTTTCCATTTCTTAAAATCACTGGCATGACATTGCTGTTGCCTCCCAGGTTTTCTATTGTAGTGTTATACTGGTGGGACAGCTTGGAACAATCTTTCTGTAACATGGACATCTAGTTGCATTTGCATCTAGAGTTTTAACACAAACTGAATAATGCCATGATCAGACTGAGAAAGAATGCCTGGATATTGTCTTTACTTGGAAATATTTTAATCAAGTACCGTCTGGGAGAGAGAAATTAATAGGGAAGTCCAGCGTCCAGTCAGTTCAAAACATCCTCCTTAAACTGCTTTGGACTGCTCCAAAACATCTGCAAAGAATACTGCTTGATTTATGAGAGAGAACTTAGATATAATAAACAAGCAAAGGAAAGAGATGTACAAAGCTAACATGCTGTTGAGAGCAATGCTCCATATGAAGACATTTGCAGACACTTGTGAGGACCATTTCTTTATATTTTTGTATTTAAATTCAGAAAATTGAAATGAGAAAGAATTGTTTTAATAAACAATATTTTGTCTGAGTGGCTGTGGTTTTGAAAGCAAGTAACCTGGTACACAAGATGGAGACTTTTTGCTTATGATCAACTGTGGTAATTGGTTCTTCGGTGGCTGAGCAGTTTGGAGCTGGAAACGATATATATTAGAGAGAAAGAGAGAGGGAAAGAAATGTGCAGATCTTCTTCCATCACAGAAGCTGCCTATTCTCTGTAGTCAAAACTCAGTTTAAGTCTGAAGAAAACAACTTACCTTCCCTACGGCAGGTCGGTGAGCTGTGACTTTTGAGTTGATAAATCAGAGATACTTTGCAAGTGAATCAGTGGCTGTATACTTATTACACACTACTGGAAACTTCCAAGACAACTCAACACTAAGTGCCTGGCCAGCTGAAGGAGGATCATCTCAACATCAGAACCAGGAAACAGCAACTACTGAACTGATTTCCAGATCCAGTTTTCAACCAGCACTAATAATCCATTTTCCGTATTTCTTTGTCTGTGTATGTGTAGGGGAGTTTATAAGGGGATTAAAATTTTAGTTAGTAGTGTTAGTTTATATACCAATGGTTTCTATTTGTTACCTGTAGCTATATTTTAATAACTTGTATTAGCTCCTAATTATTGTTCAGTCCAGAAACCTGATTTGTGCTTTCTGCCAAAGTTGGTCTGAAAGTCAGATAACTTGCATAGCTCAAAAAAAACTCATTGTGTACAGGTCTGGAATAGTGGAATCCACTGCGCCAGTTAAGGTAGTGCTGTATAAGTTGGGCATAACAGGACAAAAAAGGTATCTTCCAGATTCAATAAGGAACAACAGCTTAGAACATCAGAGCAGCCTGGTGGCTCAGCGGCTAGAATTGCTGCCTCACAGTCCCAGGGACCTGAGTTTGACTTCACCCTTGGGCAACTGTTTGTGTGGAGTTTGCACATTCTCCCTGTGTCTGTGTGCGTTTCCTCCAGGTGTTCCGGTTTTCCCCACCACAGTCCAAAGGTGTGCAAGTTAGGTGGATCAGCCATTTTAAATTTCCCAGAGTGTTCACGGATGTGCAGGCTAAATGGATTAGCCATGGGAAATGCAGGGTTCCATGGATAGGATAGGGGAGTCTGTCTGGGTGGGATACTCTTCAAAAGGTTGATGTGGACTTGTTGGGCCAAATAGTCTGTGTCTGCACTTTAGGGATTCTATGATTCTATGAAACTTGCCTTGGATGTCATCAACCCGGCAGAGACATCAGATTGAATCTTCCATTTATTTGGTTAAGTCCAAGTTGAGCTGAGTTTTTTTGAAGTTCTTTTTCATTTACTTCATAAAAATAACTAATTAAGTACTCACCCATTCTTGTAGTGTTCCTCAAATATGATTCCAGACCTACCTTCCCATGTGCTGTTCCACACATCTTGCCACTCATTGGATATCCTGGAATTCATTGACATCCTTTGTGCACCTGCATACTCACTGACTGTCTGGAGTTGCCCTGCACATGTTCCTGACATTTACCTCGGACATGATGAACAGGGCAAATCAGTGCCCCAGGATCCTGGACATGCTGCTGGACAGGATGATGTAGACACAGGTCTTGCCCTTCCCTAGGAACAGTATGGGCCAGTACAACATTGGACTATGCCAGCCCATTCCTAGGTGGGCATCTGGTTAAAGTACTCTCAGCCATCAAGAAGAATGCCCAGTAATGTAGGAAGAAGATCAACCTCCTTCTCCATCCTTCCAATGAATCTGATTCCTCTCTGATTCTTCATACTTTCTCTGTCAGTGCTACTGCATACACCTGTCGCTAAGGCTTCTGCTCTACCACTCTCAGTATTGCCCTCAACATTCTCCCTGTCTCGTTCTCACCCACACCAACCCCTGACCACACCAACCCTACATGCCCTCTGTACTGCCAACTCACTCACTTGTGTCACCTTCTGATCTCCATCAAAAGTAACAACTGTACCATCCACTGTGTCTCCCTCAATACCTGCCTATCTCTGAGTCCAGGAGGAAAACAGACTCCTTGGGAGAAGAAGGTCTCAAGTTGGTGGGTGGTTCGCTGCCCACACTTGGCGCCTCACTCCTTATGAGACGATCATGACTCTGGCCACTCTGAGTGGCTGACTGACCATGTCTAAGCTCCTGGACTGATATCAGAGGCTGTCCTTGATTTCCTGTACTAGGATCCCTCAACCAAGGTTATCCCTTTGACTTGACCGAGTCTAGAGTGTGGTGCTGGAAAAGCACAGCAGGTCAGGCAACATCTGAGGAGCAGGAAAATCGATGTTTCGGGCAAAAGCCCTTCATCAGGAATGAGGCTGGGAGCCTTGGGGGTGGAGAGATAAATGGGGGTTTGGGGGGAAGGTAGCTGAGAGTGCAATAGGCAGATGGAGCTGGGGATAATGGTGATAGGTCAGAGAGGAGTGCGGTGCAGATAAGTAGGAAGGAAGATGGACAGATGGGACAGGTCATGAGGATGGTGCTGAGCTGGAAGGTTGGAACTGGGGTAAGATGGGGAAATGAGGAAACTGGTGAAATCCACATTGATGCCATGGGGTTGAAGTGTTCCGAGGTGGAAGATGAGGCGTTCTTCTTCCAAGCGTCGGGTGGTAAGTGAGCAGCGGTGGAGGAGGCTCAGGACCTGCATGTCCTCGGCAGAGTGGGAGGGGGAGTTGAAATGTTCAGCCATGGGGCGGTGGGGTTGGTTGGTGTGGTTCTCCAGGAGATGTTCCCTAAAGTGCTCCTTGAGTAGGTGTCCTGTCTCCCCAATGTAGAGGCGATCACATCGGGACCAACGGATACAGTAAATGACACATGAAAGTGCAGGTGAAACTTTGTTGGATGTGGAAGGCTCCTTTGGGGTCTTGGGCGGAGGTGAGGGGAGGAGGTGTGGGCGCAGGCTTTGCAATTTCTGTGGTGGCAGAGGAAGGTGCCGGGAGGGGAGGGTGGGTGGAAATGCAATGTGTGGAAGTGCAATCCCTGCAGTGGCAGGGGAAGAATTGACTTGACTGAGGCCTGCTGACAACAATGACAGCTTTGCTCTTTGCTGACAAGGTGAGTTAGAAGTAATGTGAGCCTGGTGTTTCTGACTGAGGGAGCAAAGCATAAAAAGGAAAGGCAAATCAATTCAAGCATGGATGCTGTAACCATCCTGGTAGGTTCTGAGTGAGGGTGCATTATTACATTGAACAAAGAGCCAGGAGGTAGATCCTGGGTGTGTTCCTCTGAGTGCAAATTGTCCTTTCTTCTGATTACAAAGATAATTGCTAATGCCGGAGAAAGTGAGGACTGCAGATGCTGGAGATCAGAGCTGAAAATGTGTTGCTGGAGAAGCACAGCAGGTCAGGCAGCATCCAAGGAGCAGGAGAATCGACATTTCGGGCATAAACCCTTCTTCGGGGGGCATTCCTGAAGAAGGGCTTATGCCCAAAACGTCGATTCTCCTGTTCCTTGGATGCTGCCTGACATGCTGCGCTTTTCCAGCAACACATTTTCAGCTAATTGCTAATGCAGCCCTAAATGCAGCACTGAAGTGCAGAATGTGTTATTGTGGATCAAATATGTGTCATGAGAGTTCTTGGAGACTGATTGGTAGTGAGGATTGCAGATGCTGAAAAGTCAGAGTCAATAACCTTTGGAACTAGAAAAAGCACAGCAGGTTAAGCAGCATCAAAGGAGCAGGGGAGTCAACATTTCAGATTGGAAGCTTTCATCAGGTCGGAGGCTGACACATGTCAGATACTAATGCCTGTGGACGAGGGTTGTCAGCCAACTGCAAACTAATGTGAAGACTCATCTTTGTAATAGCAGGAAGACTTGAAATATATACTTTTATTTTGTCTTCCATGGCCTTGAACCAATTGTTTCTAAAGTTTATTGTAATGCAGTAACGTGAAAGCCAGTTACACACAGTAATGTCCTGCAAACTGCAATGAGTTAAAAATCATCAACATCAGATTATAGCCCAACAGGTTTATTTGGAAGCACTAGCTTTCAGAGCGCTGCCCCTTCATCAGGTGCTCATCAGGACAACCACCTGATGAAGGAGCGTCGCTCCGAAAGCTAGTGCTTACAATTAAACCTGTTGGACTATAACCTGGTGTTGTGTGATTTTTAACTTTGTACACCCCAGTCCAACACTGGCATCTCCAAATCAAAACGGCAATGAGGTAGTGACCAGGTGATTCGTTTTTGTACTGCTGGTTAAACATTCGTCCATACCAAAAAGAACTCCTGATTTTAGATTTGGAGTGATATTTCCCCTTATGGGCAATTTAAAATGAGAGGTCATAGTTTTAAGATAAAGATTAAGATAAAGAGAATGGCCTCTATTCCTGATGAAGGGCTTTTGCCCGAAACGTCGATTTTCCTACTCCTCGGATGCTGCCTGAACTGCTGTGCTTTTCCAGCATCACACTAATCTAGAATTAAGATAAAGAGTAGCAGATTTAAAATAGAGATGAGGAGGAGCTACTTCTCTCCAAGTGTTTGAATCTGTGGGATTCACTACTGCAGATTATAGTGGATGCTGGGACATTGAATACATTTAAGGAGGAGATCGACAGATTTTTAATTAGTAATGGGTTCAAGGGTTATTAGTAACAGGCAGGAACATAGAGTTGAGGCCAAGGTAAGATCAGCCATGCTCATATAAAATGACACAGCAGGCTCGAGGGGCTGAATCATCTACTCCTGCTCCTAGTTCTTCTGTTTATATGATCCTTTCTTCAGAATATTGCCATGTGAACATTTACCTCCATTGAGAGACCAGATAGAACATTGTTTCCATGTCTGATTCAAAAGATGGCAGCATTTTGTCTGCTTCAGTGATAATGCAGTACTCTGTCAACTTACATTATGTACTCAAGACCTAGGAGTTAAACTTGAGCATATAACCTCCTGCTGCTCTGAAGAAAGTGTCAGCATTAACCTAGGGACAACAGTAAAACTGGAAATGTTTGCTGTGGTGCAGCTTATATTTTCAGGCTGAATTGTTGATGTCTCTCTCAGCTAGTAGTTCTGTGTTTACAAAAGGTCGTTGACTATAACCCTTTAAAAATAAATTGGTATAATAATGTCAATGGCCACTTAATTCTGCACAGACCAATGGGCAGATGATTTCAGGAGCTTTTAAGAGATTTGATAAAAGCTTATGGCTTTCCAGTATGTGATTATTATTTGCTTATTGCTGTTTGCTGTATATCCTGAGCCCTAAGATCTTTATTAATTCTGAAATAGTTAAAGAATCTCTAATGTTGTGCATTGAAGTAGATAGTTGGGTAACTGTTTCTATTTAAAACTCTATTGTTTCAGAGTTATTTTGCCAATATCATTATTAAGCATTAATGTAGGGTGACATGGTGACTCAGTGGTTAACACTGCTGCCTCATAGCACCAGGGACCCAGGTTCAATTCCTGCTTTGGGTAACTGTCTGTGTGGGTTTCCTCTGGGTGATCTGGTTTCTTCCCACAGTCCAAAGATGTGCAGGTCAGGTGAATTGGCCATGCTAAATTGCCCGTAGTGTTAGGTACATTAGTCAGGGGTAAGTATAGGGTAGGGGAATGGGTCTGGATGAGCTACTCTTCAGAGAGTCAGTGTGGACTTGTTAGGCCAAATGGCCTGTTTCTGTACTGTAGGGAATCTAATCTAAAAAAAAATGTAAAACTGGATAGTGCATTTGAAGAAATGACTGAAAGATATTTTGAAGAATGATTTGCAGTAGTACTTGTTTTCCAGCAGATGTTGCAGTCATGAACCCGAAACACAGACATCACTCAAAGAATTGCAACACATGACCTGCACTTCATTTTATTACTTTTCACTAAATGGATATTAGTTTTCATATATGATGTACAACACAATACCACTATGATTGAGAGCTCAGAGTGGGAGCACCAATCTTCTCAAATTAACTTCGGGAACCTTTCCATTTTTTGTATCTTAGTCGAAGTACTTAAAGTAATGAAGGTGGCAATGTTGACTCTGTGAGGCATTCACAATTGTGCAGCATCTTGGAGTCTGAGAAATGGATTTATGACTGAAGGGGAGTTGGTCACCTGTAAAACTATCATGCAAAGGCTCATGGCAAGAAGGAGAATTTGGAGGGCTTTGGGTTTGACTTATGGAATTCCTTAATGCATTGGCAAGGGAATGGAGAAACTTTAACCCCAAAATAGTGCATTAAATGAATAGACTTTGAAGAAAAAAAAAGTGAGAACAGCAGAATTTCTAACTCGATTTTCCTCCTTTTCGTTGTTGTTGAATCTGCTATGCAATTCCTACACAATGTGTTTTAGTTATTGCTACCACTCATCCTCCAGGGTGATCTAATTGAGATATAAATGTGACAAAAGTTCTTGATTGTGTTCCAGTTGATTGTTTGGTCAACCTACATAGGTCAGGTCACAGTTCATAGTTTAAGTTGTATGGCATCACAAGTGGGGATGTTTGTTCATTGCATAATGTTCAGCTCCATTTCTGACTCCTCAGATACTGAAGTTGTCTGTATCTATATGCAGCAAGACCCGGGCAACAGGTCTGATAAGGTTTTGTCTGATAAGTGTCAAATAATATTCATTCTGCAGAGGTTGCAGGCAATGACCATCTCCAACAAAAGATATCCTAACTATAGCTATTTGATACCATTTCTGGAACCCATTATCAATAGCCAATGGCTTACCATTGAACAGAAAATGAACTGGCGAATTCAAATAAATGGAGTCGACGAGAGCAGGTCATTGTCTAGGAATTCTGTGATGAGTAATTCATCTCCTATCTCTCAAGTGTCTGTCCATCGTCTACAAGTCAGAGTGTAATGAAATGGATAAGTGCAGGTCTGGCAACACTCAAAGAAACATGCATTGTCCAGGACAAGACAGCCCATTTCACTGAAATTCCATTAACATTCACTCCTTCCACAATTGACAAACTGGCTCTCATGTCAGAATCCAACTTGAAGGGACATAAGACTTAAATATGGGCAGATTCAGCGTTTTTTTTTGTCATCCAGCCTTTTAAAATATGTATTTTAAAAGAAAAATATTTACTGACTATTCTGTAATAATTTACATTGTTTGAGAAGCTGATAGGCTGGACAACAAACTTAGGCTTTACTCCAAATGAAATACATGAAATTAATTACTTCCAGCCTTTAACATATAAAATTTATTTAGGTCAGGCTTTAATCTTAAAATGCATAATTTTTCTCCAGAAATGCTAATCATTTACTCCATTTTGTGTCATGTTGCCTTGGCTTCAAATTGATTCTTTCTGTCTTTCTCCCAGTATCTTTTCCTCCTGGTGCTTATTCTCCATTTTTTTCTGAATCTTCATTCATTACACCTGTACCTGTCAATCTAATTCAGCTTCAGTTACTTCTGACTTGCACCTGTACATAATTTCTCTCCGAAGGAAAACTGTCAAACCTCTTGTGGTTGATATCAGAAACTGTCATTATCTGATCTCCATTACAAAACAACTTCAAGCATTTGTTTAATCCATTGCAAGAAACAATCCAGATCACACCTGTCAATAATACAGGCTTTGCAAATGTTGTAAGGGATCTCATAGCTGCCATTATATTTTATGTCTCTTCCTCCAGAATTTGTTTTATACTTGTAGGGGGAAATTGTATTGTCATGAAATAAATTCCTGAATATAAAAGCACTTCATTTCCACACAGAAATATGTCTTTTAAAGGAAAAATATTTACTGACTATTCTGTAATAATTTACATTGTTTGAAAAGCTGATAAGCTGGACCACAAACTTAGGCTTTACTGCAACTGGAATACATGAAATTAATAACTACATGTTAATTGATAGATTGCATTTTCATTGATGTTAGGTCATGTCAGATCATATAGACCTGGGACCTGTGTGAAGTTAGTTCCCATGAAGCCCTCAAATAAAAGAAAAATACTGCAGATACCGGAAATATGAAATAAAATCAAATGTGCTGGAGAAACTCAGCAGGTCTAGCAGTATTTGTGGAGAGAGAAACAATTATCATTTCAAATCCAGAACCCACTATCAACAGCCTGTGGCTTACCATTGAACACAAAATGAGCTGGAGAAGTCAAATAAATGTAATCTACAAGAGCAGGTCATTGTCTAGGAATTCTGTGGTGAATAATTCACCTCCTATCATCTACAAGTCAGAGTGTAACAAAATACTCCCTGATTGAATGGATAAGTGCAGGTCCGGCAACACTCAAAAAAATATGCATCATCCAGGGCCAAAACAGCCCACTATACTGAAATCCTATATGTTACCTTTAACATTCACACCTCTTCTTCAGTACTGCTCGTCAAGCCCTGCTCAGCCATACTTCTATACCAAGTGCAAATAGTTATTAGTATAGAGTAGAGAGCTCATCTGCTCTATGCTAGTATGGTGTCCAGTTCCCACCTATCCAAAGCCAAATATTCTTTATACAGTAATAAGTCTGGCCAAGATCCTGCAATAATTACAATAACGTATCTATCTTTTATGATTTCTGACCTTAAAACTCCATTGTTCATAGTTTTAGGTTGTGACATCACAAATGGTGATTAAAAACTAAAAGAACTGTGGATGCTGTAAATCAGAAACAAAAATAGAAGTTGCTGGAAAAGCTCAGCAAATCTGGCAGCATCTGTGAAGAGGAAGGATTTGAGGAAGGGTCACCGGCCCCAAAACATTAACTTTGATTTCTCTTCACAGATGCTGTCAGACTTTCTGAGTTTTTCCAGCAATTGCTGTATTTGTCACAAGTAGGAACGTTTGTTGATTAAATAATGTTTAGCACCTTTCATAATTTTCTATAGACATTTATGCAGATCAATAAGAAAATAATCTATAAATTTCCTTGGATGCTGAATCACTCTGTTAAATCTTGCTCTATTCATTCTCAGGTTAAAGTTATTGTTAAAAGCATGGAGAACATCCTCAACAATATCTGTCCATTTATAAAAATAAAATGGTGATTTATAACATTACCAATTACAGGGTTGATTGAAATACAATAGAATATTTATTTATTCAGTTTGTGATTTAGTATTTAAGTTTGGAGCAATTCTGTATTTTAAGAACTGTTTTCTCCAAGATGTCCCCTCTTGGGTTCTACTTGGCACATATTTGATCTTAAGTCATGCAGGTGGTATCCTTTCTCCTGCCATCTCAAAGCTGTTACAATCTCTTCCCTTTGAAGACATTTGTTTTGGTAAGTGGTAGTGCTGCTTCTTTCCCTTTCTTCAAGCTTATAAACTGCAACAGAAGATGCTGTTTCCTTGTTTTGAAGTTTAGAATTCTGTTAAATAATAAACTATGTTATCTAGTACTCATGGGAGTTTTCTTGTGTTTTGCAGTCAAAATCGAGGTTTCTCACCTTCTGCAGCCAAAATATTGTTCCAGTTTTCTCATGAGACAATGTGGACAATTTTTTGTCTTTTGTAACCTAATACAGAATGCATGCCTTTTCCCATGATTTCTCTAAATAAAGTAAGAGAAACAAATCTAGAAATTGTTGAAAAAAAAATAGCCCGCAAGATTGGAAGCCAGCAGAAACAAAATCAAATAAGGTCAAAAGATAGACTGTTACTATGCCTGATAACTTAATAAAGAAGGGTACTTGATATTAGGAAAGGCTAGAAGAAAAGGAAATTGTATTGAAGTAGCATTGTTAATAAAGGAATTGTGATTAGAGAGAGCAATTTGGATTGAAGGTTCAAGAAATACAATTGTTTTGAGTGGAACTAAGCAACAGTGGGGGCGACACATTTTGATGAGAGTTGTTCGTAGACCACTGAACAGCAGTGGTGATATAGGGCATTGTTCATATCTGCAAATTAGAGGTGCATGTAAGAAGGGCAACATCGTAAGCATGGGGGTCTTAATTTTACATATAAACTGGACAAATCTGATTAGCGCTAATACTGTCCAAATTCCTGGAATGTAGATGAAATGGTTCCTGGAACAGTATGTGAGGATCCAGCTAAACAACTGATGACTTTAGATCTAAAATAAAACCAGATGCAGATGCTGGAAATCTGAAAAAAAAAACAAAAAATGCTGTAAAAACTCAGCGGATCTGTAGAGGGAAAGCAGAGTCAACATTTTGAGTTCAGTAACACTTCATCAGAACCCAAAATGTTGAATCTGCTTTCTTGCCACAAATGTTGCCAGCCCTGTTGAGTTTCCCCAGCAATTTTTGATTTTGTTGTGACTTACATTAATATTGGGCAATGAAAAAGGCAAATTAATAATCTTGTTGGAGAAGAGCCTTTCTGGAAGAGTGACTATAATGTGGCAGAACTTTACCTTCTCTTGAAAATGATCTGGATGAATCCAAAGTTTGGTCTTAAATCTAAACAAAAGAATTATGAAGGCATAGGGGTAAATTGATGTGAAAAATTTGGAAATTATATTAAAATACATGGTCATGAAACTCAGTAGGTATGGCAGCATCTGTGGGGAGAAAGCACAGTCAATGTTTTGAGTCCAGCAACTCTTCATAAAAACTGATAGCAGCTTGGAAGAAGTGGTATTCATGCTGAAGGCAAGGTTGGCAGGGAAGAATGAGAGGTGAGTGCATAGGTGGAGACATATAAAAGAGATAGGCACACAGGGGATTTTGCTTGTTCCTGTTGCATGGAACTCATTTCTTCCTCATAGACTCAATGTTTTTCTCCCCTTGTCCAGTCCCTCCCCACTTACATCCATGATTCTTAGCTTACCTTGGTTTCAAAATTTCCAGCATGTGGCCACCAACTGCCTCCTCTTCAGCATGAACATGCAATCCCTCTAAACATCTGCCTCCCACCTGTCCCAAATCAGTATGGTCTTAGGGTTCTCTACTTTTTCTTAAAAAGAAGACCCATCCCCCACCACCATCCTCCATCTGGCCAAGCTCATCCTCACTTTGAACAACTTCTCCTTCAACTTGTTTCATTTTCTTCAGATCAAAAGTGTGCCCATGGGGACCCGCACAGGCCATAGTTATGCCTGTCTCTTTGTGTAGTATGTAGAACATTCCTTGTTCCAGTCCTACTCTCGTCCCTCTCTGCAATTCTTTTTCCAGTATATCGATGACATTTTCCATGCTGCTTCCTGCTCTCTCTGGAATTGGAAAAGTTTATCTTTTTAGCTTTGAATTTCCACTCTGTCCTTACCTTCACTTGATCCATCTTTGACTCCATCCTTCCCTCCCTTGACATCTCTGTTTCCATTTCTGTTGATAAGCTAGCGCCAATATCCACTGCAAACCCACCGATTCCCACAGTCACCTTGGCTATACATACTCACACCCTGTTTCATGTAAAGACTCCATCTCACTCTCCAGTTTCTCTGTTTTTGTTGCATCTGTTCTGATGATTTCACCTTCTGCAGGTGGGCCTCAGAAATGTCCACCTTTTTTTCTCAATTGAGGATTCCCTGCTACCATAGTTGACAGGCACTGAACCATGTCTGACCCATCTCCCACACGTCTACCCTTACCCTTTCCCTTCCCTCCTACAACAACCATAAGGTCCCCCGGTCCTCGCTTACCACCTCACCAGCCTCAGCATCTAAAGGTTCATAAGTCACCATTTCTGTCATCTCCTGTGAGATGCCACAACCAGACACATATTCCATTCTCCTCAATTGTCAGCATTCCCAGGGACTGTTTCCTTCGGGACACTCTGGTCCAATCCTCATCCTCCTTTTCCAACATCCCTCACACCTCCACAGTCCCTTCCCATACGATCGCAGAAGATGTAACACCTGCCCATTTATCTCTTCCCTCTTCACTATCCAAGGCCCCAGACACACATTACAGGTGATTCATTTGCTTTTCGCTCAGTCGAATCTACTGCATTTGCAATTCACATTATTGTCTCCTGTACATTAGGGAACTGAAACACAGACTGGGTGAACACCCATAATCTGTCCACAAAAATAACCCATGTTTCCAGTTGCCTACCACACCATTGTGTTCCCCAGCCAACATTTGTGTCACAGGCCTGTTGCAGTGTTCCAGCGAGCCTCAGTACAAGATCTAACAACAATGTCTCATTTTCCGCTTGGGGTCCCTGCAATCTCCTGGATTCCACATGGAGTTCAATAACTTTAGAGCCTAATTCTATCCATTATGTTTCTTACCCACACCACACCCAGTCCTGTTATGACATGGCCTTTGGCACAGCCAAACCATTTTCACCCTCTCTTAGTCCTACATGAAATGGACTGCTTTCATAACAGCCTATCCATTCTCTCCTACCCTCAGCTCTCATTATCACTTTTTCAGCTTCTCTTCTGTCCCAGCCTACTATCAATAATCCCCTCATCTGCTTTGCCCTTTCATATCTCTCTCTCTCTCTCCATCTATCACTCACCTCTTCCCCCAGCCCCCTCAACTTCGTCGTCAGCATAAATACAACTTTTTCCTAGGTGCTTTGAGTTTTTATGGAGATTCGCCGCAATCAAAATATTGCAACTTTCTTCATACAGATCCTGCCAGACATACTGAATGATCAAATCAATGTAAAGGCCGCTTCTTCTTTGGAAAAAGGACTCCAAACTTGTAAAGGTCATATTGTAGCACTGCCATTTTGTTTTGATTTGGTTATAAGATCATCTCGAATCTGTTTACAGATGGAGTTGTAAGGCAGCAGTCAGCAAACCTAACAGGTTATCTACATGTCACCAAGCAGCTACAGAAATTGTAGTAGCAATACAATTCAAAGTGGAAGATCCCAAGAAACAAAAGGGCTCCACCAATCTGTTCCGACTTCAAGGTCACAAGTGAACCAACCTTCTAGAAATTTAGCTACAGGAGATATCAACAATCAAAAGTTAGCAATGTCCCATTGTTTAAGAAGGGTAAATGGGTTAATTCTGGAACTTACAGGCCTCTGAGCCTCACACCAGTGGTAGGGAAATTACTGGAAAAGAGTCTCAGGGACAAGATCTATGTGCATTTAGAAACAAATGGACTTATTACCAATAGACAGCATGGTTTTGTACCGGGGAGGTCTTGCCTCACTAACTCGATCGAGTGTTTTGAGGAGATGACGAAGATGATTGATTAAGGAAGAGTGGTTGATGTCTACACAGACTTCAGTAAAGCCTTTGACAATGTCCCTCACGGCAGACTGGTACAGAATGTGAAGTCACATGGTATCGGGGTGAGCTGGCAAAATGGATATGGAACTGACTTAGTCATAGGAGACAGAGGGAAGTGGTGATGCTTTTCAGAATGAAGGGTTCTGACTATTGGTTTCAACAGGAATCAGTGCTGAGATCTTTGCAGTTCGTGATCTACATAAATGATTTGTAGGAGAATGTAGCTGGTCTAATTAGTAAACTTGTGGATGATACAAAGATTGGTGGAGGTGTGGATAATGAGGAGGGTTGGTAGAGGATACAACAGGATATAGAACAATTGGAGGCATGGGCAGAAAAGTGACAAATGGTGTTTATGTGGACAAATGTGAGGTGATGCATTTTGGAAGGTCAAGGACAGGTGAAAATTATATATTGACTGGCAGAACTCTTAGGAGCATTGACATGCAGGGGGATGTGGGCCCACAGATAACTGAAGGTGACAGAGCAGTTAGGTAAGATATTTAAAAAGGCCTATGGCATGCTTGCCTCTATTGGAAGGGGTATTGAAAATAAGGATAAACAAGTTATGCTGCAACTTTACAGAACTTTAGTTAGGTCACACTTGCAAAATTGCATATTATTCTGGTCGCCCCACAACCATAAGAATGTGGATGCTTTGGAGAGGGTATAAAAAAGGTTTACCAGGATGTTGCCTGGTATGGGGGATTTTAGCTATGAAGAAGGGGTTGGATAGACTGGGTTTGTTTTCACTGGAATGCAGCAGACTGAGGGGCAATCTGACAGAAGTTTATAAGCTTGTGAATGGCATGGATAGAGTGGAAAGTATGAAGCTTTTTCCCAGGTTGGAGGGGTCAATTACTAGGGGACACAGGTTCAAGGTGTGAGGGAGGATGTTTAAAAGAGATGTGTGAGGCAAGTTTATCACACAAAGGGTGGTGAGTGTCTGGAATATGCTGCTAGAGGAGGTGGTGGTAGCAATCACAATAGCACTATTCAAAAAGCACCTGGACGAATATGTGAATGGGAAGGGAATAGAAGGATACGGATTCTGAAAGTGAAGACAGTTTTAATATGAAGGGCAAAATGTGTCGACACAGGCTTGGAGGGCATGTTGTGTGTTGTCTTTGTTCTATCAACCTTCTTTGCAAGACCTTACTTTAAATTTAAAGCATAGAAAGCATCTGAGAAACTAGAGGTTTATCTCCTTGGGATCAGAGATAGTAAATCAGAGGCTTAGGGTAATTAGAAACTGTAACAGTACATTACCTTCACCTGTGTTTGGTTAATGTGTGTGTCAGAGTGTGTGAGATGTCGCATTTAATTCTGGGTAAACGTGGAAGAATAAATAATCTTTTTTTTACAGTACAGAAGCTGGCTGCTCAAATTATTTAATTGGGATGCATGCTCTGAGAGCAAGAAAACTCGCATCTGTTCATACACATAATTATTTTATGTGATGCGGTTGTCACTGGCAAAGATAGCCTTTGTTGCCCATCCCTAATTGTCCTTGAATGTAATAGCTTGCTAGACCATTCCCAGGGCAGTTAAGAGTCAACCACATTTCTGTGGCCCCGGTACAACATGTAGGCCAAGTAAGGATGGCAAATTTCCTTCCCTAAAGGACATTAGTGAATCAAATGAGCGTTTACAACATTTGATGATAATTTCATGGTCACCATTAATGAGACTAGCTTTATATTCCAAATTTTATTAGTTAAATTTAAATTCCACCTGCTACCATGTGGAATTTGAACCCATTTCGTTGGGTTATCAATTTAGTGATGTTACTCCTGTGTCACAATCTCCCCTGTGATACTGAACATGGACAGTAAGAAAACTCATAAATCTGGTCCCTTGTAATTATTTCTTCTTTAATACTTCTAGAAGTTTTCACCCTCTGTTTTTAACGTCTATTAACATATACGTATATTTTCACTTTCATTATCAATTTCCTTGTCATCCAAAGAACACAAAGAGAACAAAGAACGATACAGTACAGGAATAGGCCCTCAGCCCTCCAAGCCTGTGCTGCCATATTTTGAATTGCTGAATTCTGAAAATAACCCAATCTTCGGGCTTTTTGCTCTTTTTGGCAACTTTATAATTCTCATACTTTAATATTGTAGTACTTCCATCTTCTATTGTTAGCCAAATGATTGGACCATACTTTTTCTGTGGGATTTATTATCCCTCCAAGGAATGTATGTTCCTTACAAGTTATGAATTACTTCCTTAAATGTTCACTATTGCATATTTGCTATAATCTCTTGTTTTAATAATTTTTATTGAAAAAATTGTTCTTTACAAAATTATAAAATTACAGAAATATGAAAATATAACATTACAACAACAAAAACAAAGCAATAAACCAACTACTATGCTACTCTACAAAAGAACTCACAACTACTCTTATTATACATCAATAAATAAATAAGTAAATACATAATGCCGCTCAGCATAACAAGAACTCAGCTCTCAACCTTCGAGAGCATCAATTATTAAACCCATGTTTGCTCAAACTTCTTCTTGTCAGGACATTAAGCTTATTAAACCAAATCACCATGGCTAGACAAAAACCCTAATTAAAATGGCAGACAGATCTTCCCAATGCTTCCCAATAAATCAAAATGGGCTGCCATGTCTTATAAAATTGTCCATTTTCTGGTGCATTATGTTTCTAAGAAAGTTGAAAGGAATGTGTTCAATAATTAACTTATGCCACCCCAACAGACCCTGAGGATGGGGGTGGGGTGGTTCTAGAACACCCAGCACATCTTCCTCCCACAAAAAGTGAGGATGCTAAAAAGCTTTTTCCAATGTACATCTAAGGGAGGTAAACTTGGCAAACGCAGGAGAAGAGAAACCAGGTCCACCTTGAATTCGGTCCCCACGACCCTCACTATTACTCCTGGCACAGTGCTCCTGTAGGTACGGAGCCTGTGGCAGGAGCACAAACAATGAGTGAGGGGACCCGTATTTATTTTACATTTGGGGCACATTGAAGGCGCACCCTGCTTAAATTTTGCAAGACGATCTGGGGCCAGATGAACCCTATGAAGAATCTTAATTGCATGCGTTGTATTACATATCAAAATCTTCCTTGCATTCTCACAAATGTCCTCCTTCCAGAGTGATCTCCACCCCTAACTCTCTCTCCCAGACCTCCCATAATAGCTTGATGTCACGCGAGAAACTTCCCCTGAACAAATGATAGAGAGTACTCACTGAAAGAGTGCTCTGAGCCTGAAGCAGCCTCTTTTACATATCAGATCAATAACCCTCAGTCAGAAGCACCGTCTCTTTCAGATAAAATCTCTGATCTGAATAAAACGGAAGAGGTCCCTACTTGATAATCCATACTTATGAGTTATTTGATCAAATGACATTAACTTTTCATCTTCAAACAGATCACGCAAACAAGAGACTCCCCTGTCCGCTCAGGACTTAAACTCGGGATCCATTGTCCTTGGCTGGAAATCTGGCATACCAGCTGCGGGAGTATGGAAAGATGTTGTAGACATGTTACCCTACATCTACCTTATTGCCCTCCATGCTTTTACAGTATTAATAACTATTGGATTTGGCAATATTCCACAAATATCCTCATTTTGTCCAGAAACAACAAATTAATAAGAGGACACTTTGCCTGGGAGGCCTCAACATCCAACCATATCGACACCAAATCCTAACAGGGCTATCATCTCTTTTAATCTAATTTCATAATTTGTTTTAGCCAACTCACTCCTCATACATATGTAGTTTACTTTGTTTAGATTTAAGATCCTCGTTTCCATCTGAATTAAATAGCTTAAATTTTTCATGTCATCCTACATTTTACTGATGGTAATAAGCCTTATTACCATTGAGAGCTTCAGCATGGCATAGTAGCTGGGCTTCTGTTATTTTCTGCCACTTATTATTTGTTCATGGGCCCCAGACTCAAGGATGCCCGGTTATATGTCAATGTGGCTAATTTGAATATATTTGAATATAATTTGCAATATATTTTCATTTTATATGATTGCAAAAACACCTTTCCACACATGAATTAACCAGATACCAAAAGTGCACCTAGAGATGTGCTTTACATATGAATGCATTAGTGTTCAATTTGTATCATATACAATAATAGAACAAAAGTGAACAAAATTTGCCTTCAGCTGAGCTCTTGTGAGGGTGTTGCATTCTGCGACATGTGTTGATAGTCATTGGTAGGATGATACCATTATTTATTAAGGTACTGTTAGTCAGTCTTTTTAACAGTAACTTACAGGGCCATTCACTAAACAGTATATATGACAATATAATACAGTTAAATTTGATAAATTCTACCTCATAGCTCATCACTACAATGCTTACAACAGAAGTTATTTTATTAAGTTGCATGTTATAGCTTGAATACAATATTCATGATCTGCACTAGCAAGCAGAATTCTTAATGTGGTATCAATCAATTTGAATTATGACCTGTGTTGGGTTGATATATAAAAAAGACATGTTTGCATACAGAAAAAAACAAATGCAGATAAGTATTGTTTGGGCATAAGGCGATTACTCATCCTCTACCCAGAAAATGTATTTTAAAGAATGAAATTTTTAGCTATTGCTGATAAATTGCAATTGACCATTTTCATCCTCTAAACTTCACTTGATTAGTCGTACTGTATGTTTCCCATTTACATTGAACGTGAAACTAAATTTCTGAGTTCATAAACTTACAGTTCTTTTCTTTGATGAAACCAAAGATTTATAAAGTGAATGATATAAACATGGCAGGTAGCAGACCCCCATCATTATCCCCATCACTGATAACCAGTTGCTGCGTCCTGCACCAAGCAATGAATGATTTTGAAGAACAGCTCAATTTCATTAAAAGAACAACACTTATTGATTACACAATTGTAACGAAAGTTAGAAATTATTTATAATATTTCTTAAAGCTTCTCAAAATGTGAGCTGAGATCTGTTCTCTTTTGCGTTGTTTTTGTTTTCAGTCTGGAATTTTTGTGGAGATGGAGAGGGTCTTCGACTTGGACAAAATGGTACCAAAGCCTCAGGAACAAAAGTCCTCTCCCTGGTACCCAATGCCTCTCATTTTTGCTGAAGAGAAGTAGGAACAAGTACAGACTGTAGGTTGCATATTTGTGCTTGGCAGAGGCAGCTGATCATGGCTTAACATTGATGGGGCATTGCGCAAAATGGGGACTGAGGCAGTGAGTGGTAGGGGACTGTTTAATTATTTTCTTGTATTTTTCACGAGTGCTGGAACACTGAGGCAGGCCTTTCACACAACCTGGCCTGTACTTGTCGAGCCTGTGGCTGTCTCCACACTGTTTCGAGTTATCACCCATGCCCCCAGAAGTAAAATGAGAATGTCTGGGTCATTTACTCTCAAGTCGGGATGTGGAGTTGGCTTTTTCCCTGACGTGACGCTCCCAAAATGAGAGGGAAAATGTAGGTCATTGTTCCTCATTTTGCAATACACACGCAGACATAGACAAGTCAACAGCCCCACAATTATTCATTGCATGCACTACAACTGGAATTTGCTCCAAATCAGATTTAACACAGAAGAAGTAACCTCTACAGTAATGTAACAGGCAATTGCTAATAATGGATAATATTCCAATTCTTTTAAAGTATTTTACTGAGATACTGACCATCTACTTATTTCACAATTAATTTCTTGCCTAGTTTGCCATTCAAGGTTCATCTTGAAGCTAGCTATACTCTTTTGCACTTCATTTGTCAATTCATCTACTCATTTATTTAAGAGAAAATATGATGACTAAGTATCTCTGACATTCCTGGATGCTGTTCAGAATATACTGAAACAGAAAATTCGGTGCTAACTCAATGTTTAGGAAGACAACACTTAGAAACTGATCATTAGAATGTGTCAGTAATGCTATTTCATCATTTAGGTTTTTATTCTCGGACACTCATGAGGTGATCCCATTTTCATCCATAGAATTCTATAGAGACCTGAATGATATGGGCTATGGTGCAAAATAAGGCAGACTCATATGAAAAGTCCACTGAGGGTTATTTTGATACTCTACATCTTTTAACTAAGTTCCAGGCACTGAAACGAGATTTTCACTCACAGCAGCGAGTTTTCTTAATAACTGCACATTTTACGTCTATAATTTCAGGTTCCTATTGGTCAGAGCAAACTAGACATTGAGGATTCTTGATGTGGAAGTCAGAGCAGTTACCTGGTAACTTCAGCTCAACCCTGGCTGTGCGGGGACTTTGTGTACGTCACCACAAACAGCATCTGATGGCTGTGTGCACGGGTACCAGCCACACACACCCCTCGTCCATGGAACTTTGCATTCAATAATCCATAGAACTTTATAATCCACAGAATAATTGCCAATCCCTCAAGAATCCCATGATCTCCATAACCTCATGGATCCTCTCTGACCCATTTAACTTGCATTTCACGGGCATACTGGTAACCAGCACTGAGAGGACATTTCGCATGCAGAGTCAGGCATCCAACTCACGGATTGGAGCGGACTAATTCTAAGGACTGCTCATTTTCTCTCTTGATGCTCACGCACTCAGTGCCTACCTGCATGTTTGCAACATCCATGCCTTGTCTTGCAGTGCCATGCATTCTAGCACCTTGGTAAAAGTGAGGACTGCAGATGCTAGAAATCAGAGATAAAAAGTGTGGTGCTGGAAAAGCACAGCTGGTCAGGCAGCATCAGAGGAGCAGGAGAGCTAATGTTTCGAACATAAGCTCTTCATCTAGCACCTTGTCAGTTTAGCCAGAGCCTAAGGCTGTACTGAGGTGCTTTTTTGCACAGACATACAAACAGGTTACTTGTTAGGAGGGATCTGTCCTGTGGGAGATAACATCTTGCTGTATGGCACTTCAAAACACAATTTGTTTCACACCTACAACATTTACCAGCTGCGTGCACAGAAAAGACATTGCATAATCATTGAACCAAGTGACCATGTCAGAAAGTAAGTCCTCACTCCACTTAAGTGGAGGCTGTTTCTGTTGGGGGTCTCAGTATTATCCAAAACAAGTGTAGTCTTCACACAGTCAAGGGGTGAGCCATTGTCTGACTATAGGGCAAGTCTGACTACAGTCTGGTCAGTAGGCAGTGCTCAATCCTGTAGTCAGGGAGTCTAACAAACAGTCAGGGGAGTCACATGTCATTGGCATGAATATTACAAAGCCAGGGGTCAGGGGTCAGGTTAGTCATGTCCAGAGCCTGTACGTTGAAGTCAGTCTGAGGTCAGGGCGAATATAGTCCATGCATTGATATCTGGTGAGTTTATAAGGGGAGCTGTTGTCTAATGGATGTCAAGACGGAGGGGAGCCTACAGAAGCATGGAAGTGATGGAAAGGGGTTATTAGCAGTAACCACTAGAATGGTGATCTTCAACGGGAGACTGTTCAAGTCACAGTGGATATCAGGAAGGTAATAGAACATAGAACAGTACAGCACAGTACAAGCCCTTCGGCCCATGATGTTGTGCTGAGCATTTATCTTAATCTAAGATCAACCTAACCTACACGCCCCTTAATTTTTTGCCATCCATGTGCTTGCCGAGCAGTCGCTTAAATGTCCCTAATGCCTCTGACTTTCCTACCACTGCTGGCAGTGCATTCCACACACCCACCACTTTCTGCGTAAAGAACCTACGTCTGACATTTCCCCTATACCTTCCTCCAATCACCTTAAAAGTATGACCCCTCATGACAGCAATACCTGCCCTGGGAAAATGTCTCTAGCTATCTACTCTGTCTATGCCTCTCATTGTATTATATACCTCTATCAAGTTATCTCTCTTCTTTCTTCTCTATAATGTGAAAAATCATAGCTCACTCGACTTCTCTTCATAAGACAAGCCCTCCAATCCAGGCAGCATCCTGGTAAATCTCCTCTGCACCCCCTCTAAAGCATCTACATTTTTCCTATAATGTGGCAGCCAGAACTGGGCACAATATTCCAGGTGTTGTCTAACCAGGATTTTATAGAGCTGCAGCAAAACCTCACGGCTCTCAAACTCAATCCCCACGTTAATGAAAGTCAACACACCATACGTCTTCTTAACAACCGTATCAACTTGGGTGGCAACTTTGAGAGATTTATGTACATGGACCCCAGGATCCCTCTGTTCCTCCACACTGCCAAGAAGCCTGTCTTTAACCCCGTATTCAACATTCAAATTCGACCTTCTAAAATGAACCATTTGGCATTTGTCCAAGTTGAACTCCATCTGGCACTTCTCAGCCCAGCTCTGCATCCTGTCAATGTCTTGTTCTAGCCTGCAACAGCCCTCAACACTACGTACAACACCAGTGACCTTTATGTCATCAGCAAACTTACTAACCCACCCTTCCCCTTTTTCATCCAAGTCATTTATAAAAACTACAAAGAGCAGAGGCCCAAGAACAGATCCCAGCGGGAAACCACTGGTCATTGACCTCCAAGCGGAATACCTTCCATCCACTCCCACTCACTGTCTTCTTTCGGTTAGCCATTTCTATATCCAGATAGCCAAATTTTCCTGTATCCCTTCCCTCCTAACTTTCTAAATGAGCATACCGTGGGGAGCCTTATCATATGCCTTATTGAAATCCAATTACACCATATCCCACAGCTTGACCTTCATCAACTTGTTTCGTGACACCCTCAAGTTACTCAATAAGGCTTGTGAGGCATGGCCTGCCCCTCACAAAGCCATGCTGACTATCTTTATTCAAACTATAATTTTCTAAATAGTCATAAATCTTATCTCTCAGAATCGTTTCCAGTGTATTGCTTACTACAGACTTAAGATTGACTGGTCTGTAATTCCCAGGGATTTCCCTATTCCCTTTCTTGAATAGAAGAACAACATGCACCTCTCTCCAATCATCCAGTACTACCCCTGTGGAAAGTGAGGATGCAAAGATCATCGCCAGAGGTGCAGCAATCTCATTCCTCGTTTCCCCTAGTAACCTTGGATATATCTGGTCTGAACCTGGGAACTCATCTCTCTTGATTCTTCCCAGAATTTCCTGCACATCCACTTTCTTAATATCAATCTGTTCAAGCCTATTAACCTGGTCCACAATGTTCTTACTATTAACAAGGGCCCTCTCTCTAGTGAATACTAAAGCAAAAAACTCACTTACGGCCTCTCCTACCTCTTTAGACTCCCGGCCAAGTTCCCTCCACTATCCCTGATCGGCCTTACCCTCTCTCTGATCATTCTCTTATTCCTCACATATGTGTAGAAGGCCTTCTAATCCTTCCCGCCAAGGCTTTTTCGTGCCCCCTCCCAGCTCTCCTCAGTCCATTTTTGATTTCTTTCCTAGCTATCCTGTAATCCCCTAAAGCTGTGCTGTATCCTTGCATCATCAACCATAAGTAAACTTCCTTCTTCCTTTAGACGAGAAGCTCCTCTTATCTTGTCATCCAAGGCTCCTTCACCTTACCGTTCCTTGGCTGTCTCAGTGGGACAAAGTTATCGAACACTTGCAACAAGTGCTCCTTAAGTAGCCTGCTGGGGTTTGAGGGGCAAGCAGGAAGGTTCTACCTGGTAGGGTTCTAAATAAGAGGAGATGTGAATAAATGGGCTGTCAGGGCAGTTGAAAATAAAACAGGACATGGAGGACATGAGCTGGGTATAGCAGATAGTCATGTAACAGGGATGTTAAATTGTGTTTGTCATTATGCCAGCATTTGGTTTACAACCTCTATTTGCTTTGCTTCTTTATTTTCACTGTAAGTAAAAGATCACTTTTGGAATTGTCTGATTGCTTTTCTGTATGTGATGTTTCTCTACTGGACAGTGACAAGATACAGGTCAACAGTGGTCATTGGGCAACAGATTGGAGATAGTGTTAAAGAAAGTGTTTAGCTGGGTTGCATCTAAGAACAGGTAAACTGTGTGGCCTGGTGGTCAAATAACAACTAGGGTGAGAGAATGGGATTAAATGTATGAAGGCATGTCAGTCATGCCACTTATGCACCGTTGTAGCTTTGTGGCTGCTGTGCTATTAAGTTACCGATGAAAGGTAAAGCCAGATTGTCAATGCTTGTCAAAGTGCACAGTTAACTTTTTAATGATGGCCTGGACTCCAGATTCCTGGAAATCCAGTCAGCTGGTGTTAGAATTTAACTCAGGCTCCCAACTACAATTTTCAAACCTGATATAAATATAATGAAATATCCACCTTTATGGAACATCTCCGGGACACCCACACCAATCAACCCCACCACCCCGTGGCGCAACATTTCAAATCCCTCTCCCACTCTGCTGAGGACATGCAGGTCCTGGGCCTCCTTCACCACCAGTCCCTCACCACCTGAAGCCTTGAAGAAGAACACTTCATCTTCCACCTCGGGACACTTCAACCCCAGGGCATCAATGTGGACTTCACCAGTTTCCTCATTTCCCCTCCTCCCATCTTACCCCAATTCCAACCTTCCAGCTCAGTACCATCCTCATGACCTGTCCTACCTGCCAATCTCCCTTCCCACTTATCCGTTCCACCCTCCTCTCTGACCTATCCCCTCTATCCCCACCCCCATTCACTTTTTGCACTCTTAGCTACCTTCTCCCCAGCCCCACCTCCCCCCCCACTTATCTCTCCACCCTGGAGGCTCCCTGCCTCCATTCCTGATGAAGGGCTTTTGCCCGAAACATCGATTTTCCTGCTCCTCGGATGCTGCCTGAACTGTTGTGCTTTTCCAGCACCACTCTAATCTAAAATCTGGTTTCCAGCATCTGCAGTTCTCACTTCTGCCTAAAGTGTCCACCTGTCCAATACAGGTCACAAAATGTCACTCAACCTTGGGCTGGGTTGGAGCTTTACCATTTTTACTTCTTAACCAATCCCCATCCTTATATGTTCTCTCTCAGGGCTGTTGATATCTAGAGGGACATGCCAGATGGAATTCTACAGTGGTCTGAGTGATGTGGGCTATGCAAGATGTCTGGCAGAATCAGACAAAAAGTCAAACAAGGCCCCATCTCCACATTAAGATCATCTCAATCCATCTTTCATTGTTTCCACAAGTGGTGTGGTGATATTCTCATTAGACAGTGGCAAGGTACCAATTGATGGGGATTAATGCTTGTTAAATGTCTTTTCAATGTCATAACTTGCCTTATTAATATTCAGCCTCCCAATATGTACCTGGTAGATTCAGCTCACTACTTTCTCGAAATGACCTCCATGTTGCGTGCAACCCAAAGGCATGAGCACCAGGTATCACAAGCATTCATCCCATTTCCAGTCACATTGGCATCAGGCAGCCCATCACGATTACCTGAGCATTTCTCCAGTGCATTGGCAATGAGCCCTGGAATCACAGATTGCATTGCAGGGCATACAAAAACTCGCATTGAAAGGCTGTGGCAGGGACTGTGCAAGGGACAGGGACTCAGCTTGCAGACTGGAATAGGGTGGATCTCAAAGCTGCTCACTTGCTCTCTTTCTCTTTGCTCATTTCAAGTCTCTCTGCTTTCCCATAGCATCTCTGCCTTGCCTTGTCTCAGCATACCTTCTCATGTCAATTAGTACAGTCACAAATATCGGCAGTTTGCCTTGCTGCTAAGCTGTCCTCAGTCTGGGGGATCCACATCTTCTTGTTACGTAAATCTCTTATGCCTACCATGTTGCCAGCAACTTATGTGGCAAACACACTACATGTGGAGGAAGCAAGCAATCATGTCTCCACATAATAAGGTAAGAGTCCTCAATGCAGTCCAGGAAGGCACCTGTCAGTTTGGGGGTTTCTGCACAGTAAGTCAAGGGCAGACTCTGATACCAGTTGAGGGGATTGGTCAAGTCAGGTGTCCAACTAGGCTGTTGTTGTTCAGGGGTTCCGAGCTTCTGTAGCCCAGGTCAATGTTTTGGGCAGAGGTAAATCTTGGGGATAGAGCTAACGCAATCGGGATGATGTATGTGCACAAGTCAGATGTCCATCATTCCCAGAGCTGTCCAGTCATGTCTGTCAAAGGGGTGGGCCATGGTTCGTCTGTCAGGTCCGTCCCCGAAACTAAAGTAGAAATGAGCAACCAATGAAATTGTCGCTGCAAGAATGAGCCTGAGCAGATTAGTGTGCGTCACTGAGGGCTGCAGGGACTGGGCAAGGGGCAAGGACAAGTTGTGAAGGAGGGAACCAAGATTTGCAACGAGCAGATGCTGTAAAGCATGGATGACAGGGGGTAATGTGGGAGGAAGAATTGTTCAAGGTCAGGGACACTCAGGCCTCAAGAAAGGAAATATACGATGATACCAGGCATGGTCACCTCATACTCCAGGGTCTGGACGGGAAGGGTAGGCATGTGATGATTGGATGAGGACTTGATACCTGTGGGATTAATGGTTTGGGCTACGAGGAAGGGAATGTGGATATATGGGGCCTCACCAACATGGACAGGCTGAGGCTAGAAGCTGCTGGAGGATGGGCACTCACTGTTGCCTTCCATTGTTCTGGAAGTGCTCAATCGAAAGAAAGTGGCTGTGAGCACTCGGCATAGTGGGATGTGGGCAGCAGGAGTAGGGCTGAAGTGGATAGGTGACTTGACGTGTGAGGGAGCTAAACGGGCTGTTAAAGGGAAAGAACATTGGTCACAGGTCAATGCAATATGCAGCGCACAGGCTGCCCTGTCCCCGGTGTTCCAACAATATTGACCCACTCTGTATGTTGCATCTCCCTGCAACGTAACTGCATCTCGCAGGAGAGCCAAACCTTAGGAATGATCAGTGAGGAGGGACAAAGGGGTCACTAAGACTCAATGCACTTTGTGGGGGGGGGGCGTGTGGCAGTGCTAGAAATAAGTGAGATTATAATAGGTGGCATGGCTGGTAGTGATGATGCATGTCGTGAAAAGGATTAAGGAGGCAGCAGACAGAGCATGCAGGGTTAGCACTGGGGGAAGATGAGGTGTAATGACAACAAGTGAGGGAAGGTGCTGCAGTAATAATGGCAGAATATGAGCCATGGTGGGATATATGTAGATTGGCAGAGACGGAGGGTGTATGAGGTGGTTGAGAGAAGAGTGTGGCACTTACCCTGGTGGAGCAGAGGCGGTCGTGAACCTTATTTCCATATTGCTTCGCAGCTTGGAGACAGCACTGACCAGATGTTGACCTCACACCAGGCTGGCAGGATCCGAAGGCCTGCCCTCCTCTGCTGGTCCTCCAGGAAGAGAACATCTCTCTTCTAGATCATCTTGCCCATGAGGACAACCAGGTCCCTGTTGGAGAGTCACAATGCCATCTTCCCCTTCTGTGTCATGTTCAGTCTCTGACCTTGACCAATTAGGGCAATTTTGAAATCCCAGACCTTGTCCAGGTACTCAACAGGCGTGTAAAAATGGTGCTGGTGTGAGGGATGCTGGTGTTTCAGCAGAGATCCTCAAGTTGCTGTGGGAACAGTGCGTAGTAATGTGAGATGGAAATCAGATGTGAGAAATGCTGTACAGATGAAATATTTAAGTAATGAGGTGGTTTGATAAAGTAGGGGAAGAAAACTCATTAGGTCTCACCATGAAAAACTCTCTAAAAAACTTGAGATAACTTGGAATTAGGCAAAAATTGTAAGATTCACCTCATTGTCTTTATCGTATTGTATAAATAACTCAGCAATTATGATTCATGGTGTGAAAGATTGAAAATATATTTGCATTGAAGTGATTTGCACTTTTAACCTTTTAAAAATCATTTTGCTGTGAGGAAAGGTCTAATGATAAATGTAACTTGATCTTTATAGGAAATGGATGATTACTAGTTTTGATCATTGAATTCACTTTCTTCAACAATTGACTATAAGGGCAATGGCCCTCAATGGACAATACACAATTTTTGCAATGCTGTAGTTTATTAAAATGAATAGAGGAATAATCTAACTTGCCTTCCTATTACAGTTGACTGAAAAATGTACTGCACAAAATGTATCCCAATGAATATATAGTATGCCATTAATGAGATACTAATCTTGTAACATGACATAATTGCAGCCAACTTTGTTTCTACATTCTTAACATTTATTTAGAATTTCAAGTTCAAATTAATCCTAGTTAAAAAGTAAATAAATCTGGCATATAAACTGTGCAAATATTTGGAGCAATACATAGAGATGTAGGAAGATCTGTGGCACAGCAGGAATCCATTTGGCTCATTGTGTCTCTTTGCTGTGCCAAACAAAATCTGTCTAGTTTAATCCCATCTCCCAAAATTGGTCTGTAGCCCTTTATTTTAAGATACACCAAAGCACAGCCAAGTGTTTTTTTTTAATGTGATGAATGTTTTTGCCCCTAATATTCAAGCAGTGAGTTTCAGAGTGTTACCATTTAATGTTTCTACCAAAGCATTACTTCAAAGCATTGCTGAGAAAAGGAACATTTTGTTGAAACTTTTCATCTTGCACTCCTTAGGACTTCCACAAGAATACCAATGTATAGCTGAACAACTTTTTACAGTGAAGGAGCTGAGAGTGCATGTTGGTTGGCAAATGGAAAATGATTGTTATAGGCATTGCCTTGAAGAATGCACCAGTTAGATGATGACTGACAGTTAATTATCAAGCTTTGTTTAACTTGAACCAGGAAGTCAAAGCATTGCCCTGTGGAATGAATGAGATAATGGCTGTCACCCATTTTCTTAAGTTTAAACAAACATAGTGTGTGGATATGTTATTTCTGTCTGCAAAGATCCGTGTTAGAACACATGTAGCTTCCAAAGTGCATCAGTGCATTACACAATAAGTCTGACTGACTATGTTATCTTTGGAACATAGGAACAGGAGTAGACCATTCAGCTGCATGAGTCTTTTCTCTAATATTTATTGTATGTGAAATTCTTAGCACACTCAGGATTATTTTCCAATCATAGAGTCACATCTAATGTTGGACACTGTTTTGAATATTGAAAGCCCAGGTTGGTTGGGCACAGGCAGTACCTTATGATATTTCTTCTAAAGGAGATATGTCATCATCTAAGAATAGATTTCTAATGGAAATATATCTTGAGAGTTGGAAAGCTTTTGAATAGAGTTTAATGTAAAGTGTTGACTTCTTTGTGAATATAAACAGCAATGTTTGTGTTGTTCAAGGATTGTTTCTGGTTTTGAGCTTCTTTTGAAAATGTCCCACCTTCTTGCAAAAGTAATGTTCGTATGATCAAGCTGGATATTGCAATTGTTCTGATATTTTTGTTACTCCACAGCTTGGACAGTGAATTCTTATATCAAAGGATCTGAACAATCTTTGCATTGGTTTGTCATATGGTTATCTAGAGTGTTTTTATGTTATAAAGTTGATAGATTCCGATGAAATTCTGGAGTAAATTTGTCCTTTTTTTTCCAAAGTTTTGTGTGTTTTTGTTCGTACTACAGTTTTTAACATAATCTGGAAAGCCTTTTGCAGTGTCAGATCTTCCTTTGATTCTCCAAGATCTAGAAGTAATGAATAGATATTCCAACAACAATTCTGTCTCTAATTATTTTGGGTTGTTTGCTCTATTTTGACATGATTCAGACAGTCTACATAAATCATTGATGAAGTTGCCAATAGGATTTCCTGGAAACTGTATTTGTTTATTGAATTATGCTCTTTTCATCATACAATTGGTTTTTACAATAAAATAGTTGTCAGAAGTATTCAAGATATCATCGAAGGTTTTAGCATCCCCTTTAAATTTTTGTCTCTAAATATCATATTCTACTAAAGTCCTCCAGAAGAAAGGAGTGTGTTAACTCGACCTGCTTATAATTTAGTATGTAGATCTGAAGCAACACTGAATCTCATGAACTGCTCTTCCAAGCTGACCAAATTCATTTTCTGTCTGAGTATCTAAAATGTTGAATCTGTCTAGAAGTTGAATAACATTTTTCCATTTCTTTGTTTAAATTAAATTGCTCACTTTAAGTTTTGATACTTTTAACAAATTAGTTGAATTCTGCTGTTTCTTTAGCTTTTCTTCTTCAAGTTTGAATTATGTTTTCAATTCAATTGCAATGAAGGCTGTCAGAGAATTTCCATCTTCAAGAAATTCTGGAGTGATAATTAAATTTTAATTATTACGAAAAACGTTAATGTCTTCTGATAAAACTTTAAATTGTAATTGGTTGTTGCAATCTGTTGTTTTAAAGCTTCCTTTTTCAAATCTTACTTGAAACTATTTTTCTCTGTTTGCAGTTGTCATTTACAGAGCCTAGCAGCTCTGAGCCTTCTGTGAAATGAGAATCTGTTCTTTTCGTCACGTTCTCAACATAGGAGTCAAGGAATCAGCCACAGGTGTAATTTCGGTCGCTGTGGCTCTCTTGCTAAGAAGGCAAAAGCAGATGCAGGTTGATCAGGTTTGACAGTAAGTGCAAGAATAGGAGTAGGCCCCATAGAAGCAAAGGGGCACCCAATCCAGGCACAGGTTGCAGCTGGTAGGCACCTCAAAACTCATTAGGCCCACAGAGCACCAGAGTGTTTTTCCATCAAATCCCATTTCTTGGGATGAGGGAGGAGCAGTGTCAACAGAGTCTTCATATGTCTCATGGCACTCTGGATGCTGAAGCAGGACCTGAGGGCTGTAAGAGTCCTCCTAGTAGTTGAGAACGCAACAGCTGCTTTGAACCTCTCTGGGACCTGTCCTCTCCAGGGAGTGATGGGTGACTGTGTGGGATCTCACTATAGTGCTTCCCACACTGAATCATGTTACCTTTGCACAACCCTCTGGCTGATGCAGAACACTGATATAATACTGCCCATGCTTTGACTAAGGCTGTGATAGAGTAGTGAATAGGCTGCTGAAGATCTGGTTTCATACTTGGATTGGTCTGCGGGGTCCTCCAATCTATTCAGGACTGTGTCTGCCATCTCATCCTACCATGCTGTACACTGCACAGTTGAAGCAGGCAACGAGACAATGTGCTGGATACTGAGGAATTAGGAGAACAGGAGTAGTTTTCCTTGGTGCAGAATGAGAACCTTGAGCTAGAGGAAGCGCTCCATGTGTGTGACAGAGCCTGACTGCATCAGGTGCTCCACAGCCAACAAGACCTGACTAGCACGTGTCCAGTAGTTGAGAGCTGAGTGCAGCAGACTATTGCCAAATGTAAAGTAAAACATAACACTGGTCATCATCACAGCATTTGGTTTGCATTATTGGGGCAAATTATGTCCTCTACACATTATGTTTATCTTCATGTTTGCTGAATTACATAAAAGCTTTGGAATTGTCCAAATACTTGCTGGTCTGTGACAGGCCTTCAATGGACAATGATAGTGGGCACTGGGGACAGAGGAGTGGTGACTTAGAGAGTATGGTAGGATGGGATGTGGTTGGGTACAGCTGTGGCCTGGTAGATAAACAGTGACTGAGCAAGAAAGTGGAGCTATATATGCCAGGATGTGTCAGCCATGCCAGCCAAATCATGAGCATAGTGTCATAGAGATGTACAGCACGAAACAGACCCTTCAGTCCAACTCATCCATGCTGGCCCATATCCCTCTAAACCCCTCCTATTCATATACCCATTCAGACGCCTTTTAAATGTTTTAATTGAAAAGGTTGCATGAAAAAGTTGCCCTTTAGGTCCCTTTTAAATCTTTCCCTTCTCACTCTAAACTTCTGCCCTCTAGTTCTGGACTTCCCCAATCCAGGGAAAAGACCTGTCTGTGGAGTTATTGAACCATTATATTGCTAGTAATGGGCAATCCACAATGTCAATGTTCAGTGGGGTGCTTAGCATGGTGCTTGGCTGGGGCTTAAAGATGAAGATGCTGATCTATTTGGGATATACCATCAGTGGTGAGTTCTTCTGACTACAGTGAGATGATAGAATTGGACTACCATTAGACAAAAGGATAGATAGTGGTAGTCAATGAGGTGAGATTGGAACAATGTAGTTAAAAATGTTGCTAGGCCTCACAGAAATAAAAGCTTTGTGAAATTCAACAAAATTGACATTTAGATGAAATATTACAAGTTTCAGTCCATAGCTAATGAACCTATGAGGGAGACAAGGATGTTAGGTCTTAGTTTCATAAGGTCAAAGCCATTTCCATGTGACATCATCATGTTATGTGATGTATGATCAATTCCTCAGCATTAACCCTTTCAGAACAAAACAGATAGATATAGGACAGATGTCAGAGGTAGTTTCTTTACTCAGAGAGTAGTAAGGGTTATTCCTGATGAAGGGCTTTTGCCCGAAACGTCGATTTTGCTGCTCATCGGATGCTGCCTGAATTGCTGTGCTCTTCCAGCACCACTGATCCAGAATATGGAATGCTTTGCCTGCAACGGTAGTAGATTCGCCAACTTTAAATGTATTTACAAGCATATGGACGTACATAGAATAGTGTAGTTTAGATGGGTTTCAGATTGGTATGACAGGTCAGTGCAACATCGAGGGCCGAAGGGCCTGTACTACGCTGTAATGTTCTATGTTCTAAAACATCCTTAAACAATATTTTCCCCACCAAGCTTTTCCTATTACAACATTATGTATTTGTGCATATAATTACATTTACCCCATTCCCCTCCATCATGTCCCTGACTTCACAGTGAACTTGTGTTGAAGCATGTAGATTATTTGCTTCAACTTATTCTTGTTGAATGTTTTTAGTTTACCCACAATGATAGCTTTATTGGTAAAACCAATATTGTCACTTCCTTAATTACAGTACAAGACTGCTTCTTGCTTCAGATGATTTCTGTTACTGGTATTCATGATACTTTCTGGGAAGATACAGGAATAAAATGTTCTGCTTAAACTTGCATCTTCTCCATATCTTTATTTGCTTGAGAATGCCATTGCTGACTGTTCACTATGCTGTATTGCAGTCTGAATTACATCAGTTGCTCATCAATAATCTCAAATGGGATATATTGCTCATTTACTAACTCATTATTTATATTTTCTTATAAACCATAAGACCATAAGACATAGGAGTGGAAATAAGGCCATTCGGCCCATCGAGTCCACTCCGCCATTCAATCATGGCTGATGGGCATTTCAACTCCACTTACCCGCATTCTCCCCGTAGCCCTTAATTCCTTGTGACATCAAAAATTTATCAATTTCTGCCTTGAAGACATTTAGCGCCCCAGCCTCCACTGCACTCTGTGGCAACGGATTCCACAGGCCCGCCACTCTCTGGCTGAAGAAATGTCTCCGCATTTCTGTTCTGAATTTACCCCCTCTAATTCTAAGGCTGTGTCCACGGGTCCTAGTCTCCTCGCCTAACGGAAACAATTTCCTAGCGTCCACCCTCTCCAAGCCATGTAAACTGTCCTTATTCTTATTCTTACAGTCCTTATTCTTACAGTCCTTATTCTGACAGTCTGAATTCTCTTCAGTGTTGATAGGTGTGGAAAACATTTCTGCTAATTCTGCGTCATTGCAGGTTACCATCTTGCTGACAGTATAGTACAAATAACATCATAATATAATTAATCTCAACACATTCTGTTTTCTGATTGGGCACCATCACAAATCTATGAAGCCTTCTGAAATCTTTCCCTGAGGCAGAAGTGCTGACCACTGCCAGCAGACATGCCACTGGCTCCACTGATTCTAAACCCCAGTTTGACAGCACTTCAGGCACTGCAATCTAGGGACAAACACAGAAATTGTTGGAGAAACCCAGCAGGGCTGGCAGTATTGCTGGAGAGAAAGCAGAGTTAACATTTCAAGTCTGGTAGAACTCTTCTTGAAGAGTCGTGGGTTTAGAAGATGCTCAGGAGTGGACCAAACTTGAAACATTAACTCTTTCTTTCTTCACAAATGCTGACAGACGTGTTAGGTTTCTCCAGCATCCTCCGTGTTTATTTTTAACAGTAATCATCCAGGCTTCACCATTTGTTCCTTACTCAGTCCTGCTCTCTGTAGTTGGAAAAAAATGCTTCTGGCCTTTGCCTCTATTTAATTAATGGAACTCTCATTTTCTGCAACCTCAATGATCTCCTACCCTTCTATTAGAATTTGTCTTCAGGCACCTCATTTGTCCCTTTCTTACTTTAATTCTGACTTTCTGATGATTAAGGACTTTGTTTTAAATTGTTTCTGTGGCTCTTGATTTCCCTTACCTTAGCTCTTCCTCATAGAGCCAGCTGTCTATGGTGGCATTACTCTATCTGAGCTATAAGTACTTTCCTTACACCAAGTTTTTCCAGCCTGGAACTGTGCTGTTCGGTTTTTGAAGTTTCCCTTGTCTACCAGGGATTTCAAATATACTGACAGAGCCTCTGATACCCATTCACTGTCTGGCTGAACATTGACTCAAGAGAACACATCATTCTCACCAGATGGAATCTGTTACTATATTGCTATGACAGGTGTTCCCTATCCAAAAGGTTTTTAGCTCACACTCACTGTTAAGTGTCTCTTACCAGGTCTGAAGTGGTTTTTGCCATAGACTGTAAATTCTATCTTGTGGAATCTTCCAAGAGATTTTCTTCTCCAGGGTTCTTACTGTTTATCTCTTACAGCTGCTGGCTGTCTGCTCAAGCAGCCTTCCTCGAGCTGTTTGTGTACAGCTGCCTGTGTTTTGTTTGTTGGAGCTAAATGTTATCAATATGCTGTAAGTTGAATCCTCACCACAGTTTGCCATCCTGCAAGATCGATCTGACTGATTTGTTGCCATCCTGCACTTTCCTGTTCAGAACTACAGGGCCTGTTTGGTCTAGTGAAACAGAGAAAAACTACTTGCTAGCCTGACGAGAAGAGGCATTTTGCATTATAACAACTAAATGCAAATTAGGGTGGTATGATAGACATTGTCATGAAACTGTGAGGGAGACATTGATGTTAGATCTTACTCCCCCAGTTCTGAGTCTATCTGATGTCATAGTGTGTATGCATAAATCCACTCTTCAACATTATTTTTTTCAGTGCATTCTTCTTTAAATAACATACCAGGTTTTAAACTACTAATTGTACTTGTAGCAAGTATACATAAAATGAGCAATCAATGTGTTGCCTTGAGCAGTGCAAGGTGAAGCCTTTATGCATAGTGCAGATATCAAATGACACTAAAAAATGTAAGGTTCTACAGAATGGCGTATGCTCTTCCAGCTGCATCGTGGTCAAACTGAATTGCAACTACTCTTGATAACATCCCATTTGAATTTCTTAGTATCCTGTAGTTTCCTTAATCCCATTTTGGTAGCCCATTTTTGGATTACCAATACTGTCTATCATTATGGTTACATGGTGGAATAGATTATTTTCTCTTCTTATTTGGATTTCAAACAATTTAGGAACAGAACTTTTCTTCCTTCAATGACATCCATAGTCCATTGAGGAGCTCATGTACACTCTCCGATAGTTGTACTTGCTCTCAATGCCTTGTGTGGCTACTGTTGCTGCTCTCCCCAGCTCCCACCAAACCCACGAGCCACCCTCACTCAATCCCTATTTGTCAGTGATGTCTTTTTCAGTGATTCAGCCACCATCTGCATCATTCCAAATATATAGCCTTGCTTTAATGTTTGTCATCTTATTCAATTTTTGTTTCCTTTCTAATATTTAAAGCAACACTTGTATTTCTCAAATTATGATTTCCCTTGCACCTCAAGTGTATTCATGTGATTATGTGCTTATTCTCATTTATTTTTATTCCTGTTGAAAAAAATAAACTGTGAAATATCAAAAGGCACATTCACTTTGCATCTTAATCAAAACCAGAAACATTCTGTGCCAGTCAGTGTTAAGCGACACAAATCGTGGTCTTATACATGCGTGTGTATATACACGCACACAGAATTTAATTATTTAGCCACTTAATAGCAATTTTCCCACTGCCATCTAATAAAATTAGTATGAATGAATTTATTGTAATGCAGCAAGCAAAAAACAAATTGAAACACATTATATAGTTCCTTATTATTTTAATATTTAGCCTCATAGATGCTGATCCTATATATATAAAACCTATATAGCATGTCATATATTGTGAATGTAACCTCACTACATGTAGTTCAAAATCAGGGAGACACAATCAGATGGTGATATGATTTGGAACATGATACTAAGCAGCTGTTAGTGCTATTTAATTGGCTTCATTTCAATTGATTTGTGTTAGAAATTTTGTTGACAAAACATGAAAACTAACACATGGGGATTTTACTACACTCTGTTCCTTTTGTACAAAACTGCACAGTTCAGCCACTTACATATTTTTAAATGTGTCATTAGCACAAATACCTATCAATGGATGATACCTGCTTACAATTCCTCTATTATGGAATTAGTTTTAACAAAGTGGACAGCAATTCATTTCCTCTTGTTCCTTAGCAGCTGACAGAACACATTCTTTTTATTACAACGACATTGACTAACTCATTTTCTGCTGGTCCTCTGCATTTTTATCACAGATTTAAATTTAGTTATAGCCAATTTTGGTTTAATGACTTGCTTTACCAGGCTTTTATAATCCAGAGCCTGTGCTCTCATCAGGGAGTTTATAAAACAGCAGGTTGTTTTTTATACGCAGTCTCCAGACAGTCCACATTCCCTGGTAAAGCCGGGATATGGCTTTTGAGCAGAGCATTTTCAACTTCTTACCAATCACATCTGTTTCATACTTCACTTATTTGTAATTTAAGTCCCTGAATTGAATCTTTCATTTTCAACAGCTGGGCTCACAAATGCAGTCTGCTTAAGAATAGAGATTTCATATCTACAGTCAACTCTCGGCTCAGCATCAACAATACAGCCATTCCTTCGCTTGAGGCAACCAGAGATAACTACCTCTGAGCCGTGGATTTATACCATGTGTTACTTGGTTGAATAGGCTGATTCAGTTCAATATCCTTAAATTGATTGGCAATTTGCCCAGAATTAGACTGAATGCCAGAAATAAGCTGCAACATTATCATAATATCCACAATGAAAATCATTCATATGGGAGCAACCAAATCACAAATACAATACATTTCTGGCATTTTCTGTTATTTGTCTTCCTTTTGCTTCTGCAAAGACAAGAGCTGAAAGGCATGATGGGACAACACAATGAGTTTAATTGCTGACGTATTAAAACAAAATGGAGACCCTAGCAGAAATCCAGAAATTGGACTCCAATTCATTTATGTCATTTTCTTTTTTCCCCTTGAAGCTTCTTTTAAACAGAAGCTAAATTATTAAACTGAAGTGACTGTGGGCTAATGCTGTTTGTAAATAATCATATTGAAAGAAAATACTGTAGAGGATGATAATTTTCCAATGATGTAACAATTCAACCACAACACCAATCTCAGAATAGTATACAATTTTAACAACCACTACACTTAGAATCTATCACTCTGCCTAAAACTGGTGAGACTATTGAAAAGGAATAATGTGATATTCTTCAGGGCAATGAGAAACTGCAATTAGTAAATTAAGAATGTAAACTGAGTAAAAGATGATGTGAATCAGCAGATTTTTTCCTTCAAAAACCTTGGACTGATTTTCCTTTTAAGGAATTTACCCAACTCATTCAATTCATTGAGGCTGGTAGACAAACATTAAGAAAAGGATCTGGAAGAGTATTTCCTAAATTGTAAGAAAGATTCAAAATATTGAAATTGAGGTAGAATTTTTGTGATTCTTTTATGATTGTCATTAATTAGTCCATACTTTGTTAATGCTTCGAATGCTTTATTTGTCAAAGTTTCATCCATCTTTCTCCACTCAATTTATCTTGAGGGCCTTGTTTGGATTGAAATGCAATCACATACCAATATCCATGCAGGCTGGTAGTAGTCATGTGACCTCTGCCATGAGGCAGACATGGTAGGCAGCCATCTTATAATCAATTCTGCTAAAGACAGAGTACATTGACATTGTACTGTTTGAATATGTAGCATGTTTTCAGAATTGGAAGTGAGAGTGTGTTATGAAGAGCTATAGTAGATGGACAGCTGCTGAAAGAAAATTAGAATCCCCAAATCCATCTGTGTTGCACCTTCTGCAGCCTTTTCCCATCTAAACAATATCTGGCTTTTCTATTCTTCGTCACAAACTCACTTTTCTCACATTCCATTTGTCAAGTTTCTGCCTACTGACTTTACCTGTCTATAACTTTCAGGAGACTCCTTGTGCCATTCATAGTACTTGCCTTCCCATCTACTTTTGTGTCATTTGTTAACATGGCATCATTCTAAACCATTAATATATTGTAAATAATTGTGGCCCCAGCACGGATATTTGATTTTGATTCTTAAAATACTCGTTTATATGAACTTTCTGTGGTCTATCAGTTAGCAAATCTCCTATTCATGTTAAAGTATTACTCCTAGTACGTATTGCCTCTTTTTAAGTAACTATTTGTGCAGAGTCTTTTGGATATCCAAACATATTACACAGGTTCCATCTTACTTGTTTGTTGCCTGCTCAAAGAACTCTAACAAATTTGTCAGGCATGATTTCCCCTTCACGAAGTCATGCTGACTCTGCTTGTTTATATTATGTGCAATTGCATTCTTTAAAACATTTTCCCATTGACTATTTTCTCAAATCTCCCTGAAAACAGAAAAAATAAACTGCAGAAATTTTGAAAGTCTTGAAGGCATGCTTTGAATACTAATTGAACATAACTTTTGAATCATACGTATTCAATGTTAGAACTCATGATGAAAAAGCACACATCATTCCAAACATAAGCGATATAGGAGCAGAATTAGGCCAATTGGCCAATCAAGTCTGTTCTGCCACTCAATCATGTTTCCTCAACCCCATCCTACTGGCTTATTTCTGAAATGCTTGATCTCCTAGAATGAAAGGAAAATACAGCCATGCATTGGCTGGGAATCAAACCCAGGCACCCTGCTTAACAGGTGAGAATTCTACCGTTGAACCACCAGTAAAACCACAGCAAGTCCCTGAACAGAAATCATTGAAGAAACAACTAGGAACCTGTATGTATGCCTTGCATGCTAAGAGAGTAATATAAGAAGGACCAACTAGAATACTAAACAGTAATTACTGCATGAGAACCATTGTTTGTATGGTACATAATTTAGGCAACTCAGTTACAAATGCATGACAATTTTTTTTGCATGTTATGCAAAGGGGATGTTTGGATTGAAATGCAATCATATACAAATTTCTTTCCTGCTTTGCCATTGTTGTGTGACTTCTGCTGGGAGGCAATCCCAGTTGGCAGTCAATTTATAACCGGTTCTAAAAAAAAAGTACGAGAAACATTGAACTCATCGAACATGAAATAGACATTTACTCCTTGCTGGGGCATTGTACTGTATCTCACTAAACATTTTTCATATATTGTTCTCAGCAGTGAATGCCATCAGGTTAATCAATCACAGGGATGAACACAGCTAACTGTTGTCCCATCTAATGGTTTGTTGAATGCCAATCATGTGTCAAAACCTTGGTTGTTTCTCCCATACTTAATCCAAAGACACTGAGAGTAATTATGACTCTGCAACACTCAGTCAGCTAAAATCAATTAATCTGGCACAGACCAGGCTTAGAATTTGGGAGCTTGCTGGTCTATATTGTTCAACTACTTAATGTATAAGTATACTGAACAGTTAAACATGTTTTGCACATAGTATCCTAATTGTGGCCTTACAAATGGATAATATAAGGATTAAAGTAACATGTTTTAATTTATAATGACATTCATCACAAAATTACTGTAAAGGTTTTCAATGGCTAGCATTCCAACTACATCAATAATCTAAAATTTTAATGTACCTCAAGCATTAAACCAATAATCAGAGATAACAATAAAAAATGTAAATTTGAAGCAAAAATGATAAATGCTGTGAATACAGAGCAGCTCAGTCAGAATCTCAGCAAAAAGACTGATTAATGTTAGGGATGGGACACGTTATCAGAGCATATCATTCTTTAAATATGCTATAAGTCTACACATGAATATATCTCAATTACACATTTCATGCGTATTTTCTCAGAATAAAGAGCAATGAGTATGATTGTAAAATTCAGTGATCGAATCAATGGGTTCCAGACCACATTTTAACCATATGCTTCATGTTCTATCAATCACATCCATAATGGGTTCTGTCAATTCATATATTGTGCATGTCAGATGATATTTTGCATGTATATACAAATACAAAGTAAAGGTTGGATTTCTATTGATGCAATACATGTTTCAGTAAGCATAAATGTCTTTCACTAAGCATCTACTGTCTCCAGGGTTCTTCGATCTCCCTAAAACCTATATTAATTGTAAAGCGAAAGACGGCTATACATCCTCATGAAAGTGAATGGCATAAGCCAATCTCCTGTCGAACAGTGGACTGACATTGGAAATACAGTGATCAGGGAGAAGAACCTATGTCCTTCCACTCAGTCGTTCAGCATATTATAACAACATTTAGTTTGTCCCTACTTAGTTGATTTTATAGACATTACAAATTTTAAGCAATATGATGATTTCTAATGCAAACAGTGCTGACAAAAGCATACAGAGAGCAATTTGATAACAGTAGTCTGGAAATGTATTGAGTCTTTGGAATGGATACAGAGATGTGGCACAAGATTCATATCCAATTTAAAACAGTTTAGTTACAGTGATAAACCCAGAGAGCTAGGTATGTGTATTTTAGCAATGTAGACAGTTGGAGTCGCTTGATTAAAGTTTATAAAATAATTAGTGAATAATTTGTCATTATTATTTTAATGGTAAAGATTATAAAGGAACAGGGGTCAAGACTATAATCTTCAGACCATAGATCATGGAATCCCTATAATGTGGCCCATCGAGTCTGCACAAACCTTCTGAAGAGCAACCTACTGAGACCAGGTCCCCACCTTATCCCCATAACAGAAAAATGTTGGCTATTAGGTGATCTACTTCCCCCTGAAAACAACAAAACAAGATGCCAATTCGTATAGTGATCACTGATTTGCTACACGATAAAATGTGCAGGGACAGGCACAGCTATTGGGAGAGAGGTGTATATTACTCTATTAAAGCTAGCAAATGTTTTGATTTTTAGTGTCTGCAAGGCAGTGGTTATAATCTGATTTGACATGTGTTTGTTACAATCAATTTTCCATGTATTTGGCCATTTTCTCTGTGAAAGAAGATGACTTTGCATTGCCCTGAACCCTCAGTTTGATTAGAGTGGGAAGGTGGCAGCCTAGTGGTATTATCATTGGACTGTTAATCCAGAGACCCAGGTAATGTTCTGGGTACTTGGGTTCAAATCCCATCATGGCAGATGTTGAAATTTGAATTCAATACAATTCTGGAAATAAGATTCTAATGATGACCATAAAACATTGCTGAGTGTCATAAAAACCCATCTGATTCACTAATGTTCCACGAGGAAGGAAACTGCCATCCTTACCTGGTCTGGCCTACACGTGACTCCTGGCCCACAGCAAAGTGGTTGACTCTTAACTGCCCCCTGGGCGATTCAGGATGGGCAATAAATGCAACATCCAGCGACATCCATATCTCATGAATGAGTAACAAAAGGTGGACTCTCCATTTCCTTCTGAGTGTGTGATCAGTAAAGCATGGAAGTACTAACAGTAAGATGCAGAATTTCTGCTGCTCATCAATGATTATTCCTTCCATTGTTGGTCCCACGATATAGCTTTTGTGTCTAGCTAAGTGTTATTTCAAGAAGGTTGTGACCTCCCACATGAACTCTTCACCTCTGTCTCTGCCATTACTCCCTTCTCCAGCTTATTAATGAACTACATGTCATTGTGTGAAAATGAACTCTCTATGTGGTCCCAATGAAGTGTTAATATCTGAGCTAGTGTATTCTGAGGAGAAAGTGAGGACTGCAGATGCTGGAGACCAGAGCTAAAAATTGTGGTGCTGGAATAACACAGCAGGCCAGGCAGCATCCGAGGAGCAGGAGAATCGATGTTTCGGGCATAAACCCTTCTTCCTGAAACATCGATTCACCTGCTCCTTGGATGCTGCCTGGCCTAGTGTGTTCTGAGCCTGGTTCCTATGATGCCGGTCCCTCAGAATGAATCAGTTCCACTCTGGATTCATCAATTGCAGCTGCATGTGTGAAGACCCTGGCGGAGAGGGTAGGTGACCGAGTGTTGTATGATATGCAACTCATTGATATTTAGTTCTGTCACCAGGAGCTGAGCAATCTCTGTTGTCCAGTCACTGATGGCTGGAGATGTGCCATTGACCTCCAGCACTTCCTCCTTTCTAGCTATTAGCTAGGAGAGTGGTAGAAGATTGCTTCCGGTTTTCTCCTTTTAACATTTGCTATCCTGCAAGAGATGATTGTGGATGATGGTAAAGCTGTATGTTCATCCATAGATAGAGGGCAGTTAATAAGGCTGACTATAAGGGAAAGAAATCAAATTACATTGGGATTAGGTTGAGTGATTGACATTGAAGGATCAATGAGGATGTGTACTGAAAGAGAAGAGTGACCATGCTTGATAGGTAAGATGGTAAGATAGGCATCGAAGGCTGGAAAATGATAAGCATGAATTTGTGTCTTTATATTCAGTAGCATAATGTGTTAGAAGGTTAGTGTATTCAGCATGCATAATTATGATTAAAAATGGAAAATAAATTATAACTGAGTTGGCAAAGGTTTTGATTTAACTCATTTTGATGAAACAAGGTAAATTTGGATGTGCTCACTTCTCTGACCCAGGTGAATTCTCATCCCTCGATATGATAAATTAAGTTTTTTGTCTGTCCATCTGGACAAATGAATTTGTAAGCTCATTTGTGCTGCAACATGATTGGCATAACCACCATTCTGCAGAGACATCAATATTCAAGCAGATGTAATTATAATTCTTACTCAAGATCTTAAAGTTTTCCAGGACATGAAAACATTTATCCCATTCATGTCTTTTTTATTATTTCTTCTTGAACGTGACACCGACAAGGTTACTATTTATCAACCATCCCTTGTTGCCGTTCAGAAGGGTTGTGGGTGGACCTCCTAATGCCATTAGAAAAAGGACTCCAGTTGCACATTGGTAGTTGGCCAGGGGATCTGGTTTGAGTCCCACCCATTTTAGTGGTGTGTGATGACACTGGGACAGGTTGATTAACAAAAAATAAAATAAATCGGAAAATTCATGATGCTAAATTGATTTAAGATTAAGATAACACTGTGTTGAGCGATGCAATGGAGGCATTCCATTGCTCCACTGGATGTAATGCACCATCAGCTTCTTTCTATGCAGCTTGTATGACATTCCAATAAATGAAGTCCCATGTCAATGCATCTGCTGCAAAAAGGCTTTGAACTAACACAGTTCTGACTATGAGGCCAACTAGCTTTTACAATGCTGTATTCCAAATACGGATTCTGCAGGACTTGTGTGTATTCATTACTGTTAAAAGGCAAAGTGTTGAACTGAAAGATGGGCCTTTGAATGTGCAGTCACTCAAAGTGGATATCAAGTCAGATTTTGCAAAGTGTGCTCAAGTAGTCTGGAATATTTCTGTAGGTTTTCAGTATTGATCTCCTGAATTTGGCAGGAAATGTTAAATTCTCACAGAGAGGGTAATAGCATAAGTGACCTATCCACACAAAGGCAACATGTATTGGGGAGGGAGTGTCAGAGTCTGCAGCATGACAGGGATATGGCACAGATACAGTAGAGAAATCAAACTCCATGCAGTGTCTCTGACCAAGTTGGATCTGCAATTCTCTGCACTCCTGATTACAATGGGAGACTATCTGGCAGGCCAGCCATTACGCCTACCATACCCATCAGTGTTCTCCTGTAGTGCTCTTTCTGAAGTATTCATTTGAATCCCTTGCAGCAGAATTCATCCTGACTTGTCCTCCAGAGACACTGTCAAATTTAATGCTGTTTAGCTCAACGTGGTTGATGTTAACTTGTGCCTAGTGATTCATCAAAAGCTGGCAGAGTATTGATGCATGCATTTATGGGAAAGGTGCTGCTGCCTCACAGCACCAGGGACTCGGGTTCAATTCCAGCCTCGAGCGGCGGTCTGTGTGGAGTTTGCACATTCTCCCGTGTCTGCGTGTGTTTCATCTGGATGCTCCGGTTTCCTCCATAATCCAAAGATGTACATGTCAGGTGAATTAGTCAGGGGATAAATATAGGATAATAGGATAGGGGAATGAGTCTAGGTGATTACTGTTTGGAGGGTCAGTGTGGACTTGTTGGACCGAAGGACCTGTTTCCATGCTGTAAGGATTCTATGAAGACATGGTGGCATAATATTAATGTAACTAGACTAGAGTTATAGAACCCTAGGCTAATGTTCTGGGGCATGAGTTCAAATAAAATTTCCCTGAAAGAAAAGCCAAGTAAACTGACAAATGAGACTAATTGATCTAACTTGACTTGTGTACTTCAAACTGAAGGACTGATATGTTCATTTCCAAGTGTTATTGTATTTTCTCTATAGGTTGGAATTAACAAACTGATTTAAAGGTGACCATTTGACTGACAAAAAAACCAACCTGATTCACTAATGTTCCTTAAGGAAGGAAATATGCAGTCTCATCTGGTCTGGCCTACATGTAACTCTAGACCCATAGCAATTTGGTTAATTGTAAACTGCACTTTGAAATGGCCTAGCAAGCCATTCAGTTGTATCAACTGCTATAAAACTTAAACAAAGAAACAAAAGCTAGCAGACCACCTGGCATCATCAAGGCAGTGGAAATTACAACTTCAAACACAGTCCTATGTTTCCTGCAAAGTCCTTCTTACCAGCAACTGGGGGCTTGTGCCAAAAATGGGAGAGCTGCCCCACAGACTAGTTAACTGAGTATCATACAAGAGATGATCGTATTTGTCCCTTACAGCCAATGTTTGAACACCACTATCACAACCTCTGAGTATGTCCTGTCCTGCCAGCAGGATAGACCTAGAGGTAGAAGGAGGACAGTGCTATACACTTGGGAAGAGGTTGTTTTGAGAGTTTTCCACATTGATTTTGGACCCCATGAAATCTCATGGCATCAAGTCAAACATGGGCAAGGAAACCTTTTGCTGATTACCACGCGGCACCCACTACTTCTTTTGGACAGTAAATCAGTATCCTTCTGTTGAACACTACTGGGCCAAAGCACTGAGGTTGGTAAGAGCACAGAATGTATTCAGGATGGGGGCCTTGAATATCCATTACAAAGAATGGCTTGGTAGCATCACTCGTGAGTTGCTGAGTCCTAAAAGACCACCGGCTAGACTGGTTCTATAGCACATCCTGGGGAAACTAACAAGAGGGAAAACCCTACTTTGACAGTAGATTGGTGAGGATGAATTGAGATACAGCTGTCCATGACAGTGTCAATAGGACTGATCATCACACAGTCATAAGAGAGATGAAGTCCTGTCTTCACACTGAGGACACTTTCCATTGTGTTGTGGAGCATTACCACCATGCTAAATGAGACAAAATTTGAACAGATCTAACAACTCAAAACAGGGTGTCCATGTGGTGATGTGGGCCATCAGCAGCAGTAACATTGCATTCAACTGTAATCTATAACATCATAGATCATCATATCCTCCACTCTACCATGACCATCGAGCTAGGAGATTATAACAAAAGCAGACATTGCTGGAGAATCTTAGCAGGTCTGGCAACATCTGAGGAAAGAAAGCAGAGTTAATGTCTTGGGGCTAACAGCCCATCTTCAGAATGTTCTGAAGAACCGTCACTGGAGACTCAAAACAGTAATTCTGCTCCCTCTCAACAGATGCTGCCAGACCTGCTGAGTTTCTCCAGCAATTTCTGTTTTTGTTTTGGATTTCCAACAGCATTTTATTTTAAGCCAGGAGACAATTCCTTGTTCAATATAATACAAGAAGGCATTCGCGGAGCATCACTAAGCCTACCTCAAATTGAGATGTGAAACTGGTGAAGTTGCAACTCAGAACTACTTGTGGATCAAACAGTAGAAACAGCTTGCAATTTTTAAATAATTCATTCAAGGATGTGGGCTTTGCTGATTGGCCAGCATTTGTTACATTGATCTTTGATTTGATCAATAGACTGCAACAGTTAAGCAATCCCACAATCAATGGATCAGATCAAAGTTCAGTGGTCCTGACATATCCAGTCATGAATGGCAGCAGGCAATTCAACAAGTAATAGGAAGTGGCGACTCACATACATTCTCATCCTCCATGAGATGGGAACACAGCACATTGATGAAAAAGAGAACAAAGAACAAAGAAAACTACAGCACAGGAAGAGGCCCTTCGGCCCTCCAAGCCTGCACCAATCCAGATCCTCTATCTAAACCTGCCAACTATTTTCTAAGGATCTGTATCCCTTTGCTACCTGCCCATTCATTTATCTGTCTTAAATGATGCTATTGTTCCCGCCTCTACCACCTCCACTGGCAGTGCATTCCAGGCCCCCCCACCACCCTCTGCGTGAAGAATTTTCCATGCATTTCTCCCCTAAATCTTTTGCTTCTCACTTTGAAATCATGACCCGAAGTAATTGAGTTCTGCACTCTGGGAAACAGCTTCTTGCTATCTACCCTGTCTATACCTCTCATGATTTTGTCGACCTCAATCAGGACTCCCTTAACCTCCCTTTTTCTAATGAAAATAATCCTAATCTACTCAACCTTTCCTCATAACTAGCACCCTCCATACCAGGCAACATCGTGGTGAGCCTCCTCTGCACTCTCTCCAAAGCATCCACATCCTTTTGGTAATGTGACAACTAGAACTGTACACAGTGTTCCAAAAGCTGCTGAATCAAAGTCCTAGACAACTGTAACGTGACCTGCCAACTCTTGCACTCAATACCCTATCCAATGAAGGAAAGCATGTTGTGTGCCTTTTTGATTACTTTACTGACCTGCATTGCCACCTTCAGGGAACAATGGACCTGAACATCCAGATCTCTCTGTACGTCAATTTTCCCCAGGACTTTTCCATTTACTGTATAGTTCACTCTTGAATTGGATCTTCCAAAATGCATCATCTCGCATTTTCCCAGATTGAACTCCATCTGCCATTTCTCTACCCATCTCTTACCCGTTCGATAGGCCGAATGGCCTTTCTTCCACTCCTATGTCTTATGTTCTTATGGTCTCTCCAATCCATCTATATTCTGCTGTGTTCTCTGACAGTCCCTTCACCATCTGCTACTCCACCAATCTTGGTGTGGTCTGCAAACTTGCTAATCAGGCAACCGATACATAACTCCAAAGCATTTATGTATATCACAAACAACAGTGGTCCCAGCACGGATCCCTGTAGAACACCACTGGTCACAGGTCTCCATTTTAAGAAACTCCCTTCCACTATTACTCTCTGTCTATTGTTGTCCAGCCAGTTCTCCAACCATCTCGGTAGAACACCCTGGACCCTATGCGACTTCACCATCGCCATCAGCCTACCATGGGGAACCTTATCAAATGCCTTACTGAAGTCCATGTATATGACATCTACAGCCCTTCCCCCATCAATCAACTCTGTCACCTCCTCAAAGAATTCTATTAGATTTGTAAGACATGACCTTCCCCGCACAAAACCATGCTGCCCATTAGTGATGGCAGAAAGCCGAAGCATTTGCACTCACCCTCAGCCAAAAGTGCTGAATGGAAAATCCATCTCTACCTCCTTTAAAAATTCATTTGTGGGCAGACTAGGTCACTAGCTTGACTAACATTCCTAATTCCAGAGGATAGTTAAGGGTCAACTACATTTCTGGAGCCACATATAGGTCAGCCCAGGTAAGGCCAGCAGATTTCCTTCTTTAATGGACATTAATGAACTAGATAAGTGTTTATGACAATAATTACATGGTTACCACTCGGCCAGGTTTTTATTAAATTCAAATTTGCCATGGTGGAATTCAAAGTCTTGTCTCCAGAATGTTTGACTGGAGTTCTGGATTACTAGTCCAATGATATCACCATTATATCACCACCTCCCCATTCACCTTGAAGTCCCCAATATCACAGGTATCAGTCTTAAATCAATTTGTTTTGCTCCATATCTAGAAATAGATTAAATCACTGAATATTGCAAAGGCTATGGGCCTGACAGTATTCCAGTTATAGTAATAAAGACTCATGCTTCAAAATTTGTCATACCCCTACCCAAGCTTTTCCAGGATAGCTACAACACTGGCATCCACCTGAAAATGTGAAAAATTGCCTAATTATGTCTAGTGCACAAATAGCAGGACAAATCCAGCCCAACCAGTGAATCAATCTACTCTTGATCATTAGCCAAAGGGATGGAAGGTGGTATCAAAGGTGCTGTCAAGAAGCCCTTACTCAGAAATGATGTGCTCACTAACACTTAGTTTAGGTTCTGTCATGGTCACTCAGCTCCTGATTTCTTACTACATGGTCCAAACATGAAAAAAGAGCTGAATCCCAGAGATGATGTGAGAGTGTTTCTGGCCGTGACATCAAGGCAGTGACTATGGTATCAATAAGCTCCAGAAAACTAATATCGGTAGAAAACAGGGGAAAGCTTTCCAGTGAATGGGGCTTAGGTTAGGGTTAGGCAAAGGAAGATGGCTGTGGTTGCTGGAAATAAATCATCTCAGATCCGGGATATGTTTACACGAAGGAGTTTCTGAGGGGAGTGTCCAACCATCTTCAGCTGTTTAATCATGAGCTTCCCTCCATCTCAAGGTCAGAAATGGGGATGTCCACTGATGATTTACAATGTTCAACACCATTTGAGACTGCTCAGGTACTGAAATTGTTCATGTCCAAATGTAGCAAGACCTACACAGTATCCAGGCTTGGACTGAAAAGTGGTAAATAACCTTTGGGTTATGCAAGTGTTATGCAATGATTATTTCCAACCAGAGAGAGTAACCTTTGTCTTTTGAAGTTCAATTGCATCAACATTACTGATTCACTCACCCTAACAACTATTAACCAATACCTGAACTTGACTGGTCAATATAAATGCAGTGGCAGCAAGAGCAGGTCAGAGGCTAGGAATTCTGTGGTGAGTATTTCACCTCCTGTCTTCCCAAAACCTGTCCACCATCTACAAAGCATAGGCCAGAAGTGTGATGGACTATTTTCTTCTTGTCTCAGAGGATGCAGCTCCAACAAAATGCAAGAGATCAACATCATTCAGGACAAAACAGTCTACTTGATTTGCACCCCAACAGCAACCTTTAATCTTCACTCCCTTCACAACGGATGCACAGTGGCAGCTGTATGTACTCACGATCTCTACCACCAAGAAGAACAGGGACAGCTGATGCAGAATGAGAGAATTGTTATGGTGCAGCAAGGGGCCATTCTTCCCACTGTTTCTGTATTAGCTCTCTGATTATCTCCAAGAGAACTAATTTAAGTAATGCATTGAATAATTTCCCTTCACAGTCACACATTATCTTAACGTTGAATTTTATCTTCATCCCTTTACTTTTGCTGGATTAAAATCCTGGGACTCCCTCCCCATTGGCATTGTGGGTCTTCCTATAGCCAGATGACTGTGGTCATTCTCAAGAATACAGTTCATCACCATCTGCTCAAAGGCAATTAAGGATGGGCAATAAATGCTGCCCTAGCCAGTGACATCAGATCCTTTGAATATTAAATTATATTGGTGGCATTGAGTGTTAGATAATCTGATATGTCTTCTTTGTCAGTCTCATGCTGTTGCTCTCTCTCATCTTTCTTGGTTGCTGCAGTCAGATAGGCAAACAGGGGCTAATAACTTACTAGGGAAGGATTCGTATGAGGAAATAGTTCTTGGGATAGAAAGTAAGAGGTCCATGGGCATACCTTCAGTATTTGTTTATTGGGCCAAAAATTATGATGAAGGTGAGCTGGGAGTTGAGAAGGACCATAATATCTCTCACTCTCACTCTCATTCTCAAAGATCTCTGTGATATCTGAACCGAGAGACCCCATAGCAACAAGCCGCACAATTGTGTGAACAATCTGTTCCACAAGGCTTAGGAGATATAAGCAAACTTATTGTTCATTTCACTTGTGTATTACCTTGTCCTGCAAGCGAGGTGATAGAATTTAAGGGATAGTAGTATTCTGTATGGGTGATGTGCTTGTCACAGCTGAATAGTTAGCAGAGGTAACAGGAAGCAGAGGAAGGTGGTTGTAAGGCTGGTGTTATTGGAAAGTGTATGAGGGTGAGGTGAAGTGCTAAACTGAATTAGTTTTCTGTGGGGCAGTTTCTCTTTAAAAGGTACAGCCTGCTTTATGAAAAGAAGATGAGCTAGGTTATGTGGTTTCCAAACACCATTAGCTGCACCAACACACCATTTGCCCCACCCCTTCACTGCTGAGTGTAGAGACATGATGTGGCGGTGCTGGTGTTGGACTAGAGTAGACAAAGTCAGAAGTTACACAACACCAGGTTATAGTCCAAGAAAATTATTTGAAATCACAAGTTTTTGGAGCACTGTTCCTTCATCAGGAGAAGTGGAGCAGTGCTCCGAAAGCTTGTGATTTCAAATGACAATACCTGGTGTTGTATGACTTCTGCCTTTGACTATAGAGACATTAGGCAACATTTAGAAGAAGAGGGCAGTGTGGGCATTGTTTCAGCCCATGCTGCAATCAGTCAGCACAGGTGAACAAACCACATGAGCATCTTTTCAATCTTAATTTGAACATGGGTGAGCAGACCATGAATCATTACAACCATGCCCAAAAAACAGGACAAATGAATTTATAGGAGAAAGTGAGGACTGCAAATGCTGGAGATCAGAGTCAAAAAGTGTGGTGAATTTCTGATGAAGAGATTATGCTCGTAACGCCGACTCTCCTGGTCCTCAGATACTGCCTGATTGGCTGTGCTTTTCCAGCACCACACTTTTCGACAAATGAATTTATTGTCCAACATTTCAGTCATATCAATCGTATGAGATCTGATACTGTATATTTTGTAGAGGATTATAGTTAACATTTTTCTTTATTGGGAAGCTTGAAACTTCATACCGAAACTTGTCCTTTGTATCTGAGTAAATAGTGCAAACCTGTTGATGTTTTTCTATGGCTTTGAGTGTAACATCTATAATAGTTTGATATTTTGCAGCTCCATGACCAATATTAGCTACTTTTTGTTTTTCAATCTTGTAAAGTCACTATGGATTGAATCTTAATTGTTTTTGGCTAAGTGCAAGTTGCATCAAATGTTTTGAAGAGATTATCATCATAAATCTTCATAAATCTTACCAAATGCATCTCCTTAACTACCATAGATTCACTACTCCATGGCATTATTCTTGCCTCATTTTACCATGTGCTAATTCCAAAATAACTCAGTATTCAGCAGGTGTCCACCAAAAGATCGGCACCCCTTGCATCCACACTATCTTTGAATGCAACTGTGCACCAGGACAATTTTACCGCTGCTTAGCTACATCCATCTAACTACACCCTCTCTAAAATACCACCACTCTGGCTCTAGTGCCCAGTGGATACCCACGTCTTGTCCCTTGTCCAGTAGGCACATCACAACAGGCAAGCAATTGGACAAGTCCAAACATGAGCTTAGTGAGTAAAAGAGAACACTAAGAAAATGAATAAAGGCTGCAATTCATTCTGAGAATGTTAAATAAATGCTGGCATGATGATCTTGACAGTCCATAATGGTATGCTGCTCCCAGCTCTCATCTGTTGGAACCAGGTATCAACCAAGTTCTAAATAAAAACCAAAAGAACTGCAGATGCTGTAAATCAATAAAACAGACGTTGCTGGAAAAACTCAGCTGGTTTAGGAGCCACGATGAACAGAAGTCACAGTTAATTAAGGAAGTTCTGAGGAAGGATCATTGGACCCGAAATGTCCACATCAGTCAGGTCCTGTCTGCCTTGGAGCTTCTGATGTATATGAGCTCTGTCACCATGAGGGAAGTTTCCTCCAGCTCAGTGTTCTCAGCCTTCTCCTTTGATGACTGCTCCTATTCTCCTGACTCCTCAGCATCTGTCACATCACCTCATCGCCTGCTCCAGTTGTGCAGAGTACAGCATGCCAGGATGATACGGTATGCCCTATCTGATTATACAGGACAACTATTACATTTTCAATTGTATTAATTGTAGTATACCTCATACCTACATCCATGTGATGCAGGAGTGTCCCCTTTGTCACACAGCACCCTGGGAAGATCCACAAATGATGTGGTACTTTTGGACAGCATTCACTTTTTTTTAACTCATTGCTTCTAACTTCTGAACCACAATGTCAATCATGTCTGATTTCTCCACCTTCTCTCCATAACTCTTGATCCCCTTACTAATTAAGAGCCTATCTATCTCTGTCTTCATTCAATGAATTGACCTCCACAGCCCTCTGCATCAATGAGTCCACAGATTTACCACTATCTGGCTAAAGAAATTTGTCTTCATTTCAGTTTGTGCCCTTGGGTCATAGTCTCTCCTTCTTTTGGAAACATCTTCTCTACGTGCATTCCATCTGGGCTTTTCAGTATTCTGTAAGGTTTAATGAGATCCTGCCTCATTCCACTAAACTCCATTGAGTATAGACTCAGAGTCCTCAACCGCTCCTCAAACGACAAGGCCTCATCCCTAGGATCATTCTTGTAAACCTCCTCTGGATCTCTTCCAACACCAGCACATGCTTCCTTAGGTCCAGGGCACAAAACTGCTCATGATATTCCAAATGCAGTGTTTGTGTCACCCAGGCTGCTGGCACGTGGTTTAGGTGTTGATGGCTTGATGTGCCATTCAGCAAGATTTCCCCTTCCCCTGAACAGATACTACTGAAAAAGCATCACTCGCAGCCTGTCTGTATGTCTGCACAAAAGAGCATGTCAATACATCAACACCGATAGCCTTTAGCTCTGGCTGAAGTACAAAAGCACTAATATGCTGTGTGCACCAAGGCCAGACAGAAATACTGGGAGCATGGTGGGTGGGGGGTGGCGGGCGGTGGAGGGGCTGGCGGTGGTGGTGGTAACTGAGTGAGTGAAAGCTGTGAGAACAAAGAAACAGCCCTAGGATGCAGCCTGGTTGTATCCGTGAGCTGGGTGCCTATTCCTTTGTACAAAGTATTCCTGCTGCAACATTTCAACATGAGTTGTCAGTGATCCCTGTAATGCAAGTCTCTAGACCATAGAGACATAGACTTATACAGCATGGAAACAGCCCCATCAACCCAACCCATCCACGCCAATCAGATTATTGCTTTAGACAGAATCTTCAAATTGGTCGAGACTGGACTGTACATATTTGTTAAAAATTGACCAGAACCAAAAGAAAATGACTAGCTTCTGGACAATTGAACACTTGATGGAGTCATAGAGTCGTACAGTACGGAAAAGAACCCTTTGGTCCAACTTCTCAGCACTGACCAGATATCCTAAACTGATCTAGTCCCATTTGCCAGCACTTGGCACATATTCCTCTAAACCCTTCCTATTCATGTACATCCAGGTGCCTTTAAAATGTTGCAATTGTACACCCCTTTCATCACCTCCTCAGGCAGCTTGATCCATACAGGCACCACCCTCTGCATGAAAAGGTTGCCCCTCAGGTTCTTTTTAAATCTTGCCTGCTCTCACCTTAAACCTATGCCCTCTAGTTTTAGACTCCCCTATCCTGAGAAAGAGACTTGGCTCTTCACCCTATTCATGCCCCTTATGATTTTATAAACCTCTGTAAGGTCACCCCTCACCCTTCCTGAACAGCTTCTAAACGGATAGGAAAGGGATAATGGTGTCATGAGGGATTGAGAAGTGTTGACTGTCGATGTCCATGAACGAGGGCTGCATGTGGCTGGTGCCCATGGATCGTGCTCTGAGATGCTAGTTGCTGCTAAGCAACATAAAGGCAGCAGCAATGAGCTGAAATTTGAAGGTAGTTGCTCTGATTTCCATGTCAAGATTTCTTGACATCTAGTTTGTTCAGTGCATTTCATAAGATAGGAAGCTGAATATTAATGTGGCATGTTATGTTGTTAATAAGGTGTTTAACAAGCAATAATCTCCCTTAATTAGCAACTCGCTACTGCCTCATGAGAAACTTACTTTGCTGCTTAGTAAAGGCACAAAAGATGCTGTGATGGGGTGGCAGAGTGCCTCAGTGGTTGGCACTGCTGCCTCATAGCACCAGGGACCCGGGTTCGATTCCTGCCTCGGGCGACTATCTGTGTGGAGTTTGGACATTCTTCCTGTGTCGGTGTGGGTTTCCTCTGGGTGCTCCAGTTTCCTCCCACAGTCCAAAGATATGTAGGTTAGATAGATTGGCCATGCTAAATTGTCCATAGTGCCCAAGGATGTGTAGGTAAGGTGGATAACACATGGGAAATGCAGGGTTACAGGGATAGGTTAGGAAGATGAGTCTGGGCGGGATGCAGTTCGAAGAGTCAGTGTGGGCTTGCTGGGCTAAATAGTCTGTGTCCACACTAGGATTTCTATGACACCTTCTGATGTCGAGATAGGCCTCACCCGGCTTCTCATCTGATTCTGCCACAAATCTCACCACAGTCCACATTGTTCAGATCTCTATAAGATTCCGCTGTATGTATTTCAAGTCATAACAATCCCATCATGCTTTGAAATTGAGGTTTGCATTTTTATCTTTCCCCACATCAAGGCTTGTGAACTGCACTTAGAATCAATCGGCACTGAATGCTCTTTTTAAAAATCTTTTTTGCTACAGGCTTCAAATATTATTTACCAAATGGAAACAAATAGTCTTAGTGGATTCAAAATTCTGACTAGATAAGAGCTATGGTCAGTAGCTTCTGTAACCACTGATATGATCAGCTAAGATGCAAAACATCCAATTGGCGATACACAATGGCTGTTTTTATTTGATGAAAAGGTGAAGAGAAAAGCCCACCTGAAATCTCATTGGATAGTTACTAATAAGAATGCTATTTTCTTGTGAGAAAAAAAGTAATTGATACCAATGCCATCTAGACTAAAAGTTCTACAGAGAATTGCTACCCAAGACAACATCTGTCATTTGGTAGAGAATGTCAAGTTGTTATGTCTTGTTGTCTATAAGCCCAGGTGTATCCCCTCTTTGGATGCAATAGTATTCCTGTGCAATTCTGTACAAGGTGCTGGTCTCAGCTGTTTGATATTCATTAGGATTATTCATTTTCTAATGAATGTTCTGTCAGTAGAGAAAAACAATCTCTCATCTGCCGATCAGTGAAACAACATTAGCGGTTTCTGTATGAGTGACTTTCACCCCAATGCTAAATTCAGCCTTGAGGATAGTTAATTCCTCGTAGACTTTACATGATTTCTGCTGAATCTCCAAAGAGTTTGTACAATTTTAAGTAGCATTTAATGTACTCAAGTTCCTACCACTTCATCCAAAAATATTGTCCAGGGAATCAGTCTATTTCCTGACTTGAAGTAGTCAGAAATAGCATAACAACAATAACAGTACATCTGTAGTTAGAAAAAGTAGGATAGGATAAGATCTTAATGACCCGAAATGATGAAAGATGGATTTATTCAATGGTATTAGTGATATGAAGTTGCAACAAAAAACAAATATATTTGTTTAATTATCTCAACACTATCAGTGCGATTCTTCTGCAACATCGACTGTAATTTAAATCATTACAGTGATTTTCTGTCCCATATTGTTTCTTGCACAAACACAATCAGCTAGCCATAGCCGGACTTCCATTTGAAATGCCTGAATTTAAATTCTGTCTTGGCTAAAATTTGACTTCAATTTCCCTCAGTGGATGAATCATGTGATATCTCAGTTCATGGCAATGGAATTATAATAGTGAGTTGAAAAAAGGTACAAAAACAGAAATTACTAGCGAAACTCAGCTGGTCTGGCAGCATCTGAAGGGAGAAAGAGGCACAGTGGCTCAGTGATTAGCATTGCTGTCTTACAGCACCAGATACCCAGGTTTGATTCCACCCTTGGGCAACTGTTTGTGTGATGTTTGCATGTTCTTCACTTGTCTGCATAGGTTTCTTCTGGGTGCTCTGGTTTCCTCCCATAGTCCAAAGATGTACAGGTTGGGTGGATTGGCCATGCTAAATTGCCTATAGTGTCCAGGGATATGCAGTCTGAATGGGGTATGAGCCATGGGAAATGCAGGGTTACAGGAAAAGAGTGGATCTGGGTGGAATGCTCTTTGGAGGGTTGGTGTGGACTTGCATGGCCTGTTTCCACACTGTCAGGATTCAATGATTCTGTGAAAGCAGAGTTAACATTTCAAGTCCGGTGACTCTTCATCAGAACCGATAGCAGCTAGGAAAATATGGTGTTTATACTAAAGGTGAGGTTGGAAAGGATGAGGGGCAAGAGCAGAGTTGAACCCCAGAAGGAGGGAGTGATGTGAAATGGGTCAGCAAATGAGAGGATTATTGATAGTCGGCCAGGACAAAAGAGAATCGGAGTACTATAAGTGGTGATGAGAGTTGAGAGTAGCTGTGCCGAAAGGAACAATGTTATTTGAAAATAGGACTGAAAGTGAGTGAGAGTGGGTTGGCTGTGCTGATTGGAACCCATGTCATGACAGGACCAGGGAGTGGAGTGGGTAAAGGAAATAAAAGGATGAAATCAGGCTCTAACATTACCAGAATTGGGCTGAGTGATAGAAGCTGCCGGGTCCCCAAGTGGAAAATGAGATGCAAATCGTTATTATACAAAAAAGGTAGCGTTTGATCTTGCTGCTTGGGAACACCATTTCTTTCATTTGTAGTTGTTAAAAATGTAGGATTGTATTATCCTTATTAAGTAGACAATGTAATGACAGATTATAGGTTTGAGGTCCTTGCTAAGTTCTAATTTTTGAAACATTTTTTTGTTTGCAATTTGATATTTAGGCAACTGAATCGAACTGTGATTTCAGAATTTTGGAAATTTTAAAATTCATTTTGTGAGATGTGGGTGTCGCTCACTGGCCAGTATTTATTGCCCATCCCTAGTTGCCCTTAAGAAGGTGGTGATGAGCTGCCTTCTTGAACTGCTGCAGTCCACCTGCTGTGGGTTGACCTACAATGCCATTAGAGAGGGAATTCCAGGCTTTTGACCCAGCGACAGTGAAGGACCAGCGATATATTTCCAAGTCAGGATGGTGTGTGGCTTGGAGGGGAACTTGAAGGTGGTCGTGCTCCCATGTATCTGCGCCCCTTGTCCTTCTAGATGGAAGTGGTTGTGGGTTTGGACGGTGTTGTCTGAGGATCTTTGGTGAATTTCTTCAGTGCATCTTGTGATAGTACACATTGCTGCTACTGAGTATCAGTGGTGGAGGGACTGGTGCTTGTGGATGTAGTGCCAATCAAGTGGCCTGCTTTGTCCTGAATGGTGTCAAGCTTCTTGAGTATTATTGGGGCTGCATGCATCCACGCAAATAGGGGGTATTCCATCACACTCCTAACTTGTGCATTGTAGATGGTGGACAGGTTTTGAGGAGTCAGGAGTGAGTTACTCACTGCAGTATTGCTAGCTTCTGACCTACTCTTGTAGCCACAGTGTTTATATGGTGAGTCCACCTGAGTTTCTGGTCAATGATAATCCCCAAGTTGTTGATCGTGGAAGATTCAATGATGGTAACACCATTGAATGACCATTGGCCAGTGGTTAGATTGTTTCTGATTAGTGATGGTCATAGCCTGCATTTGTGTGGCACAAGTGTTACTTGCTACTAGTCAGCCCAAGCCTGTATAATGTCCAGATCTTGCTGCATTTGAACGTGGACTGCTTCAGTAACTGAGGAGTCATGAATGGTACTGAATGTTTTGCAATTTGGGTGGCATGATGGCTCAGTGGTTAACACTGCTGCCTCACAGTACCTGGGACTTGAGTTTGATTCCAGCCTCGGGCAAATGTCTGTGTGGAGTTTGTACATTCTCCCCGTGTCTGCGTGGCTTCCCTCCAGGTACTTTGGTTTCCTCCCACAGTCCAAAGAGGTCAGGTGAATAGGCCATACTAAATTGCCCTTAGTGTTAGGTGCATTAGTCAGAGGGAAATGGAACTGGGTGGGTTACTCTTCGGAGGGTCAGTGTGGACTTGTTGGGCCAAGGGGCCTGTTTCCACACTGTAGAGAATCGAATATAGCCTTAATGTCTAGGGCTGTCACTCTCAGCTCACCTCTGGAAATCAGCTCTTTTTTCCCGTGTTTGAACCAAGGCTGCAATGAAGTCAGGAGCTGAGTGGCCCTGGTGGAACAAACTGAGCGTCACTAAGCAGGTTATTGCTGAGCAGATGCAGCTTGATAGCACTGTTGATGACACCTTTTTATTACTTTTCTGATGATTGAGAGTAGACCAATGGGGTGGTAAATGACCGAATTGGATTTGTCCTGCTTTTTATGTACAGGCTGTACTTGGGCAATTTTCCACATTGTCAAGTAGATGCCAGTGTTGTAACTGTACTGGAACAACTTGGCTAGGGGAGCGGCAAATTTTGGAGCACAAGTCTTTGATACTATTGCTGGAAAGGTGTGAGGGCTCATAGACTTTGCCGTATCCAGTGTATCCCACTATTTCTTGATATATATTGTATTCAAATTAGAAAGGTATAGAAATCAGCAAGAGAACTGTAATATATTAATGGTGAAAGAAAATGTTGCCCCAGGATTTGGTATTATCCAGATAAATGGGGTAAGATATTTCATTTTCATGTGTTGAAAGTTATAAGAATGGCTGATACAATTAATTTGCATAAGGATGGATGCTAGTCCAGGGAGAGCAGGAAACAGAAATATAGAACCTAATCTTACATTTAAGCAATAACTGAAAACACATTGACACAAAATTGCAATTGAGTAGTAGCAGTTAATCACATAATGTGTGACTGGAGTCACATATTGGTCAGACTGTATCATGTATCAGGCTCGAAGGGCTGAATGGCCTACTCCTGCACCTATTGTCTATTGTAGGACAGTGTGGTGAATATCTTGCCAAGAAAGAGATTATTGCATAATGAAAATGTCATAGTGGTAATGTCACTGGCAAATAATCCAGAAAATGGGATCAATGCAAGTTATGTCTAATTAATAATTTAATTCACAGAAGGAAGTCTTCCATCCATTCCCAGTCTGATCTGGAGGTGACGCAAGATGCACAGCAATATTGTTGACACTTTCCCTCTTCAATGGCTGAGCAAGCCATTCAGTTCAAGAACATTTGCAACAAATGTTGGTCTTGCTGGTTCTGTGCACATCCCATGAAAGTCAATCTAACAGCTTTTATTCCCTTTCTCTTCTTGTTGCTCACACACACATTTAAAAGACAAATAAATAACTTGAATTTATATATCTCCGATCATGATTTCACTAATAAAACACTTTGTAGGCAATTAATTACTTCAGAAGACTAGATACTTTTGTAATCCAATGAAATGAAACTTGTACACAGTATACAGCAAGTCTGACGAACATCAGTAATTTGTTTCAGTAATCTTGGGTTAGAGTAAATGTTGGACAGGACAATGGAAAAAACTCTACTTCTATTCTTTGAGTAGCAAAATGAGATGTTTAACAATCCCTTAGAGGGCAAACTGGACCTCAGATTAATATCTCATCTGAAAGATCAAAATATCAGATTTGGTGAATAGCGTTTTTAATTTAGTGTTTAACCCACTGCCACATCTCTTCTAGGCATGTTCTGCTCCTCTCTCCGATGGGATTTCCAATCCAATCTTTTTTCTTGTCCACCAACATTAATTTCACTGTCACTTCTGGTGTTTGACCAGGTACAATATTTGCTAAGACTCATTTCCACAGCTACATCACATTCCTCAGTGACTGCCTCTGGCTCTGACTAACCCCATGTGGATTCCAACTGAAGTTTCATCCCTCATGCTTTGAATCCACCCAGGATCACAGGTGTCTCTGAGATGTTCAATTTTCCACAGATAGATGCTCTTGTTGCATCCTGAGATCCACACTCAGTGCCACGTGGCCTCTCTCTCCAACAGCTGTGCGACACGCTGGCTCAGGGCTGCACGACTCCACAGTTCCACTTCATCCTCTGGCTCATTTGCCATGTTAACCAGGAACGTTTTGTTTCCTTTCAGGCATCAAGGCCCACAAGATGCAACAACTCATGGATACCCATGGCCTTCTGGAACCTTCCTCCCCTATCCTCCTCTCTGGCTCCAACACCTCGCCCAACCCCACTTCCTGTTGGTTATTCACCATTCCTCCTAACCGTCTGCTCTTTGATACTGAATGTTCTGTACTCAGCAAAGAACACAGCTGTATCCCCCTACATCCCCACTTTAATGAATTTCAGGCATGACATGATGCCGAACTCTTCTTCCACCATCTTCGCCTCCATGCCCATTTCTTTGGATGAGAGTCCTCTCCTCTTCCCACAGAGCCCTTCACCCAGCTCCAACATTCTCCCTCCAACTGGACCCCTCCTTATACCTTTACTCAATCTGCTCATTAAGAACTATTGATGTGACATTGGTCACCTCCCCCAGTCCAAGCTATCTCTTTTCAAACTGACTGCGCTCCGTGTACTTAGATCCAACCCTGACTTTGTTATTAAACCTGCTGATATGGGCGGTGCTGTTGTAGTCTGGCACACTGACCTCCACTTTGTGGAAGCTGAGCACCAGCTGTCAGATACATAGCCCCATGGTACTTTCCCCTGCAACTGCTGAAGGTGTAATGCCCATTTACCTCCTCCCTCCTCAGTGTCCAAAGGTCCAAACATTCCTTCCAAGTGAAGCAGCACTTTACCCACACTTCTCACAATCTGGTCAGCTGCATTTGCTGCTCACAATGTGGTCTCCTCTACGTTAGGGAACAAAGTGTAGACTGGGTGATCGCTTCACAAAATATCTACATCCTGCCCATAGAAAAGACCCTGAGCTTCCAGTTGCCTACCAGTTTAACACACCACCCTGTTTCCTGGCCAACATCTCTGTCTCAGGCTTGCTGTAGTGCTCCAGTGAAGCTGGAAGAACAACTACTCATTTTCATTTGGGGAATCCTGCAGCCTTCCAGACTCAATATCGAGTTCAATGATGTTAGGGCCTGAACCTCCCCATGTCCGAGCCCCCTACCTCACATGCCAGGCCTTGTTATCACATAGTCTGCCATTACACACTACCCATCGTTAGCCACCAACAGTCTCCATTAATAGCTATTCATGCTCCTAGTCGGATCGCTATCGACTCCTTTATCTGTTCAACTGTTCTCTCTCTTTGGGCTCTATCCCCACCTATTGTTTACTCCTTATCCCCTCCCCCCCACCCTATCATCTGCATATAAACCAACATTTTCCAAGTCACCGTCAGTTCTGAGGAAGGGTCACTAGACCCAAAACGTTAACTTTCATTTCTCTTCACAGATGCTACCAGACCTGCTGAGCTTTTGTTTCTGATTTACAGCATCAGCAGTTCTTTCGGTTTTTAAATTTGATAGAATAAGGCGTCAACTACAGTCTGCCATCTCCATCACCAACTACCCAGTCTCAATCACTCACAAGTTCCCAATCAATCACCCAAAGTCAGTTTTCTATTCATCTGTAATCAAGAATAGCTAGCCTCTTGTCTATTTGAAACCAAACTAAGGACGGTACGGTGGCACAGTGGTTAGCACTGCTGCCTCACAGCGCCAGAGACCCGGGTTCAATTCCTGCCTCAGGCAACTGTCTGTGTGGAGTTTGCACGTTCTCCCTGTGTGTGCGTGGGTTTCCTCTGGTTTCCTCCCACAGTCCAAAGATGTGCAGGTTAGGTGAATTGGCTGTGCTAAATTGCCCTTAGTGTAAGGTGAAGGGATAAATGTAGGGGAATGGGTATGGGTGGGTTGCCCTTCGGAGGGTCGGTGGCAACTTGTTGGGCCGAAGGGCCTATTTCCACACTGCAAGTAATCTAATCTAAGATATGTAAAAATGATGCTTAATAATAATAATACAAGAATTCTATATGAGATGTACACCTCTGAACGTTTAGGAACACTAATTGAATAATATGCCTCTGGTGTATACTGACTAGTTCATGTGTTCACTATGTTTGTAAACTTGTTTCTTCAATATACAAACATTTCTGATTCCTGATAAAAGGACTCCTTTGGTCACGAATGATGAATTATAAGAATGATAGGACCACAAGAATCAGAGGGACATCAGTGTGCAAGTCCATTACTCCCTTAATGTAATGGAACAGGTAGATAAAGCAAAAAAGAAGGCACTTAGGATACTTGCAACTATTAGCCAAGGCATAGAGTTTAAGAAAGGGAGGTTATGCTGAAACTGTAAAAAAGCCAGGGTGTCGTGAGCAGTTTTGGATTCTAAATTATTGGAGGAATGTGATTGCGCAGGAGAGGGTGCAGAAGAGTTTCACCAGGTTATTGCCTGGGTTGGAGACTTCTAGTTGTGAACAGAGATTGGATAAACTGGTGAAGTTTTCCACAGAGCAAAGGAGACTGAGGGGGTACATGACTGAGATGTATAAAGTTATGAAGGGCATTGCTCAGGTAGACAGAGATCCCTCCCTTGATAGAGAAATTAATAATCAAGAGGCATAGATTTAAGGTAAGGGGCAGGAGGTTCAGAGGCGATGTGAGGAAAATCTGGAATTCACTCCTTGTGAGGATGTTAGAGGTAGAAACCCTCATAACATTTAAGAAATATTTAGATGTGCATTTGCAATGCCAAGGAAAATGGGGTTAGAATAGTTAGATGCTTATTTTGACCAGTACAGATATGACAGGCCGAAGGTTCTTTTTTGTGCTATGGACCTCTATGACTCTATCATTATGATCGTGTGGACCCGCACTGAAAACAGATTTCTAGTCACTGAAATATCCCTCTATCATCATCCTTTTCTTCCTGTCCCTTAGCCAATGATGAATCCAACATGTCACTTTGGTTTGGATTCCCTTGGAATCTTACTTTCTTGAGAAGTCTGGCAGAAGCCTTGAAAAAGTCCTTATGGACCATATTAAATGTATTATCGCCAGGAGTTTCCTCAAAAAATGTGATCATTGTGTCAAACACAGCCTTCTTGTAACAAATCCATGCTGATGATCCCTAACTCATAAGTATTTTTCCCTCAGAATTCCCTCTAATAACGTTCCCACTACTGAGGTTCGACTGATTGGCCTACAATTTCATGGTCTGGCCCTTCCTCTCTTCTTAAGTAATGGTGGAGCTTTAGACAGTCCTCCAGTTCTATAACAGTTCATGTCTGAACAGCCAGAATTTGAAAATGACTGCCAGAGCTCCAGATATCTCCTTCCTTAGCTTCCTCAATAGCCTAGGATATATCTCATCTGTGCCCGCAGATTTATCCACTGTAAAGGTTTGGGGCGGCACGGTGGCACAGTGGTTCGCACTGCTGCCTCACAGTGCCAGAGACCTGGGTTCAATTCCCGCCACAGGCTATTCTCTGTGTGGAGTTTGCACATTCTCCCTGTGTCTGCGTGGGTTTCCTCCGGGTGCTCCGGTTTCCTCCCACAATCCAAAGAAAAATGCGCAGGTTAGGTGAATTGGCCATACTAAATTGCCCGTAGTGTTAGGTGAAGGGGTAAATGTAGGGGAATGGGTCTGGGTGGGTTACGCTTTGGCAGGTCGGTGTGGACTTGTTGGGCCGAAGGGCCTGTTTCCACACTGTAAGTAATCTAATCTAATCTAATCTAAATCCACTATTAGATTAGATTAGATTACATTACATTACAGTGTGGAAACAGGCCCTTCGGCCCAACAAGTCCACACCGACCCGCTGAAGCGCAACCCACCCATACCCCTACATTTACCCCATACCTAACACTACGAGCAATTTAGCATGGCCAATTCACCTGACCTGCACATCTTTGGACTGTGGGAGGAAACCGGAGCACCCGGAGGAAACCCACGCAGACACGGGGAGAATGTGCAAACTCCACCTAGCCAGTCGCCTGAGGTGGGAATTGAACCCGGGTCTCTGGCGCTGTGAGGCAGCAGTGCTAACCACTGTGCCACCGTGCCGCCCCAAACCTTTACAGTGGATAAATCTGCGGGCACAGATGAGATATATCCTATTACTGACTCTATGTTAGTTTCATCTATTATTTCACAGTCTTCCTCTATGTTAGTTTCATCTATTATTTCACAGTCTTCCACCCTGATGCCTATACCTGTACAGACCATTGTGAAGACTGACACATAGTATTCGTTGAAGATTGTTCCCATTTCTTGTGGGTCCATGCACACATTATCTCCATAGTCCTAATGGGCCTATTCTTTCACTAGTTCTTCTCTTGCTCTTTATATGTTTTAACCCCTTTGGATTTTGCTCTATTCTACTTGCCAGTGCATTCTCATGCTTTCCTAACGTCCTTTTTAGACTCCTGTACTTTTTATCCAAATCTAGTGATTCTACCATATTTAGTCCTTGGTATCTGCCATAAATGTTTTGCTTTTCTTAATCCTAACCTTTTCTCGCCCTTGACATCCAGGGTTCTCCTACGGTCCTGGTCTGACTCTTAGCCTTTACAGGAACTTATTTGCCCTGCATTCTTGCTATTTTCTGGTTGAATGACTCCTGTAACTCTGAGATAGTTTTATTTGCAAGTCCATTGGACCAAATTTTGACGCATCTTAGTAAAATTAGCTTTTGCCAGCTTAGACCTTGTATTCTTAGCCCATCCTTTTCCTTGTAAATTACTATCCTGAATCCAACTGAGTTATGGTCATTGCCTCCAGAATGTTGCCCTAATGATTCACCTTCCACACTGTCCAGATACGTTTCCAAATATTAAGTCAGAACTGCCCCTCCCTTGTTGGTCTTTCTATGTACTGGCTAAAAACAAGATTTGGGTGCAATGCACAAATGTATGTCCCTTCCTGCACACTGAAATTATTGCAGTTAATGTCTGGGTAGTTAAAAATCCCCTATTATTGTTGACTAATTATTTTTACACTTCTCTGAAATTTTGTTGCATGTTTCATCCTCTATGCCTCCCTGTCTGTTACAGGCCTGTGGTACACACTGAACAGAGTCATTGTCCCTTTGTGTTTGTTACCTCAAGCCATATTCCCTCATTTGATGATCCTTCCAAGATATTATCTCTCCTCACTGATACAATAGATTCCTTGATCAATATTGTGCTTGCCCCCGTCCCCCTTCTATTCCCTTCTCCACATCATCTGACTACCTAACAGCCAGGAAAATCAAGCTGCCAATCCTGCTTCTCTTTCAGAAAGAAAAGCACAGTAGGTCAGGCAGCATCCGAGGAGCAGGAGAATCGATGTTTCGGGCATAAGCCCTTCATCAGGAATGCAGCCTGATCTCCTATGCTTTTCCAGCAGCACACACTCGATTCTGATCTCTAGCATCTGCAGTCCTCACTTTCCCCTCCTCACTTATCTTTCAGCCAACTCTCAGTCATTGTTATGATATCATACTCTCATGTTCCTATTTGTGCCCTCAGCTCATCTTCCTCATTCTTCAGACATTAAAAGATTATCCATTTGGTCTTGATAAATTCACTTCTTTCTTAGCTAGACTACATTTCCTCTGCCTTCCAAACTAATTTCCTCATATTGTAATTTTTAAATCCATCTCAGCTTTTCTCCCCTCTGCTCTCCTTATCAGGATACTACTTTCTGCCTATCTAACTTAATTCCACCCTTACAGCAGTAGCTAACCTCCCCACTCCCCCCAATGAGGATGGTGATCCTATTCTTGTTGAGATGTAACTCATTCAACATATACAGGTTTCACCATTTCAAGAAAAGTTCCAATGCCTCAGTAATCTAAAGCCCTCATTCCTGCACGATCTTTCCAGCTAATCATGCACACGCTATATTCTTCTGTTTCTTTACTTATCATTATGTGACACCAAAAGTAATTGGAAGATTACTACTTTGCAAATCCAGTTTTTCAATTTCCTACCTAACTCCCTAAAGTCTGCTTTCAGGACCTCATTTCTCCTTTTTCTGATGTCATTGGAGCAATGTTATTCACCATCTCCCTACAGAATGCCCTTCTGTGACAAGCTTGATCCTGGCATCTGGGAGGTGGCAGGCCATTCTGGAGTCATGTCTACTCTCCTCGCTAATGAATTTTCTATCACTCTTAGCCTTTCAGTTTCGTCCTCCCCTGGTTGGGCAGCTGGACGATCCAAAATGTCAAAGTATTCACTCTGACTGGCCTCTACAAAAGAACTGTCACTTTCCCTTTTTTCCCAAGACTGAGAAATGGTTTGCCAGTGAGATTGCTTGGGAGATTCCGTCACTAACTACCTGGTTCCCTTCTTCTGGTAGTCTGGAGGTCATCCATCTCCTCTGCACTTCTTAAGCTGTGGGGTGACCATGTCCTGAAATGTGCTATCCATGAACCTCTCAGCCACATGAATGCACTATAGTGCCCCTAGCTGACACTCAAATTTCAAACCTGTGTTCATGTTGCTGAAGCCAGAGGTCACCTCTTTCACTTCAAGGTAAAAAGCTAGTTGTTTTGGTTCATTTCTGATAAGTATTAAGGTTTATGTTATTTATAACATTTAAAATAATAAAGGTTTCAGCAGTAAGTTGAATAAAATTTAAAAGAAATGAAAAAAAAGATTGAATATAATAATTAAGTAGTTAATGTAAACTCATTAAGATGTGTCATACTGCAGCTTGAGGGAGCTCATGGATGCCAATGTGATCCAGGGCAAACACATCCGTCAGAAATATTTATGATGAGAGGACCTCATGCACAAAGTTTATGAGCTGATTTCTAAATTGCAGATACTGTGACACATCAGCATGAGGGAGGGTTAACTGGATGCTCTGTACCAGGATGCAATCATAGTCATGGATCTTCTAATCCAGACAGTGTGGATGAGAGTGGTGCTGGAAAAGCACAGCAGTTCAGGCAGCATCCGAGGAGCAGGGAAATCGATGTTTCAGGCAAAAGTTCTTCATCAGGAAAGAGCTTTTACCTAATCCAGAGAGTGGTCATGGACAGTTGAATGTGAGTGATGCAAGTGATGGGATACAAAATGCAGGGGCCTCAGACTTTGAAATTTTCCATCAAGATTGTGGGTGGAGAACTGTATGAACATAGCTCCATGGTACAAGGAAGCATTTAAGTGCAGGAAGCAAAAAGGAATATAATGGTGCTAGTGCAGTGCAAAGAGGCAGGAGTCCAGAAGGCCTGCCTGCTCCTTGTATTCAGAACATGTAGTCAGGCCTGGAGAGTAATTGCAGTGATAGGGGGAAGATCCAGTTTTCATGGTTTATGGAGGTATCAATGACATAAGTAGGACAAGGAACAATGTTCTGCATGGTCAGCAGGAGCATCTAGTCACCAAATTAAGAAGCAGAATGTCAACGGCAATAATCTGTCATTTATTACCTGAACCATGAGCAGGTAAATTATCCAACTAAGATCAGAGAAATGAATGCAGGTCAAAGGCTGTTGTGAGAGAAGTTGGCTTTGGTTTTTCAGACATTGGCACCAATACTGGGGAAAATGGCGGCTGTACTGTTGTGATGATCTATACCTGAATGACACTTGGGCTGGTTTTCTTGCCCACCAGGTAATTGGGGAAGTAAAGAGGTTATTAAACTAATAGTGAGGCCAAGGGATCAATCAATAAGTCGGAACAAGATAACAGAGGAAGGTATTAATATGTGGGATGCTAAACAGACCATGACTGAAAGAGATAGAGAGTACACATCTAAAACTAAATCAGCAGATAGGGCTATAAGTTACAAAAATAATACAAGGACAAAACTAAAGACTTTGTATTTGAATGCACCTAACATTTGGAATCAGACAGATAAACTGTAAATAGAAATAAATACGATCTTTCAGCTATTGCAGAGACATGGCTATGGATTGGGACTTGAATATTGAAGGTTACAGGACAGGTAGGAAGGAGAAGAAGCTAGGAAAAGTTTAAGGACTTATTCTGTTAATTAACAAAGAAAGAAAAAATAGGTGCAGGAGTAGACCATTCGGCCCATTGAGACCGTACTGCTATTCAATATGATCATGGCTGATTATGCAATCACATGCAATCTTTCATTAATAGTTGCAATATCATACATGTTATACAGGTGGTGGCATGGTGGTAATGTCATTGGACTGGTAATCACAGGCCTATGCTCTGGAGACATGGGTTTGAATCCTATTGTTGCAGCTGGTGAAATTTGCAATTAATAAAATCTGAAATTTAGGAAAAACTGGTCTAACCATGGTCATAAATACCCATCTGTTTCACTAATAACATTTTGGGGAGAAATCGGGCATCCTTACCTAGTCTATATTGTGACTTCAGGCATATTGAAATATAGTTGACTCTTAACTGCCCTCTGAAATTGCCTAGAGAGCCACTCAGTTCAAGGGCACTTAGGAATAGGCAACAAATGCCAGCCTTACCAGCAACACCCACATCCCATTGTAGGAATGAAGAAAAAGCACCAAAGAGGGCTGACTTAAATTTAGGAAAATAGGAAATAGATAGGGTTTGTTTTGAGATAAGAAATGACAAAGTTAAGAAGTTACTCAAGAGAGTCGTTGACAGGCATCTGTCAGTAACCATATGGTAGGATGGAAGATAAAGAAAAAAAGTTATGGGAGCTTGAAAAGAAGATACAGAAAGAATCATAGGGGATTTTTGTCTAGATATAGATTGTAAAGGTCACAAGGGCAAAGTATCCGAGAAGAAAGTTTCATGGTGTTTTCAGGACAGTTTCTTAGAGCAGCAAGCTCGGGTGCCAACTAGACAGCAGGCCATGCTCATCTGATTTTATGCAATGAGTTGGGGTAATTAATGACCTCATTGTGAAGGAACTCTTAAGTTGCAGTGTTATTAATATGATTGAATTTTACATTTAATTTGAGAGATGGGTGTTGGTCCAAGACTAATGTTTCAAACTAAGTAAAAGAAATTATGAGGGCATGAAAGAGTTAGTTAAGATGAATAGGTAAACTAATTTAAGGGATGATTAGTAGAGATTCAGTGGCAGATGAAGGGGAATCTTTAAGAATATGTAGAATAGATACATTTCAACAAGACAGAAAAATTCCAAGGGGAGGACTTACCACCTGTGGTTAACTAAAAATTGTAAAAGATAGAACCAAACTTAAAGGAAACACATTCAATTACACAAATATTGGTGTATGGTCAAAAGATTGGTTAGAATATTTTAAGAATTACTAAAAGATGAATAAGGAGGTAAATATTAAATTATGAGGGAAAACAAGCTAGAAATATCAAATCTGATAATAAAAGTTTCTTCAGAAACTTACCAAAAAGAATTACCAAAGTAAATGTTGAGAGAAACTAAAGAAAATTACAATCACAAGGGAAGTGGTTCTGTTGGAACTGTGGATTGACAAGTGCATCAGCCCCAATAGACTTCATCCCAAAAAGTGGCTAGTGGGATGGTTAATGCTTTGGTCCTAATTTCCATAGATTCTGTGAAAGTTCCATTAGATTAGAAGATTGTGAATGTAACTCTTTTACTCAAAACAGAAGGTAGACAGCAAGCATGAAACGATAGATTAGGAAGCATAATATCTATCATAGCAAAATGTTAGAAGTTATTACTAAAGACATTATCACGACATACTTAGAAAAATTCAAGATAAAATTCAAAGCTGAGTCAACATGGCTTTGTGAAAAGAAAGTTATGTTGAACCAGTTCATTTGAGTTACTTTAAGAATAACATGCACTGTGGGTAAAGAGGAAATGGTCGATGTTCTTAGATTTCCAGATCTCATTTGATATGGTGCCACACAAAATATTATTGTGGAAAATAAAGGGATGACTTGACTGCATGTAGCATTAAAGATCCCTAGCAAAACTGGAATCAGTAGGAATCAAGGGAAAGCTCACCACTGGTTGTAGGAAGGAAGATAGTTATGTGGTTATTGTTGTTGGTCAATCATCTCATCCCCAGGACATCACTGAAAATGTTATTCAGTGTAGTGTTCTAGGCCTAAGCATCTTCAAAATAAGGTGAGAGGTGTGAATATTCACTAATGATTACATAGTGTTCAACATCTGCTGCCTTGTAGATACATGAAGAGATGTCAATGGTACAACTTCAGTCTGAAAATCTGGAGTGGAGGTCAAAGGGAGACTGACATCTAATTCTGTGATTAACTGTCAAATGTAACTCTCAGTCACCATCCAAATGGTACATCCTCCATGCCAACGCCTCTGCCAGTCAGAATCCAATTACCAACCAATCAGCACTCTCCTTTCATAGAATATAAATATTACTTTTTCTTTACTTTACTATTTGAACAAAATGTTCTGATGAGTGCAAGACAAAAAGCTTCAACCAGGTGTGTCTTTTTTCAGCATTACTCAAGTTTTTAATTACTAAATATCTATTAGAATTTCTAATTTCCAATAACTATCAACTTTACCAATAAAATGGTCAGGAAATAAAAGCATAAGTTGCAGAAGTGTAAACTTTAAGAAATATTAACAATGTATGGGAACAAGATCAATTCATATCTTATTCATACTATATCTCAAAATCAATAAAAATAAGGGGGCACATTTTTAAGTTGAGAAGAAAGACTTAAAAAGGATATGAGGGACAATGTTTTTACACAGAGAATAGTTCGTGTGTGGAATGAACAGTCAGAGAAAGTGGTGGATGCAGGTACAGTTAGAACATTTAAAAAACATTTGGATAAGTTCATGAATAGGAAAGGTTTGGAACGATATGGACCAAACATAGCCAAGTGGGATTAGTTTGTTGGGATGATGGTCAGCCTAGACTGGTTGGACCAAAGGGTCTGTCTCCATGCTGTACGTTTGCTTGACTCTTTAAGATTTAAACTCTGTTACTTGGTAATAAATAATAACGGAGTTTATTTTTTAGTTAATTTGTTCTCTAATAAACATCATTTAAGATCAAATTGAGTCAAATTTGAAAAAATTGATATTATTTCTTCTCTAATAGCCTGATGATTATATTCCACTATTACAAAAGTCAGATTTACCCATATAAACTTGAAGTGAAATGTCCCCACCCAATAGTAGCAGAAGTGCGATTCTCCTTCTCCACCTCCTCCTTCTAAGCTTTCCATTGTTTCACAGGCAAAAGGAAAATAAAAACAAAAAGCCAAAACAATGATGCAGCAGAGCAAGATAAGACAGACAGGAAAAAAAACAAGAGAGGGACAATTTCCCTTGGCAGATTCTGCCTTTGAGCAACAGGGGAAGGAATTGCGACTTAGTTTAACAATTAGTCCATCTATGTGATGAGAATATCTGTTAGGCACATGTCTAGCCATACAATTGGGTCATTAAAAGAGCATATTTGGGAGCAATTCAGACCTTAAAGGCAGTGGCACCATTAAAGGGCAGGTTCTGTAAATATATTGTATAGGAACTGCTCAAACGTAGTCAGTTGGTATTATTTATTGAAGCTTTGTCTTTATTTTGTCAGCTGGTATGAATAATTGAGCATGATCTAATCCTTCATGTCAGCTGGAAGCAAAAATTTGAAGGTCTTTGTTGTATCCGATTATATTAAGGAGTCTACCACTGTGAATATATTTTTGTCATGGCTGGGACAGCACCATTACCATGAGCAGGGGTCTTGGTGCTCTTACACTCTGCTGTGGAGGGAGCTAGTAAGAGGGAAATACCTTCATACCAAGCAGAAGGGAAGGAAACAAATATACGTATGATGAATGATGGTGTCGAATAAGTGTTCATTTAATTGTGTCATTTCATTTTATTCTAGGTGCTGTGGAAGCTATGCATAATTAGGAAGATGGGGATTTCTTCCTCTGTATGAGACAGCCAGTGTTAGAAGATTTTAAGAGTTACAGGTAAATTTCTTTAGTTGTCAAGGTAGATTTTTGCTCCTCATTGCCTCCAAATAAGATACAACAAAAAGGAGATGTCAGTTCAATTACAATAATAACAACTTGCATTTCTATAACACGTTTAACAAAGTAGTATGCCCCAGAGTGCTTCACAAAAATATTATCAAAAAATTGACATTAATCATGTAAGGAGATATGAAAATTGTTGGCTAAAACTTGTGTCAAACAAGCCGGGGAGTGAGACATACAAAACGGGACCAAATATTAGAATCCAGTTTTCCTATATCAAGTGTCTAGATTGCAAATATTTGTGAAGGTGTTTGACCCATCCAAAATCTACTTGAATAATCTTTAGGAAATGTCCACTAATTTGAACAGGCTTTTTTGTTTTGAATGGATTTGACTTTATCCTTAACCTCTTTTTAAAAGAACCTATTTAACTTCCCTTCTCAATGGTTTTTCTGGTAGTTTCTTCCATAACTCAGTTCTTTTTGTGTGGGATGTTGAGTACTCATTCGTTGAGAACTTCCTTGTCTTGTTCCTTTCTCAGAAGTGCATCACCTCACACTAATCAGCATTAAATTCCATCTGCCCCTGAATCTGCTGACTAATTCATCTATATTCTCCTGTAACCTAAGACCTCCTTCCTCATTGTCAATAAGCTGGCCAATCATCATTCATCTGAAAACATTCCACCCACCACCTCCCCTCCTCCCCATACCACTATATTTTCTTTGATATTGATTATATATATCAAAAACATTAAGGGACCCAGCACTGCATTATGCCCCTAGACATCAGTTTCCAGTCATGCAAACAGCCACTACCCCCTCCACCTCCTGCCATTGAGCCAATTTTGGTTCCAACTTGCCAAGTTATCCTGGAGCTCATGTGCTTTTACCTTCTTTATCAGTCTTCCCTGTGTGACCTTGTCAAATGTTGACATTCTTATAAATTACATCAACTGCATTATTCTCATTTAAATGCCTGACCACTTCCTTGAAAAATTCAATCCAATCTGTTAGGCATGACCTCCCTCTGACAAAGCCATGCTGACTATCCTTGATGAAATCTTGCCTTTCCAAGTGGAGACTAATTCTCTTCTACAGAGTTTTGTCCAATAGTTTCCCTATCACTGATCTGAGACTCACTGGTCTGTAATGCCCTGGTTTATCTCGACCATCCTCCTTAAAAAGTCGAAGCACGTTAGCTGTCCTCCAGTCTTCTGGCACCTCCCCTATGGCCAGAGAGAAATTTTCAAAATTGTGTCAGAGCCCCTCTAATTTCCTTGCTTGCCTCTCACAGCAACCAGGGATACATTCAGACCTGTGGACTTGTCTACTTTTAATCTTACCAAAACCTCCAATTGCTCCTTACTCCCTGTGTACAGCTACTCAAGAACCTCACGGTCTGTTTTCCCAAATTCCGTACCTGCAACTTCCTTCTCCAAAGCGAATTTAGATGTGAAGTAGACATTTAACATTTTGCCAACCTCCTCTGGCTCCACATACACATTGATCCCTTAGTTCCTAATGGGCACTCCTCTTTCCCTTGTTATCCTCTTCTCCTTGATATACTTGTAGAATATCTTGGGATTCTCCCTAATTGTACCCACCAGTATTTTTCAATCTCCCTCTTTACTCTCCTCATTACTTTCTACTTCCCCCTTGCACTTTCTATACTCCACTGGGACTCCACTGATTTGCTCACTTTGTACTTGTTAAAAGCCTCTCCCTTCCTTCTTAACCAATCCTGAATATTCCTTAACATCCCATGTTCTTTGGGCTTGCTGTTCCTTCATTTCACCTGAAAGAGAACATGTTGGGCCTGTACTGTGCCCTATTCTTTTCTGAATGTTGCCCACTGTTCCGTTGTAGATTTACTCAGAAGTAGCTGTTCTGGTCTACTTTGGCCAAATTCTACCTTCTTCTAACAAAATCTGCCTTCCCCAAATTCAAAAGCTTCTTTTACAGTCCACCATTCTCCTTTTCCGATAGAAGCTTGAAGTGTACAATGTCGGGCTTGCTGTCACTAAAATGCTCCCCCTCCACTACCTCAAACATCTGTCTGGCTTCAATTCCTAGAATTAAGTCCAACACTGCACTGTTCCTTGTTGGCCCTTCTATATGTTGATAAAAAAAAAGCTCTCCTGAATGCATTTCAAGGACTCTGCCCCCTCTAAGCACTTTATACTATGCTTATCCCAATTGATGTTGGAGAAATTGAAATCCCTTAATATTGTTATTATTGTTTCACACACCTCAGTGAATTGTCTACGTATCTGTTTCTCTATAATTTGCTGACTATTTGGGGGTCGATAATCCGCCCCAGCAGTGACACTGCCCCCTCTTTATTCCTCAGGTGCACCCATGAAGCTTACAATCACATCAACAAAAGAGCACAATTTTATAACTGGCTGTTAAAGTAGCCATAACATTGAATCTAAATGTCCCTCCAGGCTGCCTTCGCTGAGTTCAGTACATCAGCGGCTATGATGTCCACCAATGCCTTAGACTAGTCAAATGATCTATCTTGGTGGACTCTTCACTCATTTCCCCTCTATACAGATTTTGTCAAGAAATTGAACAGTCAAAATTTCATACGCTGTAAGACCATAAGATGGACGAGCAAAAGTAGGCCATTAAACCATGGCTGATCCGTTAATCCACATCTCCACTTTCCTGCCTTTTCCCCAATTCCTCTTGGTTCCCTTATTGATTAAAAATCTCTCTATCCCAGCCTTGAATATACTTGATGACCCAATCTCAACAGCTCTCTGTAGTAAAGAAATCCATAAATCCATTACCCGCTGACAGGAGAAACTCCTACTCAGCTCTGTTGTAGATGTGAGAAGCACTATTGTGAGACTAAGCCCTCTAGCCTGACAGTCTCCCATAAAAGGAAACAACCTTTCTGCATATAACCTGTCAAATCCCCTATGGATCTATGTCCAATAAAGTTGCCTCTTATTCTAGCCTGATATGTCTGGCTAAGTACGTTACTGATGCTGTTCATATGGTAATGAGGGCGCTAAGAAAAATCCACTTAATTTTAGGGGTTTTATCTATTCTTGTTCAGCAAAATGTATTACTCATTAAATTGATTTCTGAGCAATAGATCCTGCCTGATTAAGCTGGTCGCATTGGTCACTGTCATAGTAGATAGAGAAGAATGTTGGTTTCCAGGAGGTTTTTATGAAGTTAAACACAACAGAACATTGTCAAAATGTGAGCCAACTTAATTAGAGGTTTTGCAGGCTAATTTATTGAAATATTAAGAAAAACATTCTCTGATTAATGAGATGTAACAAGATGTGTTCTCACCCTTCATCTGAGTCACTGGTAGTTGACTCTGTCTGACAGAGGGTGTGTGAGGAATGAGAGATGTTATCATTTCCTCTGTAATATCCCAGTATCGACAAGGTGAAAAGATGTTGAGTGTGAGGTGAGTCACATCAAATAATATTCTGAAATGTGCAATGCTACTCAAGCTTTCAGTTATCTTGGCAAATACCTTCGGCCATTATACTTTTTCTTCATTGAGTGAGAGTGCATGAGTTAGAACAAAAACCACTAACTCTGAAAGATCTTCATGATCCTCTCTTTAGGTCTCCTTTCGTCATAGCTGAGGATGCAATATCTTCCTCAATCACTAGAAGTGCTGAGGAATCTGGGGGCTGTTAACACCGAAGACTTTGTCTGTACTGCACACATTCTGTCATTTCTGTGTCTCCTTTTGTGCAGAGGCAAAACCAGGAAGCTTGCTATGATTGCCAGCAGGTCTCCCTCCAGTTAAGGGGAATAGTTTGTACTCAGTCAATCTCAGAATAGCCTCGGATACCACTCCATGCCTTGCTTGGGCAGTTGGAATTAGAGAGGGTGAGCAGCCTAATGACAGGTAGCAGAGTGAAGAAGGGCGTTAACCTTTCTGACATCTTAGGCTTTCCTCCAGAGGGCCATGACTGTTTCAATACGGGTGGCTACCTCAGGCCAGAGTGGCCTGGTGTGGTCACATAGCCTCCATCTGCTGGTCTTGGGGGAAGAGGATGACTCAATCTGTGCACCACCCCGTCTGGGATATCCCCCTCTCTGTCAAATTCTGGACAAATGTCCAAAGCTGTGTGGGGCTTGTCCAAAAGCACAAGGTTTTAACAATAACATCAGCGTCAATTGTGAGATCTCTGGGAATGGCACATGGTAAGATATGGTGAAAATACAGTGTGATTCATGCAGCGAGGGCTCAAATGACAATTGAAATGATGAGTTTGGCAATAGATGGTGTGAAAACTCTGTTAGTCTCCAGGTAAGAATCAATCCAGCAAACCTGACACAACTCTCCCTTAGCCAAAAAATGGCAAAAGTCTATCCATAGAGACACTGGAAAAATTGCGTAAGTAATTTACTAGAATGATAGTAGAACAAAACAGGTTCAACATAGCTGGAAAGATTAAAAAGTGGGGCGGGGGCTATTTAAGCTAGGAAAGAAAGAATCGAGAGCTGACCTCTTGATGTTTTCAGGATTATAATCGGGTTTATTGGGGTAGATGCATTTGGGGTAAGCTGGGTTTTAGGTGGATAGGTGGAACTGCTCTGTTATAATTTACCTGCTTCATGGTTTTTTTCTTTCTTGGGGTTTGGGCACAGCATAGAATCAAACATGTTTCTCCTGGAAGTAAATAGAACATAGCCCAGGGTGTTGCCATGTAACAAGATGGACTGGTTAAAAGGTTCACCGGGATTTAATTCCAGTTGTATAGTTACATATTAGGCCAGACAACGTCCAAGGAGCAGGGGCGGAGAGGTCGGGAAGAAGATTGCAGGTCAAGAGCGCGGTGCTGAATCCGGGGGTTGGGACTGAGATAAGGTGGGGGGAGGGGAAATGAGGAAGCTGGAGAAATCTACATTCATCCCGTGTGGTTGGAGGGTTCCTGGGGGAAGATGAGGTGCTCTTCCTTCAGGCGTCGTGTGGCCAGGATCTGGTGATGGAGGAGGCCAAGGATTTTGAAAAGTGTGGTGCTGGAAAAGCGCAGCAGGCCAAGCAGCATCCGAGGAGCAGTCCTCACTTTCTCCTCCTGGTCTCCAGCATCTGCAGTCCTCACTTTCTCCTCCATATTCGGCCCTCAGTCTTCACATCCAGTCACTACCTGCAGTCCCATGTCAACCCAATGTTGGTTCTCTTCACCCATCCTCATGGCCATAGCTCTGTGTGAACTCCCAATCACCCAGTTTAGATTATGTACCAAATTAAATAAACCTATATTAAAAATATCATGTGTGAAACTGCTTAGAAAACCGTCATGATTTTTTAAACAGGTGTTCTCTAAACCTACAAATGTTGCAATCAAGCAGACCATTGCAATATCAATAATAGAATGTTTAGGCATGAGGCATCTTTCGAGGTACCTGAATAGGAAGGGTTCAGAGGGATATGGGTCAAATACTGGCAAATGTGACAAGATTAATTTGAGAAAATTGGTCGGCATGGACGAGTGGACTGATGGGTCTGTTTCTGTGCTGTACAACTCTATGACTAACGTGTGGAAATAAACATTGGTAAGAGTTTACATAAGAAAAAGGAAAATACTGCAGATACTGTAAATCTAAAAAAATTGCTAGAGAAATACAGCAGGTATGGCAACATTTGGGGAGAGAGAAACTGGGTTAACTTTTTGAGTCTTGTATTGCCTCTCATTTTATGTAATTTCATAGGGATGTCAATCAAGCAAAGTCAGCAGTTTTCACATGCATGAACAAACTCACCCTAATCTTCTTAGAAGAGTCTGGGCTGTTCAACAAGCGGCACTGACATGGCATGTGGCACTTCAGTAGGATCTTTTGAAGTCACCTTTCAACAAGTTTCTGAAATTAGGCTAAGGTTCATGACTCCTCTGATAGAATGTGAACTATAAGTCACAGAGAATCTGGTCCAACTTTGTGAAAACTTCAGAAGGCTAGGCAATGTTTACCGCAGTGTGATTCAGCTGCCTGATCATAGGTACTATGTGCACTCGCCACCTATACCCTCAACATTAACCAGAGAAAATGTAGATGGCGGGGGGAGGCGGGGTGGGTCACCAGGCAGTGAAGAAGGTATCCTACAACAAGATTCCACTCTCCATTTTTAAATTACTCTTAAGTATAGCTGACTCTGCATAACTCCAGCCTGATGTCCTCATTTGTGAGGAGGATCAGAACCCAGTACACAAATCTAAAATGTTCACTTCCAAGTGCAAGAATGTGTTCTCTTTTATCCAGAGGGTGGTTAGAATGTGGAACCTTGCTAACACAGGAATTATTTGAGACAAATAGAACAGGTGCATTTAAGACTAGGCTAGATAAGCACATTGGAAAGAGAGGAATCGAAGGGTATGTTGATGGGATTACAGAAATTTGGATGGGAAAAAGCTTATGTGCAGTATAGATAACAGCATTAACCTGTTGGTTAAAATGACCTATTTCTATGCTGTAAACATTGTGCTATGCTTTGCAAAAGGGTAAGGAAGAAAATGCACTTACTGAGAAGGAAGCAGAAGGAATAATTAAATAATGGGAATAAAGAAAAAGGAAAAAGCAGAACCAGTTGGATGTAGGCCTCATTTTAATATTGAAATGAGACTTGCCTGCTCATTTCAGAAGAGAATTCTAAAACACTTTTGTTCAGTTTGTTCTTGCATTGTACAAACTCCAACTGATACTTCTTGAACTGTCTCAAAAGTAGGTGTTGCCCATTTCAGTAGGCAATATACTGCTGGTTAAAACAGGGTAAAAACAAAGACTGCAGATGCTGGAAACCAGAGTCTAGATTAGAGTGGTGCTAGAAAAGCACAACAGGTCAGGCAGCCTGCAAGGAGCAGGAAAATTGATGTTTCGGGCAAAAACCCTTCATCAGGGATATACTGCTGATGTATACTCAATCTTTCAGATTGAACATTATCAGTTGTGGTGCAGTAGCCAATTCAGAAATGCCAGCCTATTCCACACATGGCTCAGATGAATAGGATCTGAGGTTGACTGATCTCTTTTTTCGATCTGGTGGGCTTTCTTTCCTATTGTCCGTTCATCTTTTTATTCCCTCAGTTTTTCCAACATGCTTTCTGACTTCTTGTCTCCTGGTTCTTCAGTCAGCCAGGATCTCATACACATCAACTTTAATTCTGGTTAACTTGAGACCTTGCTTTCAGACATCATTTTATCACAGATATTGATCTTACACTGGTAGGAAGCTCACCATGGATTACGTCTTTGGGAAATAGGCTAATATCATTTCTGTGCACTTGACCCACCCAATGGAGTCACCATTAACTCATGAGGACAAACATGTTGGGAATCCCTGCTCACTGCTGTATTTCCATGTTTGACACTCTTTCCTGCCAGGAGAAACTCAATATTCATTAGAGGCAGCAGAAGTACTCTAATGGTCCATATGTGGCCAGTCATGTCCCTTAAGGATCTGCATTAGGGCCTCAACTATTGACATTATTTATCAATGAATTGGATAATGGAATAGAACATCGTATAACCAAATTTGCTAATCACATAAAATTAGGTAGCACTGTAAACAGTGTTGCTGAAAGCATAAAATTACAAAGGATATTGATAGACTAAGTGAATGGCAAAACTGTGGCAGATGGAGTTCAATGTCAATAAGTGTGATATTATTCATATTGGATCAAAAATGAATAGATCAGGGTACTTTCTCGATTGTGTGAAGTTAAGTACAATGGATGTCCAAAAAACCGTGGAGGTTCAGGTGCATAGCTCTTTAAATGTCAAAAACAGTTGCAGAAAACAATCATGAAAGCTAATAGGATGTTAGCCTTTATATCTAAAGGACTGGAGTTCAAGAATGCAGAAGTTATTCTGTAACTATACAAAACTCTGGTTAGACCCCTTTTGGAATACTGTGAGCTGATCTGTTAGAAGGGATACATTGAACTTGGAGGGAGTACAATGTTGGTTTAAAAGATGATTCCTGTACTTCAGAGGTTAAGTGATGTGGAGAGATTATACAAATTAGGCCTGTTTTCTCTAGTACTTAGAAGATTAAGGGACGATCTGATTTAAGTCTTCAAGATATTACCAAGAAAAGATAGTATGGTTAAAGATATACTATTTCCACTGGTTGGGGAATAATCTGAGAATTAGGACCAAACTGTTCAGGAGGGATGTTAGGAAGCACTTCTACACACACAAGTAGTAGATGTTTGCAACTCTTTTCCACAGCAAGCAATGGTTTCAGGATCAGTTGTTAATTTTAAATCTGAGATAGATAATATTTTGTTAGGCAAAAGTATTAGGAGATATGGGCCAAAGGCTGGTATATGGAATTAAGCCACAGATTAACTATATCCTCAATGAAAGGTGAAATAGACCGGAGGGGTTGAATAGCCTACTGCTCTTCCTGTGTTCAGCCTCTTATGTTGGCTTGCATAACTTGTCCATGCTATGCTGCTGTAAAACAAAATGCTGCGGAAACCCAACTGATACAACCATGAAGTTATGTTGGTATTTGTTCACATGCACATTCTAAACTTGGACATGACAGCTACAACCCTTTGAAAATGGTGCTGAATTTCAATGTCAAGCGACAAGTTGCTGGGCATTGTTGCTCTAAAATTTGTGAAACCATTGTTGACCTAAAATTTTAAATTTGAGATAGATAATATTTTGTTAAGCAAAGGTATTAGGAGATATAGGCCAAAGGCTGGTATATGGAATTAAGCCACAGATTAGCCATGTCCTCAATGAAAATTTTAAATTTGTGAAATTGTTGATGACCTTCAGATGGTGGTTGTCAACATTGGTGGAGGGTACTGCCCCTACATTCCGGCCTGTAATGTTACTCTTCTTGATGCTGCTTATCGGTCCAAATACCAAAATGACAAACAGACAAACAATTGACAAACAATTTGTGAAATTGTTGATGACCTTCAACAATGGTGGTTGTCAACATTGGTGGAGGGTACTGCCCCTACATTCCGGCCTGTAATGTTACTCTTCTTGATGCTGCTTATCGGTCCAAATACCTTGCATACCAGAGAAAACCAAACTACAAGCTGCTGCAAGTGTGCTTCAGGTTGAGATGCCAATGCAAGCAGCAACTCGTGGACTTGGAGTTTTTGGATTAGTGTGCAATGTTGCCAACTTGAACAGCTTGTTCTTTTTAATCTCTGATATACAGCTAGATCCCTGATTTAAGCCACTGAAAGTATACAGTAGGAGTGTGGACAAGAATATGTCATAGGGTTGGAGCCAGAACCCAGCCCTGCTTTATACCCCTGCCGACCTTAAAAGAATGTATTATTGCTCCATTGTAACTGATGGAACTGAGCATATTCTCATGAAAAGAAGAAATAATGCCCAGGAGAGCAGCCGGGCAAACTCCTGCAGCAGGAAGGTAGGAACTGCCTAGCTAATGCCCATTAAAGACATCCCTGCATCCATCTTATAAAACATCTGCAACTTTACTAAATTTCATCTTTTTCTGGAGTTTAAAGCAGCAGGAGTATTCTTCCCGAATCCACAAAAGAACCATCAGCCATTCCAAGCTGTTGTTACCTCCAATACTTCCGATTGTTTTCTGCTCCACATTTGAATTTACCTCTGGGCCTCAACATCAGCCACAAAGTTACTAAACCCAACAGAGTGAGTGTCTTCAGGATGCACACAATTTGGGTGAAAATAAATTCAAGCCCTGAAACCTTTGTACTGAGAGAGGAGAATGCTGTTCAGTGAGCTAAGCTGGGGAAGCAGGGGGTGTAATTTTCAACTTTGCTGGTTGGATAGTAACCTGGGAGAACTGGTGTCCACCCTTTACAGACTTCACCTGAATTTTATTTGATTAATTTTTGTCAGTTGCATTGCAAAATCTGCAAGAGTCACACTTATCTGTTTAAATCAAATAGAAGTAAACATTTTGTTAATGAATTATATTAATCTGTTTGATAGTTTGCCATATTGCCTTTCTAAAAGCAAGGAACTTTGTGTCTGCCAATGTTCAGGATTACAAATGGCAGGCAGCTGGTCAGCACGGAAGCTGCACTTTAGAAAGGTTAAGGCTTGGCTGGTGTGAAGCAATATTGGATCCTGCTAACATGCTGCAACACTCAGGGAGCGAAATACAACCTGTCAGTTTCTGCCTCAAAAATTGGTACAATATTCAAAATAAAAGGAAGAGAGCAAGCCTGAAGGAAATGCTCGAATGATGTGAAGAGGAAGTCATTCTCGTTTAATAAGAAACTGTGATATACTCTATGGGGTGCATCATCAGCTTTCAAAGTGCTCACACCTTTGCAGCAGAGATAGTGTTGGAGAGAGACACACATACACATAGGCACACACACACAGGCACACATACACAGACATACATGTAGAGGCAGAGAGAGGGAAGGAAAACGCATCAGAGGGACAGAGGACTCTTTATAAAAATATTATCTTAATGTTTGTACAAATTTCAAAATTGTCTTTCCTTATTAAATTGGTAACTCCATCAACTTTAAAATTTACCTTTTACATATTTGGCCACAAATTAACAATCTCCTAATCCACAATCTGGATATTCTTAAATTTTGGTATGTTTGAAACCATTGTGAATTCCAACACATGACAGTGAAGATATAATGAATATAATTTATGTTTTTCTTAATATAAAAGTTAAAGCATATCTTGCTTATCAAGAACACTAATACCTGCAGGTAATTACAAATAAAGCATTGTTGATGTTTCTGATGCAGTGTCACTATTGACTGGGGTCAGAAGTAACATTTCTTGTACCTGACAATCCTTGAGTTAGGCACAGCCAGCAGGGGGAGGAATTGGCTCAAGCAGCTTCAGTGAGAATCACCACAAACTAAATGTGAACTTGCATCGTACCGACATTTCGACCACTGAAGAAGTATCACATTGTTATTGTTATGAATAGTTTGACTAATATTTTTAAAAGTAAATATGGTTAAATACTAGAATTACAATGACCTACCTGCATGAGTGCTGCTCCCAGCCCATACATGCAGTTTATCAAACAGACAATGTAGGCTGGTTTCCCTTTGCCTTCCTCAAACTAAATCAGGTGGGGACAGCAGCACTACAATGGGCAAACAAATAAGCACTAAGACCTATGTGCCATTTCATCATCCTGATCTCAATTTATCTCCCCCTGCTCCAACCAGGACAGCTGTAGATCCCTCTTCCCCTGTCCTGTTTGTTATGTCAATTGCTGGCAAGGATCCTGGAATCACAGTCCATTTCTCTCCTGTCTTTGTTTTCCAACACTTAATTACATCAAGAGTCCAATTTCCTGATGGTCCTCTCACTTCGTGATTATTCCCATTCACTTTGTCCTGTCCAGTTCACCTAAACATTGAACATAAGAGAGCATATTTTATCAGTTAGGTTTCCGGCACAGAATTTCACTAAATATCTACAAATCTTAGGATGCAGAATTTTAATGTGACTAGTTTGTGATTCATGCAATTTTCCAAATTTTAATGGTTGAAAAATTGGGCAGATCGTTTGGGTGCATTGACCAATGTCTCCAGAATCCCAATATGTTCCCTTGCTTTGCTAAGCACTGCTGAGGGCATTAGATTATAAAATTAATTATCTTGAGGCAACGCAATCTGTGACACAGTGATAAGTACAGATAGTCATGTCTGATATGAAAGTCAGAGTGTACTCATTTTCATAGAACTTTGA